>NC_081192.1:9631500-9967000 GCF_902713425.1 Acipenser ruthenus | reverse complement strand
GTATCCATCCCTAGCTGTAATTTATAACACGTCTAGGGGCTAAATCAGACTGGATTGACATTATAATGTTGTTGCTACAATACATAAATAATCCTCTATCCCTTCATTGTATCTGCAATGATCTGGGCATGTTCCACTTCTTTATATTCCAAATCTCTTCATAATTCTAACTTATGACTTAATTTGAGGTACTGTTTACAAAACTGATGTTTTAGTTTAAGTCAGCCGTCATTTGTGCAAAACTTGCACGTAAACAAACAAACGTCTTACCGTACTTTTTTTTTTTAAACATTTACTGTGGTTTATAAAAGTCACTTATTTTAGACTGTGTCAAGCCTTTTTCAGGTTAAACAAATCGACCCGTTACAACCATTTGTTTTATCCATTAAAATGTCTCTGATTGTCCTTCGATTAACAGTATATGCCACACTTAGGCGAGAAAACATTTGCGATGTCTTGCTGACTTGCTTTCTTATTTTCAGATGCATACATGCAGGTTTTTTTCTTTTGCTCTGGTGTTAAATGTAGGGTTGACTTGCCATTTTGTAATTTTTTTGTAGTTTTGCTTTAGGAGCAGGAGTGTTGATGACATTGGTATGAACGTTCAGTTAACAACGAATTAGGAAAGAGAGTCAAAGGTTAACTGCATAACTTTGTTGTTTTAATTGGCCAAGATTATTTCACTGATGCTACAATGAGGGAAACTACAATGCTTATATTTACGTTTGCTTGACTTGGGAAGTTGGCGGGTGGCGGACAGCAGGGTGGCGATATAACAGGTACAAATAGCACTGTTTTTATATTGGTGACATTTGTTCAGAGAGAATATCTGGCGGTATGTGAGGGTGGCGTTATAAAGGGAGGCGGTATAACATGGGACACCTGTATTCTAAAATAATGTTAACATAATCAAACAACTTAAGTCTTAATACTGCTGCTATATTTCTTAGAGTTAAACAAATGTATAGTTTAAATGGATTAGCAGTCATGTATCTTATTTGAAATGTATTAAGACTTGATCTAAAAGGAGCCCTTGAGTTAAAAGTAAATATTCCAGAAAAACTGAAATAATACAGCTATTAGAATGTTATATTTGAAAAAGCGAGACAATAAGACAAAATAGTATAAACTGTAACTATAAATATACAGTGAACCGAGAGAAGGAAAATAACTAAGTTTGTAACCTCGTCCTTACCTGCTTGTAGTAAAAGCAGTGTTGGAGATGACTCATTGGTTTTGGCCGATGAAGCAGGGATTTTTTGGTGATCAGCGATTTAAAAGCCAAGGACCTCTCTATAATGAGCGATCTCATTAATAGTAATGAACAAAATACCTTTTGGATAACAAAAGGTAGGCGTTTATATTAAAATAATCACTTTTCTATATATTAGGGATGCACCGAATCCAGGATTCGGTTTCGGCCCGAATACCTACTTTTTGAGCAGGGTTTAGGTGAACCAAATCCAAATCCTATATCTGCCCAGACGCACATCCATTTTAATATATCCCTCCAATGTGTGTAGTTCTTCTTTAAATAAAAGATACAAATCCGGTATTGAACGTAACTTGTATTTAATAACAAGAACACATTTGATGAACTCTGTCGCAGCTGTCGACTCCCTGTCAACAGCACAGTCACATCACACTTTTCATGGAGTAAGCAGTAACCTGTAATACACAGTAATGGTAAACTGTTGTAGACTTTTGTGCTTTGTTGCTTTGTCTGAGACGTGTTCTAGAGAGAAAAAAAATAAAAAATCAGTGCATAGAAATATATATTTTTTGTAACTTTTTTGTACAACTGTCAGATGTGCAAGACGTTGTTGAACAATATAGTAAATACAATTTTATGTTACTGTAATGTGCCAATACAAGTTGAACCATTTGGGAACTGCTGTGTTTTATTTAAATAATTTTGTAGCCTATTTTGATATGTGTTACACACAAGGTGCATTTAAATCATCGTGGGTTTTATTTTGCAGGGAGATTCAGGTCATTCATCACGGTAATTTTTTCCTCATCGCTCTCAGATAGGGTTGTCAACAGGCTCCAGAATCTCGGGACACTTTAAGGCAGGTCAAGTTTTTTTTTTTAAATCACCTCTCTAAACTGCAATGTATTCGACATGTAAAATGAGTGTGAATTGCTTGAGCAGTTTAGTAAATGTATTTAATTGTTTAATTGTGGTGGTGATTCTATCTGGAGAGCCTCGTAAAAAGATTAATCAGTTGCTTGATTTTTTTTTTTATAAAGTAAACAATATCTATCAAAATAGTGCAACACTATTATTTTAGTTAACTTTTGCACTCACTTGCACTCTTTCTTTGAACCTTGTGACAGCAGGTAAAGTTTCTATTTGTTTAATATTTCTTGCTTCACACAGTCCCGCCCAGTCAGAGACTCAGAAAGCCAATCAGCTGCTGTATAGGCTGACTGATGGAAACGATCCTCGCAGGAATGTGTGTGCTTGGTAACAACAAAGTAAAACAATTAAATTAATTTAGCGACAGTTCGCACAATTCACACTCACTTTACTGAATGCATTGCCGTTTAGAAAGGCGAGATACAAAACCTGACTTTCCTTAGTTAAAGATTCTGGAGCCTGTTGGCAACCCTACTCTCAGATCAGGTGACACAGGTTGAAACGCTATTAAAGAAAATAGTGGGTTATGGCAAAGTTGCAGCTCTCCTTTCTTGTAAAGGTAAAGTAAACAGTTCTGTATTTTGACATTTCTATTGAGGGGGAGGGGGCTAGCGGTAAATTGTGTAAGTTTCAAACTGAAATCTTATTCAGGGATATATTTCCATTCGGTAATAAAAATACTATGAACTAAAAGGCTCAAAACAATAGATTGTACGTGTCCCTTGTTAGTCGCTGCCAGTCTGTTTTTCATTCAACAGTTTCCTTCAGTTTTTCTTGACAGTTTTTGTAGATTCGGTATTTGGTTGGTATTCGGCCGAATCTTTTGAGACGGATTCGGAATTCGGCCGAATCTCAAAAACTTTTCGGTGCATCCCTACTATATATCACAGAAATTAATTAGAACCTGGCAAGAAGAGATGAGAGCATAAAGCGTAGGATGGTTTACTGAGTGTGATAGGAGTGAAAGGAGTCCCTCTTGTAATTCGCCCTACCGACTACTGCCAGCGCTGTGCAGGAAGGACCGGGACCGAGGAGAAAGGCTGTCATGGTTGGGGCGGAAGCCGCAGTGGTGGCGGCCATCTTAACTTGGGGCAGGACCTCATGGTTGAGCCCCATTATTGCAATCAGCTGTGCTGCGCTCGACGATTGGCCGAGGTGGGGCAGTGCACTGGTTGTAGGGGTGGGGCTCGGCACTATTTAGGCTGTGGGGTTCTGCCATTCGGCCTTCCTATCCTGGACTGAGACAGTCGTGTTGCGTGAGCTCTGTGAGTTTTTTTTATTTGTTTGTTGTGTTTGTACCCAGACTGAGGATTCCCAAGCCACTTTCTGTTCTGTGTGGGTTATTTGTTTTCATTGCAAGCCTCTGCTTACTATAGCTGCTAACAGAGACAGTTGTTTATTTTGGTTTGTTCGCTGCAACTGTGTGGAAACCCACTGCTCGGGACTTTGTATTTTTTTGTGTGCTGTAAATAAAATCCAGCCCCAACTACGTGCTTCTTGTCTCCATCACTTCCGGGTCACGTCACTTCCTCACATAACCCACCTCACTGAGTTAAGCTAAAATTTGGTTTAAATTAATAAGCATTACAAAATGCTTACTGTAGTGTTTAATATTAATCAACACTAACATTTGCAAGAGGGAAGGTTGTCTTAAAACCTGCTTCAACTGGATTTTGTATGAACAGAGAAAGATTTAGTTCAGTTACTATAAGGCTATTACATCCTAAAATGTTAACAGTAGCCTGAATTAAAATGAAAATAACTGGACCTTCAAATGAAAGCTTAAATGACTTCATAACAGATCAATTGAGTAAAATAAAATTACAATTTCTAGGAGACGGCTATATTGAAGTAACTGAATTAGAAATACACCTTATAAAGTCATTTAAAGTTAAACTATTGAAAGAACATATTAAAAGTTTATTATAACAGATGCTTGACATTGACAATGTTGTAAACAAATTGTTAAGACACATTTGAGATAATGTTCATTTAATAAATTTAAGAATTAGTTCAGTTTCTATCTCCAACTAAACAAAAAGTATTTTAGAAATTACAATATCAATTAAACTAAAGAATATAAATGTTTAGTTTATATAAAGGTTTTACTGCAATGAAAACAGAGGAACTGTTAAGTTTCAATATAAGACAATGAAGTGTAAACTGTATTTAATAACTTTAGTACACAGTAGACTTACTAAAGAAAAATAATTAAATTGGTAACCTCGCCTTTACCTGCTTGTAGCAGAGTGGTGCTGGGCATGGAAAAGTTATTTTGGCATTCAAAGCGAGACTCGCTGGTCATTAGCCATTTTGAATCCAAGGCCTTTAAAACTTGGCAGCCAAAGCAAGCATTTCATTTAAATTAGAAAAGTTGTCTACAGTATCAGTTCTTATCAGAAAGGTAGCGACTTTAATTGGAATGATGTTATTACTATTATTATTTATTTATTTATTTAGCAGACACCTTTATCCAAGGCGACTTAGAGAGACTAGGGTGTGTGAACTATGCATCAGCTGCTGAGTCACAGCTACGTCTCGCCCAAAAGACGGAGCACAAGGAGGTTAAGTGACTTGCTCAGGGTCACACAATGAGTCAGTGGCTGAGGTGGGATTTGAACCACGGACCTCCTGGTGACAGGCCCTTTTCTTTAACCACTGGACCACACAGCCTAGTATATGTTTGTGAGCCAAAAATGGTTTAATGTTGTGAATTTGGAAAAGTCCTTACAGTGGAGTTACATATTAATTAAAACACTAGGCTTGGCAAGTAAAAAGGGTGTCTGAAACCTGTTTGTGCAGGCAAATTTTTAGAAACAGAGAGACGTCAGGCTTAGTCAAAGCATGGTACAGCTAATATGACGCTATTATATTTAATATGTTCATTATAGCCTAAATTTAAATGAAAATAACTGGACTGGCCACTGTATGCTGTATGCACATTTTTATTGCCTGCGTGCAGTACCTTACACTTCTCTATTAAATGTTATTTGCCATGTGTCTGCCCAGTTCTCAATGCTGTCTAGATCATTTAGAATTACCTTTGCTGCTGCAACAGTGTTTGCCACTCCTCCTATTTTTGTGTCGTCTGCACATGTGAGCATGAGGATTGCACAAATTAGTTCACGTGCTGGGATTCAAGTGAACGATTAATTAGCAATTGAATTCAGGCACAGCTGTATGTAGATACTAAATATATAGATGTATATATAGATAAATATAACAATTGCTACTTGTTTTGGTTCATCCCCAGTTTGTTTGTTTGTCTGTTTCTTTTGGCCAACGTACCTTTTGTTTTGTAAAGTGTTGTGTTTGTTTAAACCTTTTATTTATAATAAACTGGTGCAACAGTGCATTTCATTCATACCCCAGAGCTGTCTGTGTCTGTCTTCTTCCAGGTCTGTGACATTACACCACCCAGCCAGCCTGCCACAAGACCCCAATCGATTGTGTTTATTATTTTTATTTTAAGTGGGGGTCCATTTGCTCCTATGATACTAGACATATATCAAACATAATCTTCCCATACTGTATACATCATGTAGTACTTTACACTGCATATATGAGAACCTACATAAATGATACCTGTATAATGTACACTAATACATTCATGTCACTGAATATTAATGTAACTCCCACTTGTTCAATGCTGTAGATAAATATCCAGGCAGCATATAACTTTGCAGCTCCATTTTGAAGCATCCTTATGAGTTTCACCACTGATAATCTGTAAGACGTATTCTTTGCATCATGTTGTTTCAAAGTGACTCAAACCAAAGTGAGTCACTGTGTGCTTAAATAAGCTCAGGTAAACCCCCTGACCTATGCATCTAGTGACTACAATAGAACCTATTCAACACAAACAGCTGGGTCTTATAAACAGCATTATACTGATCTTATATTCAATGGAGGATGGGGAGGGTCACTTTATATAGTAATATTGTATAATCTATTGTAGATTTGAAAGTGTTCTGTTTTAATGGTATAAACATCTTAATACCACTACCCTATAAATAGACCTGATAAACCTAATGTTTGGTGGACCTCCTTACACTCAGTTACGCCCAGATGTAATTCTACCATAATAGAGACAGGGAATGACAAATTACTCATTACAAACAAATACCAATAAAGAAAGGTCTGCATTAAAACCTTCTTTTCTTTTATTTCGTCCATTTTCAGTTTAAAATAGGTCTCATATATGACCAAAAACATATTTCAGAATATGTTAAACATCACCAAAAACCATCTATATATATTGACACTTCAATAACACAGATCTTGCAAATGATAGTATAATCTTGGCCACTAGTCTTTTAATTTTGTTTTAATTTTAAATTGTGACTTTATTGAGGTGGTTTATTGGCACTGCACAAATTTCAAACCCAGACCAAGATCCCTTAGAACATATTGTTTTCATCCTTAATGTGCAATACTATAGTTCTACATATGCTACCCCCAAACAAGAACAGGGTGTGCTAACAGGGCAGTGTATGTGTACTACTGTGTACACTCTGCTTACAATTAATATGCTATTAGGTGTACTACTGTATACACTCTGCTTACAGTTTATATCCTATTTGGTGTACTACTGTGTACACTCTGCTTACAGTTAATATCCTATTTTAATCCTGGACATGTATTTTATTTTTTCCCAATAAAAGTCCAAGCAAAAATATAAATATAGAAAATATATTTCAGTACACACTGTACAACATCCAATATATGTGTTTAGAAAATAAATCAACAGTTAAAAGATTAAGACAAGGAAGACACCTCTTTTTATGACCTGCAGGTCTTAAGAAATATATTACAAGTTATATATTCTAGAATCCCTAACTGAGATGAATGGTGCTGGTACTATATCACAGCAACATTAGGTTTTTAAAACGAGTACTGTATGCTTTAAATGAAACACGTTTACAGCTGCAGTGCTTGTCTCCGAGGGTACTTGATGCTTATTAATCTGCTTATTAAAAAGCTAACAGCAGATTGAAACATAATGTGTTCAAAGAAAACACATATGCATTCATCAAACATTAAGCAAAGAAAAAAATAATAATCTGTGGCTACTAGATACAGGAGCCGTACTTCCATTCTAGCAGCATTCTATTAACATTGCATCACCAGCTTACCTGAGGTCTTAGAAGGGCAAGGTTGTTGTAAATGGGAGTTAGATTCTCAGGCAATTATAAATAATGCTACCCTCAGTTGTGCATTTAAAGCCTGTTTGTCCTTTTCTCGTCGATCTTCAAATCGGCAGTAATTGTTTTTGTAAAGGCTTTTGTTTCTTTTGTCAATAAGGCAAGCAAATGCAGCAGGATCCTGCAGACAGCAGAGGAGCCATGAATGTGTGTGCTTTTCTGAAGAAGTTCTCCGGTGCCTCTGTAATTATCATTTCCCACACTACAGCTGACATCACCACTGGCGCGCCTACTGTAATCCTTTCATCTGATTGATGTCCTGAGCTTGAATACTTTAGGAAAGGAATACAGCTATGGCCAAAAATACAGCTATTGAATTTTAGGATTGAGACATAGGGTGTGATGTAAGTATAGGTGCAGTGCAAGTAATTGCAGATGCAAAATTCAAATTGCATTGTGGCCAGGCAATAATTTTGGACTGCGCCCTATGTAAGCTTAAGAGCAATGAAAATTACTTAACGCACAAATAATGATCCATAATTATGATAATGAGAGTCTCAATGAGCACATTATCTATTTAACTTGCAGAGTTAGGAGTACAGAGAGCAGTAGTCACTGTATAACATTTGTGGAGCATGAAAATATGAACCAAAAAAAATGTCAGATGAAGGGCGGCAAAGTCAGTAAAAGTTTTCTGAGAAGGAGCTGAGAGTCCTTACGGCTGAGGTCACTCAGCATGAAAAAGGAGTTGTTTGGAAAAGCCTCAGCCAACATCAGTTATGCTAGTATCCTTAGGAAATTATATGTATTGGCCTGCCCTTTTTAGCATGACATCCAGAAATTTGCCTAGCACTCTGGAAAAGGTGGATTGGGCTATCCCTCCAGACATTCCAACTGTGCTCTGAAAGGAACCAGAGTCTAAGTAGTGCAGAGAACACAGCACTTTCAAATGTGCAGGGATAGCGGTCAATAGATTGACGCTGGGGTTTAGTTATCCCTCAATTTAGCTATGAGGTCAAGGATGACCTGCGGAGTGAAACGATAACACCGTGTAACAATTTTTTTTTTTTTTTTGGTTCCTGGGTAGTAAGTGTTATTTCCTAATTGCTTATGCCTCAAAAGTATAGAAAATGGCTATTATTCCCCACAAACTTTGCTTTTGTGACCAGGACAGTGATATTTTGAAATTTACCTATTTTCCAGAACATTCCAGATAGATTCAGTGCTGAGTAAACTTGGGGTAACTTCTAGAACTTTCTAGAACTTTCCAGTAATATAAATAGTAGTATAAATACAGGGGCCTTAAGCCCACCAGTTCAGTTTAGTTCCAGCTGCCTAAGTGGATACATATCTGCATTTTTCTGAGATGGCATCAAGGTCATAGGAGACTTCAAAATGGTGGCATTCCTGATGGGTCTCTAAGGCGGTTTTACCAAGTTTCCCTGCTATCTTTGCCTTTGGGACAGCAGGGACACCAAGGCACACTACCGCAGGCGGGACTGGCCACAGCGGACCGAGTTCTCTGTGGGGAGGAACAACGTCAAGTGGGAGCCTCTGGTGGACCCCCGGAAGGTGCTGATGCCACCACTGCACATCAAATTGGGCCTTATGAAACAATTTGTCAGAGCTCTAGATAAGGAGTCGGCAGCCTTCAAGTACCTTCAAGACTTCTTCCCTAAGCTGTCTGAGGCAAAGGTCAAAGCCGGTGTCTTCGTCGGACCACAGATAAAGAAGATCCTGGAGTGCAATGAATTCCCCAAGAAGCTCACTAGTAAGGAGAAAGCGGCTTGGAACAGCTTTGTCGCAGTGGTTCGGGGCTTCCTGGGCAATCACAAGGCCGAAAACTATGTGGAGCTGATTGAGACTCTGGTGAAGAACTACGGCACAATGGGCTGTAAGATGTCCCTCAAAGTCCATATCCTTGATGCTCATCTTGATAAATTCAAGGAGAACATGGGAGCGTACTCGGAGGAGCAAGGCGAGCGCTTCCACCAGGATATACTGGACTTTGAACGCCGCTACCCAGGACAGTATAACGAAAACATGATGGGAGACTACATTTGGGGGCTGATTCGTGAAAGTGATTTACAGTATAATCGTAAATCTCGAAAAACTACTCACTTCTAAATCTTTTGTAGTCATTTTTGTATTACTTTAGTATAAATACATGTTAATTTGGATTCATATGTTGTTTTTTTCTGACTTTATGTGAACGAAAAGACACAAATTCGCCCGTTTTCTCATTGGAAATAGGTAAATTTCAAAATATCACTGTCCTGGTCACAAAAGCAAAGTTTGTGGGGAATAATAGCCATTTTCTATACTTTTGAGGCATAAGCAATTAGGAAATAACACTTACTACCCAGGAACAAAAATGGTGTTACATAGTGTAATGCTTTAGCACTGCATCCTCCGGCATCCCAAACAAAGTGACCCTGAGATTGAATATGCAGGGCCTTCTTCGTCTTGCCCTTCTCCTCTGAACGTGTTCCTGTCTCTCCTCAACAAGAGCCAAGTGTCGCTGCATCAGGAAGTGTACCACAGCAGCCATCCTGAAGCCAATGACAGGTCTCTGCAGGTGTGTGCTTTTATACAGCTCTTAGATACTCGCTCCTACAATGGTTTGCACCTTGATTTGCGAGGTATCGCCATCGCAGTCATATTGCAGGTTCCAAAATGCGTTTCATAAAGCTTGCGACTTCTCAGGTTTCCCCCTGAAATCTGCGATGACTAGGGAGCTATCGCAAGTGTAGTTTTAATCGCAAATCCAGTACTAGGAGATAACAAGATGTTCATCTTAATAGCTCATTGTCGTTTTGGCAGAGAAATAACACGGCAAAGAGTATTTAAGGACACATTGATACACATTCCGATGCAGAGCTAATCTCAAAGTACCGATTGCCGAGAGCGGAGATAATTAATATATGCGAATCACTAGATAATGAAATCAGAAACAAAACTCATCAAAATATGTCAGTGCCAGTATCACTCCAAGTCTTAACCGCTCTATGATTTTATGAAAGCGGTAGTTTTCAGGAAGTGCTGGGCGACACTAATGGAGTAAGCACGGCTATGGTATCAAGATGTATATTCAAAGTTTAGAATGCTTTGTGCCACCACATCGGTGACTACATACACTTTCCCGAACAACCCAACAGGAAGAGGGTAATGGCTGACTTCTTCAGTTCTTATGGTCTGCCAAGAGTACTTGGAGCCATAGATGGAAGTCAGATACCAATTCTGTCCCCTGCCGAGAATGAGCACCTGTACATGTGCAGGAAAGGTTTTCATTCCATCAACATCCAAGTCATCTCAGATGCCAACTTGTCAGTGTTGGATGCTGTAATTCATTACCCTGGGAGTACACACAACAGTTTCATCTAGGCAAATTGTGACATTACTGATCTCTTTTCTAATAATATAACAAACAAATATGTTGAATTTGTTTTATTCTATTGCTTGATAAACCTTGTTAGTCGCCTTGAATAAGGTTTTCTGCTAAATATATCCCTTAAAACCTTGGCTTCTGATACCTGTTTTGGGCCATCAAACAGAGCTGAGGAGCTGTACAACTCTGCACACAAAAGAGGGAGAAGTGTAGTGGAAAGACTTTTAGGTTCTGATGCCTTGACAAATCAGGAGGCTGTCTCTTGTACAAGCCAGAAAGATGTGTTCTTATAGTAGCTACACGTTTGCTTCTCCATAACATCTGCATGGCTAAGGATGTGCCTTTACCTGGAGACCTTCTGGCAATTGATGAGATGGAGGATGGTGACAACCATGAAGGTGTAACAGATGACACACAGATGGGAATAAATGTTAGAGCTACACTCATTCGACAGTGATTTAGTGGTCCTTGAAAATGTAAGAAAATAGGACTGGAGACAAGTTTTTCACCTCAATTATATATAACACTAACAAGTACAATTTGTACCATTTAGATTAGAAATTTGATACATATATTAATAAAGCAACCAGTAGTAGGCTCTTTAAACCTTCCGGTTTGATTTCCCCCCACCCTCACTGTCACAACATTATGTAACTTTTGATGAAAACACAGAAGATGGTCATGTTTACTATTGTACTGTAAATACATGTATCAAAAAACAATGTCAATAATAAACAAATGATGTTTGATTTCAAATGTTTCTTTCACTATTATCATCCATCATTGATCTGTTTGGGTCGTGGCTTCACTATTAGCAGTGTGTTACAAAACAATAATAAATAGAACAAATGCAACAGAAACCGTATAAAGAACAAGAAAAAACAATTACACTAACACATTTAAAACTGTAGGCTTACTTGCTAAATCTTTCAGAGCTTTAATGCAAAATAATTAACTTTCATTATTTACATGTTTATAGTACAGTAAAACTTAAAACTACATTTGTTTAATTCACAGTATATTGTTGATATTAGACTTATTAACTATTTGTATTACAAAATAAAATAAAAAAAACTACAGCAGTCATTATAAAATCGGACACAACTTTGCTACAACAACTAACACTTGATAAAAGCCCTTCCTAAATCTTTAAGAATAGCCTTAGGCCTACGTAACTTCTTTAATTTACTTGTACAGTAGTTAAAACTAACAAATAGTATACTTTAACAAAACAGCAACAAAAAAGGTAACCTTTATATAACTAAAGGTTTAAAAAAAATAAGTGGTTCTTCAGCAGGATTCTGCTGCATTTCTGCTAGATTTTGATTGCCATAAATCCCCCTGATAAAAAAAAAACAAAAAAACTTCCAGTTCAAGTCTCTGTTTTTCCACATCTAGACACTCTCTTTCCACGGCCAAGCGTTTTTCTTTGACTTCAAGGCGAGCTTCTTCCATACAAAAAAGGTCCATGTCTGTCACCTTTCTTGGCTTTTCTTTTTGGACTGGTTCTCCTCCTACCTCTCCGACTTCACCTACCAGGTAACCTAGTGTGGCTCGACCTCCACACCTCACCCTCTCTCAACAGGAGTTCCCCAAGGATTAGTCTTGGGCCCTCTCCTGTTCTCTCTCTATACCCACTCCCTGGGCCCCCTCATCGCATCCTATGGTTTCTCATACAATTTCTATGCTGATGATGCTCAGATCTTCCTCTCCTTCCCCCCATCTGACCCCACCATCCCTTCCCGTATCTCTACCTGTCTGTCTGCTATCTCCTTCTGGATGTACTCACATCACCTCAAACTCAACCTCTTTAAATCTGACCTCCTTTTCTTCCCCTCCTCATCTTCCCCTCCTCTGATCTCTCTATCTCCATTCCTCTGGAATCCTACCATGCTCTCTCCCTCCTCCTCCTCCTCAGCCAAGAACCTCAGAGTAACCCTGGACCCTCTCTCTCCTACTCCCAGCACATCTTCACTCCAGCAAGCAATTACCGTTTCTTCCTAAGCAACATACGAAGAATCCGACCCTTCCTCACCAACTACTCCACGCAACTCCTCGTCCAGGCCCTGGTACTCTCCCGCCTAGACTACTGCAACTCCCTCCTGGCCGGCCTCCCTGCGTGCGCCACCCGGACGCTCCAGCTCATGCAGAACTCCGCTGCTCGCCTGGTGTTCTCTCTGCCTCGCTTCTCCCATGCTACTCCACTGGCTCCTGATCACCGCTCGTATCCAGTTCAAGACTCTTGTACTCGCCTACCGATGCCTTGACCAGACTGCACCCAGCTACCTCCAGACCCTCATCTCTCCCTACACCCCCACCCGACCCAGGGCCGGCGCAAGGATTTTTGCCACCCTAGGCAAACTAAATTTTGCTGCCATCCCTTCTTACTCTTTTATTTAAATTGTATATACAGTGCTTAATTTGTAAATAAAGAGGTGCCGGGGCACAAGCAAGGACAATAAAACCGTTCTTAAGAACTGCACATTCAAAAGTGTTAGATCCACGTATTCTACATCATTTATAAATAAAGTAGTAGTAAGTGCAGAAAAATTAATTCTAGGCAACCACAGGACAAAAAATAAATAAAAAAAGCCTGCATACATAGTAGGGTTACCACCTTTGAAATGCTAAAAAACTGCCACCGACAACACAACTGCTCCACCCCTCACAATGAATTACAGGACTATATTTCTGATATGTATGTTGATAAACAATATTTACTTATTATGCTAATTATATATAACAGTGACGTACAGTAGCACATACACATGTATAGATACACAGGTACAGATACAGAATATATATATATATATATATATATATATATTGCCATCTTTTTAGTCTGTCTGGCAAGGTGTGTGATTGAAAAGAGCTAAGTGCTGTTGGAATAGATTATTGCTGCTGTGTTTTCTTTCCTTCTCTTTTCTTCAGGAGGGGGCATATGTTAATGGGGGACTGTCATGGTTGTGGAATGGAAGACAGGGATTTTGCGGCACTGGCAAGACGCTGTTTACCTGCCCCTGGGGACTCAAGTGGAGATTGAGTGAATTGAAGCTTTGGCTCTTTAGCTATTACTGGAGGGTTTTACTAATTTATTTTGTTACTTTGCTCCCTAGTCACTGTAGTGGGGGGTTTTATTTTGCTACTTTACACCCTAGTCACTGACGTGGGTGTTATGTTTTGGGGTTTTATCTTGTGATTTTTATTTATTGGTTTATTGTGCTGTTTTAATAAATTGTTTTATACAGTGCAATTTGTGTCTGCCTCTTGGTGTGGTTAGCGTCTGTGGTGGTTCTCAACTTGACACATTTTAAAACAAACCTGTGTAAGCTTGTTGAAATTCGGGTCCTGGTGCCTGACCATCACCATGTGGCGTAGTTGGCTACTGGTAAACCAGAAATTTACTATAAATAACATTCGATTAAGCAGCCTCGTGCTTTGATGCTTTTATAAGGGTAGAGGCGGTCGCGGTAGAGTTGTACTCAGTAGACCACCTCTCCCACTCTTGCCAGGGAATCACAGGGTACCCATACAGGGTGCGTCCAGCTTTGGAGAGCGCCCTTTCTTCCTATGAGGCTGTAGACCCAGACCAACTTATCCGGCTGGAAGTGGCGGCCATCTCTCGCAGGTTGTAATTCCGCCATTGTCAGACCTCGGCAGCTTGGAACTGTTCCCAAGCAAAGGCATGAACACTGTCGAGTTGGTCCTGCAAGCACTGGGCGTACTCCGCCCTGGCGGCTCCCTTACCCCTGGTGGTCACCCATACTGGATTGCTGTTGGTGTTCGCAGTTCCTGCCCCATCATCAACAGGGCAGGGGTGCAGCGTGTGGACCCCTGCATGATGGTGCGACATGTCAGCAGGATCAACGGCAGGTGCAGATACCAATCCTGCTGGTGCTCACTAGTAGTGATGGCAGGTTGGGTGCCGAGCGTGCGGTTGAAACGCTCGACAAGGCCAACGCTTTGGGGATGAAGGGGGGTGGTGTGGGTCTTACTGATCCTCAGCAGCGTACCCAGCAGTACTGGTCATTGAGATTTCGAAAAGTCATTTTCAATTTTTGATAGTTTTTCGTTAAGTATATGCAAAACTACAAAATGGTATGTAATTCAATATTTTAACATAACATTATCCAGTAGGTTTCCTTTAGTTAATTCTATAGGGTGATGCAAAACGTTTGGCCATAGCTGTAGAGTACATTATAGTTTTACTGGCTTTAGTTTGTATCATACATTCTCAGTGATATTGAGATCTGGCCTCTATTGTAGTGGAGCAACACATGTTTCTTGTACTGCAGCTTTATTTCCTCAATGTGTTGTATTCTAAACTACTGCAGTATATGTCTGGGTTTTAATCCACTCCATTCTGGTGGGCATAGCTGGCTTTTCAGATACAATCAACGTTGCCAGCATTACACTGATTTATGTAGCTTATATAATACTATTTTACTACAATATACAGTGTCATTAATATTCATAATTAAGGCTGGTATATTACTGCCAGATACACACCATTGGAAAAATCCCTTATGCTAGCAATGTCTTAATTGCTTTTATATTCAAATGACTGTATTATCAACCATTAATACCTGTCTGTAATAAATCAGAGATGCTGTGTGTAGTCTGTAGGGTAACAGGCTCAGGTTAAGAGGAGCCTGTACAAGACTGGCCTCTCTGCAGTGTACACGTAGACATAGGAAATGGAACAGCTCTGTAACTGCTGGTGCAAACAGAGTGGATGCTGAGCATCTGCCTGGTCACTGGGTTGCCTCCCAGTCAGCCCAGTTTGTTTGAAGTCACACTTATGTATTTAAATCCAAGACTATAAAAAATGAAATACCAAAATACTTGCCAAGCATAAAATATAACTACCGGTAGGCGTTGCACTTGAAGGCAACTTTCTCTCCCTCTACTGTAAAAACCTTGCCTTTGTTTCAGATTTTATCCACTCTGAAGAGAATTATCTTCTATCAAATTTGATATGCCTTGTAGCTTTACTTAAATATACCAACACCAGTACAGAATCAGTGTATGCTTCAATAAACCCAACATCATAAAGGCTTACACTTTTTAAACCTCAGCACAGTTTAGACCAGTCTCCACTGAATGAAACTGATAGGGCCTGTACTTTTAAACATCCTGTCCATATTATTTTGAAAAAATAAAATATAAAAAATGCATTATCGATAGCATACCTGATTATTTTTTGCTATCACCGCTGCTTGTTTTCAAAAACAACATTTTTTTTTCTTTTAATCATAAATCAGACCTTCAAATAATGTCTATATTCTGTTAAAATACACTTTGTTTTCTTCAGTTTGATCGTCACTGATTCCTTTTTTAAAACAGGAAACCCACAATATAGCACGGAAATCTTGTCTCTAAGGCAGTTCTATTTTTGTAAAAATGTATTCCTCACTAGAGTAAACTGCCTTTGACCCACAGCCCTATCCAGTGTTTATCCAAAAGTATACTTTATTAGAACCAAGCCTGTACTGACAGCCCTCATTATTCATGAACTTTTGCAGTTGAGACACAGTCGTTGTTGTAGTAAGTGCCTCAGTGCTCGGTGCACAGTTGAGAAACAGTAGGACCTCCCCCAGATTGTATTTTAAGGTACTTTCATGCTGATGTGATTTACTTTGTTGTCATTTATTGCTACCAAAATAAATAAACGCGTCACCCATCTTGTCAGGCATTTTATCATGTTGCCGATCATTACACGTTCACACTAGCATTTTCTAGACAAATTTGGTTGTTGGCCAACAGCACACACACAAACCTGCTCGGACAGTTATGATCCAAAGATAACATTAGTTTCCATAACTTTACTGTGCAGCTTTTAACCAGATTTGTAAGTTATATGAAGAATGGGATTGTTCCACTAGATGATAAATATAATATTAGTGAGTGCCAGTTCTGCAAGGGATTTAAGAATGTTGAAGTGCTCCATTGCCAAGAAAAGAGATGGTTTGCTGTGATTGGAGTGCTCTACAGAAAGACAGTCATTAGGGACATCACGAGAAATGAACCCTTCCTACAGCAGTCAACTTGGAACTTTATGGCCTTGGTTAATAAGAGGAGACATCAACAATATATTTGTAATCAATAAATAGACAGATTGCTGAATCTTACAGCATAATTATTTTATCTGTGCATACCGTAGATGTCTTTTCAAACCCAATAAATTATTATCAAATTATGTAAGCAGAAACCATTAAGTATCTGAACATTGTTTAAACTTTAGAAGCAATAAGTTTGATTTTTTTCCCCCTCATAGTTCTGAAAGTTAATGCCAACAGTGGCATAAGTATAACAATCTGAAAGACTACTTACTTCAATGTTTTAATTGTCATAGCATTATTCATTTACATGACCCTGAGCTGGATAAATGTATTGGTTATATATATATATATGCCTGTACGCGGGAAAGCGGCAGAGCAGAGAGAGCAGAGCTAATGTGAATACTCTTTAAGACTTGTTAACATGTGACTCTGTAGAAAATAAAGAAGGTTCTTTCAGACTGTTGTCAGTCCTAGTTCTTTGTATAGCAACTCAGCTTACTGCACACTACACTGCCGGATATCTATAATAATTGTTGAAACATATTCAGTCACCTGAATACACAACAATTAGGGCTTCTGTTTTTTGGTTTTTATTAATTGTATTTTTCAGTGCTTATTTTTAGCTATTTTCGAGTTTTATGCAATTGTTTTTTTCGGGGCTTTCGTTTTTGATATACTGTATGAAATGATTGTTTTCAGTTACTTTCCAAAATGCTTGAGTGTTTTTTTTTCTGACAAAATATGGATAGTAGTAACTGGACAGTACTTGCACACTTAAGTTTAACCTTCATTCCTGTGCTGTCTTACACAATGAAATCCCATTCTTCTGGGGTTTTTGTGTGTAGGCATTTCTTTAAATTTTGCCACAATTCTGTTTTAAATCCTCCTTATCTTAACTGTAATACAGCTTTGAATCTCGAGAACAAGCCTCCATTCCTGATTGTAATCTTGTTTTAAATCTCGCAAGCGGAGTCTCCAATAGAAATGTAGGAAAGTGCTTTATCTATTTGCTAGGTCAACAAAACGTATTGACTAATCATCCTGCTTGAGTCTGTGCACCTTGGAGAATAGATCGAAACGTATTGACTAACCGCTGCTTGAGTCTGTGCACCTTGGAGAATAGATCGAAACGTACTGACTAACCGTCCTGCTTGAGTCTGTGCACCTTGGAGAATAGATCGAAACGTACTGACTAACCGTCCTGCTTGAGTCTGTGCACCTTGGAGAATAGATCGAAACATACTGACTAACCGTCCTGCTTGAGTCTGTGCACCTTGGAGAATGGATCGAAACATACTGACTAACCGTCCTGCTTGAGTCTGTGCACCTTGGAGAATAGATCGAAACGTACTGACTAACCGTCCTGCTTGAGTCTGTGCACCTTGGAGAATAGATTGAAACGTATTGACTAACCGCTGCTTGAGTCTGTGCACCTTGGAGAATGGATCGAAACGTATTGACTAACCGTCCTGCTTGAGTCTGTGCACCTTGGAGAATAGATTGAAACGTACTGACTAACCGTCCTGCTTGAGTCTGTGCACCTTGGAGAATAGATCGAAACGTATTGACTAACCGTCCTGCTTGAGTCTGTGCACCTTGGAGAATAGATTGAAACGTACTGACTAACCGTCCTGCTTGAGTCTGTGCACCTTGGAGAATGGATCGAAACATACTGACTAACCGTCCTGCTTGAGTCTGTGCACCTTGGAGAATAGATCGAAACGTACTGACTAACCGTCCTGCTTGAGTCTGTGCACCTTGGAGAATAGATCGAAACGTACTGACTAACCGTCCTGCTTGAGTCTGTGCACCTTGGAGAATAGATCGAAACGTACTGACTAACCGTCCTGCTTGAGTCTGTGCACCTTGGAGAATGGATCGAAACGTACTGACTAACCATCCTGCTTGAGTCTGTGCACCTTGGAGAATAGATCGAAACGTACTGACTAACCGTCCTGCTTGAGTCTGTGCACCTTGGAGAATAGATCGAAACGTACTGACTAACCGTCCTGCTTGAGTCTGTGCACCTTGGAGAATATGTCGAAACGTACTGACTAACCGTCCTGCTTGAGTCTGTGCACCTTGGAGAATAGATCTTGACAGCAGGGTCAACACTGAATTAGTTTCTTTTCATTTAATTTATAACTTTTGTTACCCTGACTTAAATGGGTTGATTTTAATGGTTGGGTGTTAGTGTTATATCTTGTGCTATTCTGCCAATTAAAATAGACCTTGAAATGTTATTGTAAATGCAACAAAGTGATTGATGACATAATTTTATAATAGAAGAATGAGAAGCATGGAGCTTTAAAAGAAAATGCCCATTGTGTTATCTGTAGTACCATAAGTCTCTTTCTGATTGTTTGACATGTCCATGTCAGATAAATGCTCTAGTCTCCCGAAGTCTCTCCAAAAACTGAAGAATGTCTACACCAGTCTTTAAGTACCTTTTATTTTAACTGTGAAAATAATATATTATTATTGCAAACACTGTTGTGAGGATTTCTGGGAGTGTAAAACAGATCAGATATTAACAAGCTGGTGATTCAGAAAGCAAACATTCTGCAGTAGTACGGAGCTATTTCAGAAGCAATACTATCATGTATTAATAGCTATGTTATGCCTTTCCGTATGATGTGACGGCAAACACAGACAGGTAAAGAACTTAACCATGATTGCAAAATGGAACAGTGTACAATTAACCCAAAGCTTAGACAAGAATATGGCTCTCAGAATCATTCCTAGTACATCTGGTACACCAGAGTAACCATTAACCTGTCACCCTGCAAATCTCAACACCCAGAAATACCACATTTGTTCTATTATTATGTTTTACTAATGTATTTCTTACACTCTCAAGAGGGAGCTGAGGGACAGATTAATGGTTACACTCTGGTATGGCAGATGTAATTGGAGGTAAGACATGATTCAGAGAGCTCTTTCGTGGCCACAGCAGTGCTTTAAACTTCTGGGTTATAAAAATTCACCAGAATGTGATGAGAATCATACAGAACTGAATCTAAATAACAATAAGTACATTAGTTAATATATTGTTGATATTTAATGACCACACAAAGTTGCTCATAAAGGAGCATGCATTATGATAACATTGATTTGTAATTATAAGGAACACAGCACGGATAAAAAATAATAATAATAATAATAATAATAATAATAATAATAATAATAATAATAATTATTATTATTATTATTATTATTATTATTATTATTATTATGTACATAACTAGGCCTAGCATGCTTTCCTGAAATGTTTTGTAACTGTATGATTTAATTTGTTAAAATAACAAATGAATAACACAGAGCGGTTATTACACAATCTTTAACAGAAGGAACAGGGCAAATACAGCACTACCTTGTGGACATTCTTTTTTTAAATTGAAGTACTTATAATGGAGATCAAGAAAATACCCTTTTGGTGAGTTTTGGAAATGATGATAAGACTTAAATCAGTTCACGTACTGTTATTTAGATTTCTCTTAGGAATAAAAAAAAACCATTGGATTTTAAAATACCAGTATGTGTGTACAGTACATAGACTTAACATGAATGGCGCATTTGCTGCACATTTTAACAAAAAGAAAACAAATCACAACAGTCAATTAGAATTAAAAAAGAGCAGTATTTTTTCTGTTAACATTAGTTGGGTATTGAACATTTTCTTATGGACTGTTTAAGAATCCTTTGTTAATCACAAGAAGTTAATCACACGTATAACTGATATATTAACAAAATAAAGGTTGACCACACTCTCTTTGAAAAAGTCCAGAAATTGATTTAATCATTTTAACTGTAGGAAAAAATAAATAAAGACAATTACATTTTGACCGCTAGGTCTTCATCCGATTGAGTAAAATCATCACTGAAGTCACTTATTAGAGTAACAACATATCAATTAGTTACATCACGATAAGAATGATAACATGTTGATTTAGTCAAAAGAGATACAAAATTGAGTTTTAATTGTAAAACAAAAGCTAGTTCGTAGAAATAGAACAATTATAAAAGTTAAAAACAAAAATGTAATATAATTAGAATTTAAAAAAGGACAAAAAGAAAATGCAGTTGTGGATTGACCCAATGAACCGATTTTCGTCATTGTTTACCATCTTCTATTCATTAAAGAGATGTTTCAACTTTGTGAATTGTATAATTTAAAATGGTACTTTGTTCTAATTGTGATAGGAATCGACTAATAGAACATGAATTGACTTTTGTCATCGCTTATCTGCTTTTAATTATAAAATATATGTTTTTAATATGATTAATTGTGAAATGCATATTCAATAATAGTTTTATGTTATAATTAACTCATTGAAAATGTTATAATTTTAACGTTGTTACTCTAAGTGATGATTTTACTCAATCTAGTGAAGACCTAACATTTGTCTTTTTGTTTTTCTAAAGTTAAAATGGTTAAATACATTTCTGGGCTTTGTCTGAGAGACTACAGTCTACCTTTATTTTGTTAAAGAATCCTTTGGAACAAATCTTTGGAAAATTCAGGACATGCCAATTTCTTAAGGAGATAAATTGGTTTATTAAGGCCATCACCATTTTCTCTTTGAGATTTAGTGATGCTAGGAGTGAGCAGAGCACATTATTATTATTATTATTATTTATTTCTTAGCAGACGCCCTTATCCAGGGCGACTTACAATCGTAAGCAAAAACATTTCAAGCGTTACAATACAAGTAATACAATAAGAGCAAGATGATGTTATAGCACATGATGTTATAGACTGTCATGACCATCTGCCAGGTATTGTACCGGATGATTTAATTGTGGTTTATATTAGCAATTGCGAAAGACAACAAGAAAACATCCAGAAAATATATGGATGCACAGACATTCATTAAGTCTGCTCATTTTAACAGGAAACAAGAGTCTGTGTCCATGTTACACAATTTCCTGTCCTCGCCAAGGGACACGCAAGAACGCGTAGAAAACTATCATATTCAGGGGTGAAAATTGTTTTGAAAATTGGTGCTAAACTGTTTTGAAAGGTTAGCACCAGACAGCCTACTGGTGCTAAATTATCAAACCCCCATCTTAATCAAGCCCCCCTCACAACTTCCTGCACGACACAAACCTTCTCTCTTGTGATTGTGGATGAGTGTGGGTGGGTCATGTGAGTAGTCCAGACCCAATGAGAAACTATCTTCATCTATGGTTGCTATGGAATACAAAAACAAGCCAAAAAAATGAAACATGTCTACTGGCACCAGAATTTAATGTTGCTGGTGCTATATGAGGTACCCGGGCACTAGAATCTAGCCCCATAATGCCAAATTTGTACTTGCTGATATTAGTACCTGTGTAGACCAATGGCTGAGAAGCTGGAAGTGTATTAGTGTCTGCAGGGGGTGACCTGTCAGGTGTGCAATGATGGTGTGCCTCTGAGAGCAAATCTCGAAGAACCAGGAATGTTATAATATGCACTTTGGGGGGGTGTATTTTGAGATTTACAAACCATTCTCACAGCATCTGAAGAATTGAAGTATTGATTGTGTGTGACATTTCCAACATAACTTGGAAAGCGAAACACCCACTTAAAAAATGGAATGGGCCTGTGAGTGGGATATATTTAAAATAAAGACAGTTCTTGGCTGAGCGGATTGGAAGGTATACACTTTTCCAGACAGTAGTCCATAGAGCTTCACCAAGTGGGAAGCCTACATTTCCCAAGAGGATCGAAAGGCTTGCAAAGGGTTATGGGAGAAATACTGAAGAATGACATTTAAAAAGGTTTTTGAGAACAAAAGAAAATTTATGAGCAAGTGCATGCAAATTAGCCCATCTGTGCTTGCTGAGTGTCTAGTAGCTGACTGACACCAGAACTTTGCTTAGTCAGTTCTTAAAGGATCTTGATTCAACAGCAACAAAGCCACTTAATAACCCATTCCATACAATCTCCACTCTCTGGTTAATAAAGTACACTCTGTCCTATGCTGTCACCACTCTGTGTTGGCTGGTCCTTATATTGATAATGGTTAACTTTGTCAACTTCTTTTAGGATTTGAAAAACTGTGGATAAAATTGGTTTGGATTAAAAATGTTTGAGGTGTAACAAATTATACCATTAAGGAACACATTAATTACCCAGAATATCAGAAGGGATGGACTGTTTGATTTGAACAAAAGACTATGCAGTTTCCAGCACATCCATCCATTCTGCTGGGTAAAAAAGAAAACAGCATTCCAGCTGGGCTCACAGGAACACTGATATACAGCACAATCACGACCACTTACCAGCAGAGGGAACTTAGACTTCCCACTTAAGAGTGTCCTCAACAGGCATTAAAGCACATATGCAGGTATCATCAATTATCTATTTATTAGTTGGTAGGTATGCCATTAGCTTGATGCCACTGTAGAAGATGGACACAGAATCAGTGATATACTAAACACAATCAGCATTTACCAGATTAATCAGTTAAACTAGCCTAACCTTGATAGTTTTACATCTTTAGCACAGGTAAAGAACAGTTTCAATTTAAGAGCTAGCTCTTTTCACATTATTTGTTGAGGAAAGTCATTAGATGTAGAATTGTAATTCATAAGCAGAAACAAACTGTAGATTTACTTTAGGATGAAATTTTAATAATGACACAGTTATCTTTTAATACAGAATCAAAAAAACAAAACTAACAGAAACTCTGATAAAGATGACTGGAATGTCAATCCAAGGAGTAAAAGAGAAAAATGGCCATGATCTGAATCAAGGAATAATATAAAATATTTTCCACTCAATGTAAATTTATAGTCTTTTAAATGTGCAAAATGAAGGTTGGACAAACATGTTAAATGCAACACAGGGTGTTGCTGTTTTAAACGATTTGGTATACAAGCATCATGTAGAACCAGCAGGAATCTGCTCCCTAATCTTTTAATTGAATCCCAAGGAAAGGATAGGACAACATGTGTTGGTTTCGCTGTAGGGATAGTTTTGCGAATAACCACAGCAGGAAGATCGGGTGCAGAGGCCACCCTGCAAAGAGCCTGACACTCCTATTATTATATTATATTTTTGAACATTATTTTAAAGTGGAGATATGTGAGAATATTGCCATTTTAATTCGATTTTTAACTTTTGACTTAAACGTTGCACTAATTCTGCATGTGAGGTTATGACTTCTACTCTACTCTTCCCTACAAATGATAATGAGAACAAATTATTATTATTATTATTATTATTATTATTATATGATCAATCAAAAATACATAGGGCACGGTAATCATTAATAAATGTAATTTAACTGCAAATAAAGTATTTCTGGATTTATTATTATGATTTGAACAAATACTATAGTAGTCTGATTATTTTTATAATATTAGGTAACTTGTTTTTGTGGTTCAACAACTGTCTTTCATTTTAAGCAATGATTTATGGAGAGACTGTTTTCAAAGCTGGTTCCTTCATCAAAATTTCATACAGGACCCCTGTGGTATTAGGTACATTCTGTTTCCAATATTTCAGAATGAAATAACAAATTCCGTGAATTACTTTACTTTTTATTAATTTCCGGCACATATCTGAACCTGTCAAACCTTTCAGAGGTTTTACATTCACACGAAGAAGACAGTTGATAAAAGGCATTCAGAAAATAATAACAGTAATATGAGGATATAAGATTGAAACTATATATAACATTAAGATTTACAATATAATTATGTTAGATTGCACTAGACTACAGTAGTTGTTGAATGCTTAGTAACCAATTAACCTACTAACTACATCATTTGTATTCCACATATATTGCATTAGTTCAGGAACATACAGCACTGAATTAATGTTGGTATCAGGCTTTATCAAATTTAAACTACTATACTGTAATTCTAATAATTGTGTGTCTAACAGGCATTTACAGTATACACATGTGAGAAACATTTTTTTTTTTGTAATATATTTAAGGAATGTTGCCAATAGCATTTGATATTAGAAGCATGCCCTTGGTCCACACTGAGTTGGAAATATGTCTTCTAGTGGTGTTTTGCCTTTGCCACTGCTTGTCTGCTCAAACTCCCCCAGTACACAGTGCAGAGTAAAAACAACATCTGAAAAAATAAAAAGCACAAACAATAACATTTTATTTTATTACAATAACTGTATTTAATCAACTTTTTATGTCTGTCACTCCCCACCCCCCACACACACGTATACACACACACACGCACGCACACGCACGCACGCACACGCGCACACGCACACGCACACATACACGCACACACACACATTTATTTGGATTTAACTAAATCAATTTACATAATTTGCCATTGCCGCAGGTAAGAAGGTTTTTCATTAATTTTAGTTTCCTTTAATGATAAAGAGAAGAAAAAAAAGTTAAAAATGAATAAATAAAGATCAGGTCAATAAAGAAATATTTTGGATTCTTAAAGTACAGTATTTAATGAATGAATAGTAATATGTCATTATGGTTTAATGGGAGGCAAGCATATCTCCATGATGCATCAGGTTTAGGTCAAAGACAGATGTATTCTAGTGTCTAGGGAATATCCCCCAAACTCTGCCAGGAATGGAACTGCTCTACCCGGTTTCTCTCATACGTTCTAAGCCATAAACTGCATCCTACTTAGCAAGCTCTGCCAAGCCAGAGCCTTGTCTGTCAAAGGTCTCGGGTGATGGGAAAAAATGAGTGTTTCCTGTGGAAGCCGCAGCTGTTTTCCTAAGAGAGTGCAGATGCCTGGAATTTTCCCTGCCTTCTGCTTCTGACTACCTGTTCTGGCAACAGGTCCCCCCGAAAGGGCAGGGATACAGCAGACACCCAGTTGCTGTCTTTAGAAAGACAGCATTCTTTTCCTTATTCCAAATATTTAATCCAGGGAAAAGCTGATGTATTTCTTTGCAAATGTGGCTGAATAGCCGATGTCATGCAAAGTAAGCTTTCAGAATTAATACCCTCACACATGTTCTTTTATTTGTATGTTTCCATTAATGATGTTTGTGTATATGCATAAAAGCTTGGTAAAAAATGTTAATTTGATATCTGTCTATCTATCTATCTATCTATCTCTCTCTCTCTCTCTCTCTCTCTCTCTCTCTCTCTCTCTCTCTCTCTCTCTCTCTCTCTCTCTCTCTCTCTCTCTCTCTATATATATATATATATATATATATATATATATATATATATATATACCAAAAAGGTTATAATCCACAATATAATAATATCTTTATATAGGTCCTTTCATAGTGGACCTCCATCACAAAATGCTTTACAGAGGTAGGCTGTGCATTATATGCAGAGTCACTTAAAATAGTACATTGATTTCTTCCGCAGGATGGAGCACAAGTGACTTGCTTAAGGTCACACAGTCAGCCAGTCAGTGGCAGAGGTGGGATTTGAACCAGAGACCATCAGTGGCAGAGGTGGGATTTGAACTGGTGACCTTCTGGTTATAAGCCCTGGACTTTAACCACTGGACCACACTGCCTCCTAATATATAAATACACTGTATGTATTAATTTAATTGGTTGATATGACTCCTAACATATATATTGTATTTAATGCACAAAACCCCTAAACCACATTGAATACCAATGCTAGCACCATATTCTCTTCTGATTTTAATGAAGGTGAGGAATACTCTGCCACTCAGCAGCTCAGGGCCTTTCAAGAAGAAACCACAACAATAATCACTTGTGACCAGTGCTGGATTTGAACCAAGGCCTTAACCAAAGCTTGAGAGGTTACTGAGCTATCATGCAGAGTCTGCAGCACCACCAGAGCCCCTACACCTAATTCTCGCATTTGGATGTTGACTATTCAAATATATCAGTGTTAAGTTAAACAGATCTAAAATAATACTGGAATGTTCCCTGCTGCTTGAGGTATTTTGACTCTAAGTCCAAAGTGGCACTGGGATTTGTCTTATTGAAGGATTGCAAACTAATTCCAATTCTGAACAGAAGTTTCTTTAACCTAACAGTATTTTCCTTACACACACACACACACACACACACACACACACACACAAAACCCCTCTCAAAGGAGTTATCTGTATTTATACTGCTGTAATATGTTAACAATCTATATTCAGTAATTTGTGGAATAATGCTGTTTTTCCACCACTAGGAGCCTTCGCTGAATCTGCCAGGTTGTAGAAAACCTAAATACCAGATGGTTTTGCAAACCTGTGCATGTTTCTGCAAGGCAGTAAGCAGCTATGTTCTGTACATAGAGAAAGACAACTTATTTATGAAGAAATTACTACAAGGAACCATTATGAAATAACTTCTGGCCTGGGTGATTCGCAAATTGCCGACTGACTTTGGTTAAGTTAAGTTAAGTGTAAGTTAAGTACGTAATACATATATAGATTTTAATAATTTGTTTAAAATAAATTAGTCTTAAGAAGCAAAAAAATTAAATACATTTTTAAATATATGTCTATTTTCTGGAACCGGACTTCCTGTGTAGTTTTTATGAATGGGATGAGTGAGTGAATGATTGAATGATGCTTCTCAGGTAGGTGGGTCAAACAAGCTCTTTAATCATAGCTCTGTCTCTGTCCCCTGAAAACATAAAATGAACGATCTTTGAGATTCATTTCGGACTTTGACCAGACAATCCACGAATCGCCCAGTTTATGGGTTTGCCTGTAACATATATATATAAGAGGAGGTGGGACCAGCCCAATTGAAAGGTTACATTGTCACATAAGTTTAATGGAATGATGAAGTTTGTTCAGTGCCAGGCAGTTAGGATCCCCAGGCACCAAGCCAGGTAAAGACAAGTATAGGGAAAATGATCATAGCTCAATAATAGAGTCATTGCAGAAAAACATCATAATGGAAAATGTAATAAATAAATAAATAAACATTTAAAGCATAGTTTATTCTGGGATCTCTTATTGTAATTGTAATGGTCTAGCGTTTATTAATATTTAGGTTTTATTTAATAGCCCTCAATGTTTCGATATGAGGAATATATTATTAGATTTTTTTTTTCATGCAAAGTTTCATCACACATCACAGTGTTATTAGAGCAGGTCTATGCATACAGAACTTCACCAAACATACTTTAAAAACAGAATGGTCAGAACTTTGTGAATAGGGCCAAAAGTCTCCATTATTCCACCCAGTCAGTCCAGAACTAATGTACAAGTAGGTCCCCATTATCCTAGATCTTGATACGGTTCTGTGCTAAGGAATGCTCATACCAAGGTTGAATGAGCAGTTCTCAATATAGATTGACATACATGGGTACATACCAATAGGCACCTTAAAAGTTGCTATCATGTCCACGTGACCAGATTCAAACAGTTAGAATAATAAAACAAAGCATGTATATTTTATCTTATCTTTTTGAGCAGTATTTGTGTTACCCAACAGGAACAAGAACTTGATTGCAACCACAGACTGGCTTCTCAAGTACTTGCTTTATTTGAATGCCTCTCATGACTTCATAGATTAGTTTATACATGTTATACTGTATTACAGCATATTGTTTTGGTTACTAAATGTTCACATACTTCAGAAGATGTTTACACATTATATTGAAATGTATTAAATGTCATACATGATTGTCACAGAGACAAAATGGTTCATGGTGATAAATCTCCCTCCCGACCTGTGAGCGCGCTGTGTAAAGGAAACAGAGTGCCCTGGACTGGATGGCCAGACAATTCATTCCCAGGGTTAGACAGAAGTCGGCTATCTAGAAGGGGGGCAGAGCTATGGTACACTAAATCATCGACCCCAGAAGGGAAACAATGTGTCAGCCGCGGATTGGAGGAGCTGTTGCGCTCGTTAACCAAGGGGTCATGATTGACGGTACAAAAGGGGATGTAGCGAAGTGATCTTTTCCTTTTGAATGGTTAATGCTGAACTGGAAGGAAAACCCATGTTGTTATCGTGAGTGTTTTGTTTGTTTGTCGTGTCTAAATAATTGCTTGTTTGTTGTTATTAGATGGCTAACACGATCCGGAGCTGTCGCCAAAGGCCACTTACCCGGACAACACTGCACCATTGTTCACGATTAACTGTATTTGCACCACGAGCACTATAGCACTCACTGCAGACTTGTGATTGTGCTACGTGTGGGTGTTTAAAGATCAGGACTATTATTTCGGGACCAACCCATGGATTAAACGGAGCAATACACAATGCTGTATTGTCTGTTATCATTATTATTTACTGTGTTTTTGTCATCAGACTTTGGAATATAAAAATAAAACACCATTGCACCTGGATTATCAGTCTTTTTCTTAATCATCGTGTAGCAGGGCGGTAGTAAGCCCTGCTTATTGATATGTGTTTGTTTGTTTTATTTTCAGAACGAGGGTTACCCCTCCGCCCCTGTGTTATTTTGTGTTTGTTTATTTGATGATTTATTGTATATATGACGGTGAGTGCCGTATGTTTTGTTATTGTTTGGGATTTTGACGGCGTAGCCGATTTATTTAGTAGCGTGGATGGGAAACCCCATCCACAGTAGTAATAATTAAACTCATGCAGAAGGTGGCCATCTCCCGAATTAATTAGGTGATTTAAATTGTTGCTAATCGGGAGATGGTCACCTGTTATAAAAAGCCTGCAGCTCTCCAACTCAAGGTGGGTGTTTGGAGCGAGAGGAGAGAACGAGAGGAGAGAAACAAAACGAAACAAAAGTAAAAGGATCAGTGGCTGCTATTTGCCCAGCCTGACCTGTGTTTATATATTTTGTGTTCGTGATTTGTTTTTGTTAAACCTTTTATTTTTGCTCTGCGAGCGAGTGTTTATTTTTGTTTAAATATTTAATTTATTTTTTAATTAAAACGGCGCAAGCCTTTTTGAACTGCAGTACCTGGTGTCAGTTGTCCTTCCTGCTTCTGCCGTGACGTCACCGCTCGTCAACCCTGTCACACATCGCCACACTCCTGCACCTGCACACTATTAACCACTTTGCCACAAATTTTCATTACTAAATATGAACTGTAGCACTCTGCAATAAATACAAGGTAAAGGGTTAAAAGTATTTTGGATAGCCAGTTGTACAGCTGCTTTCATGGCTGAAATCAAAACAAGTCGAAATCCTTGCTGTCAGCTTGTGATATATTACTTGTAATGGGATGTTTCCAAACCCATTCTTCCATATGGCTGCCTGCACGTTAGGTAACACAAAATGCCTATAGTGCAACTGGCTTAAAGCACAAAACATCTGTGTCCTATTCCTTTACTATTACTTACAAAGTAGCCTCCCACAAACATAGATGGTTCATTCATGGACCCCCCTCATTGCAGGATCAAATTAGGGAGTTTCAACGCTAATTTGATCACGAGCCCAGGCTTATGGGAAACAGGAGCATGTTCTTATTCTTCCGTTTTCACTGATACCGCCGCAGATTTATTGCCATATTTAACATGGCCTTCATTCGCTTTTTGATACCTATTTGTTCCATGTGTGTAACACTTTCGTTTTCTCTTTTTTTATTACAAAGGTACTGTGTTCTGTATATGCTATTTGCTATGCCTATTACAGGTACATGACTCTTAACTGGTTTAGCTGTATTATCATCCACCAGGTGATAATAACTCTATGATGCAATGTGAGTCATGAAGTGAAAATGTATCTACAGCTATTACTATTACAGTTGCAGACCAAAGTATTGGCACCTGTGACAGGGCAGTGGCTGTGGCTGCCTTCACACTGCCACATGTTGTTTAAATGGTTACATTGTTTAATTGATAAATTGCTGTATTAGTTAATTGAAAAAAGTGTGGAATACAGCCAGGTGGGAATTAAATGATTGAAGTCATTTTCCCTGGCCACACCCTATAAAAATACAAGGACATGTTTGTTTGAGAGAGAGTGCATGGAGAGGGAAGGGCTGCGAGCAGCAGGTTGTGCTTTCTGCCCTGCACTGGGATAGCTGTAGCTTGGGTGCCAGCTTGTTTATTTTAAGAATTGTATAGGGTTTTTGTTTAACCCTTTTGTTTGTTCCTGTGTTTGCTTTGTTTTGTTTATATAATAAAGTGCACCAAGGCGCTTTAAACTGAAGTTCTGTGTTTGGGGTTTGTTATGTCTGCCGCTGACCAGCCATGACCAACCGCCACTACACCACAGCATCCTACACTTATTATAAAAGAATTCAAGGTAACAGATTAAGGACAAGCAAAATTAATTCCAAGACCTACTAGAAACTACATGAGTTACAGTTTTGTGGCTTTTTAAGATTAAAAAACCTCTTATTTGTCATGTGAGCAGCATGAAGAAGGACAGCTTATGTAAACATGTGGTGTCATATTTAATACTGATTATGGGGGAAATTACAACTTTTTTTAATGTAGTGCTTTAGAAAGGTATCAGACAAACTTTCGTTTTGCCACTTCAAAAAATATAATTGGTACATTTCAAGTCTTTTAATTTGCAGTGGTAATCCACAACCATGCTTCACAAATTTGCATTACAGAGCTACCATTGTATTCTCTACTGTACATTCAAGTCCATTTGAGATAAACTAAGCTATTTCAAAATCAACCTTTAAAGATGTGCCCTTATACAATCTGTAATGCAATCTATGTCCCCAAAGCAAAGGGGCAGTGATATAGGTTTCCCCTCTACACACACTATAGATCTGCAACCATGTTTATGCTAAATTTGATCTACTATACAGTATATATATATATATATATATATATATATATATATATATATATATATATATATATATTACCTCAACTTTACACAAATGACAAAAGTGAATCTCTGGTGATCTAGACACAATCTTGACGTGAACAATTTGATGCTATTAATGTAAACATAAGATTTAGCCAGTGTTCCAGAGAACAAAATTAAATCACAGGGTCAAATTCTAAATGCTTGATTCCCAATTAAAAATATAGTTGGTTGGTTATTTTATCTCTCCCCTTGTCTTTTTGTCATGTTTGTACTCGTTCTGAGTGAGTTCTGCTGCTCAGATATCGAGATGTCTGTCTTTTGCTGACAATCATAAATTAACTCATAAAACTGAATGTAAAAACATTTCAAATAAAGGGCAGCAGGGTGGAGTAGTGGTTAGGACTCTGGACTTGACCGGAGGGTTGTGGGTTCAATCCCAGGTGGGGGGCACTGCTGCTGTACCCTTGAGCAAGGTACCTTACCTAGATTGCTCCAGTAAAAACCCAACTGTATAAATGGGTAATTGTATGTAAAAATAATGTGTGAGAAAGAATGTAATTGTATGTAAAAATAATGTGCTATCTTGTAACAACGGTAAGTTGCCCTGGATAAGGGCGTCTGCTAAGAAATAAATAACAAATAATAATAATAAAGCAGTGTTAGGGTGGTGGAACCCTGCAGAGAAACTGCCTCAGCTGCCCTGCATGAGAAGGAATGGAAGGAACTGTTTAGATTGAACCACTCACGAACCACAATTCTCAAGTAACTCAGTTAAGAGTACATTGCTAGAAAACAGAAACAAAATATAACTAGATATTGTTTGCAAATACTGTGTATTCTTTGCACACAGTAAAATACATTGTTTCTTCTGTTTTTCCACTTTCACCACTACACTCTTTATGTCTTTGAGACACTTCTGGCCTGTGTAAGTGCGCCCTGATTCTAGAGAAATCACAAGAAACCTTTCAGCTCTATTGGCTACCCTTGCCTCTGTGCTATACTAACAAACAAAATATGAAATATTATTTTTATCACTACAAGATGTAACCCCCTCTTGTGGTCACATGTGTATATGAAATAAGATAAATACATGGTGGAAAAAAAAGCTTAGACACACTCCTGGCATGAAACATGCCAACTCTCACATGCCAACTTTGCTAAGTGAGGCGTTAAAAGGGGAAGGATGACCTCTTCCAAAAACAACAGCAAATATGAACAGGAAGAGGACATTTCTACCTTTGTTTGATTTGTGTACATCTAATGTCAAAAGCAGATTGCTCTGTTGTAATTAATCAAGGCTGAATGGTCTAATATCACATCTGTATAGCTACGGAAAGAGTAAACTGTGTGTGACAAAAACCATGCAAACAGGCCTTTAAGGCACATACGAGCAACTCAAATGGAACAAAGGTGTAGTTCATGATTTAAATGCGGCTTTGATATTTTTGCTGCATACATAGTACATTGTTTATTTAATTTTGCATACTATTCAAACAACTGCAAGCAATTGGTTAATAAGAAAATGGTATGATTTTCTCTAATAGTTTTTTTTTTCTCAACTTTCAAATTTAGATATGCTCTGAAATATATGCTATGAAATATCTTGTGCAAAAGTGTATTCCCAAAAGTTAGCCTTTTTGATCAGGTCTCCAATGCAAATTTAACTGAATACATTTAACTCTAATGTTAAACTGTTTAAAATAAATCCTCTTTAACCTTATGAAGCGACATACAGTATGTTGTCTCAGAATCCTGTATTTTAGAATTGCTGACCAAGGTGTCATAAAAATCAAGATAAGCACGTTACTATTAGTCAGGTCAATCAAGTCTGTACCTTTACTAATGTACAGTAAAAATGCTTGATGTGAATCTGCCATGTTAGCTATTTTCAGCTAAGAATTAATAAGAGCCAAAGGGGGGTCGTGCCTCATTACTATTAGGGAGCCTGTGAAGTTGCCTGTTTAAAATACATTTTGTTTCTGCTAGTGCCAAACAGGGTGGCTTCCCCATTGCAGGAGAATGGAGACCTTGAAAATTTGGCAGCAGTGACAGCACCATGTCTAAAAAACAGATGAAAAAATAAATCTAGGGGCGCACATCTGCCTCACAAAATCAAACTTTGCACTTTGATGGTGCAATCAGGAAAGCCAAAGTCATAAGACCTTTGTCTCCCTGGACTTTCTGTAAATCAGTTCAATGGGATTCCAAAGAGAACAGGGAAGATGTATTGGTCCCGAGGGGCTTGTAAGCTGGCTATCTTTCCTCTCCTCAGCCTCCTTAGAAACCCCAAGTCTTAATGCTCTAACATCCTCTTCAGAGCTGAGGCAGCAGATTTTAGGACTAATCCAATAAAGGCATTTCTTTCAGATGGACTCCCCACTGTGGGAAGATGTAAAAAGGCCAATAAACAACACCATGAGGACCAAGAAGACATTATATTTTATCAGGTGACCGGGGAAATGTGAAAAACAGCAAAACATAATGTCAAGTTTCTTTCAAGGATAAAGCTTTCAAATGTTGGCTGATCATAATATAGTTCACAGAGGAAGTACTACCCAGATTATTGATATTTAGTATGCAAGTAATCACACTTGTTTCTTGTATTTATTTGTGCCTTAGAAAATAGGTAGTTTTTCTTCTGGTTCACATCTACCAATTCTACAGTGAACATTTTGGCCCCTGATGTATATACATGAAAACAACATGGTAGAATCCATTGCCATGTACTAATACACGATTACTCAAGTAGTTACAATGTAGGAGAAATAAATGTTGGTAGTTACCCAATTGTTAGATTACATGGTTATGTATACTCTGTAATATTTTCTTACCTGAAATAATTACATGAAAACAGCTTGGCAGATGTATAACCAGTACACCAGTACAAGGCATGATAATTAAGGTTGTATTTTTTTCACGGTTATCACAGGTTTCACGACGTGAAATATACATATTTTTTATCGCTTAAAAATAAATACAGCAAACGTTTGCCTTGTTGACGCACAACCTGTTACACTCCATTAAGGAACCTGGCAGCCGGTTTAGTTTGCTTTCGGTAAATGATTGAACGCAATGCATAGAGCTACATAAAACGAAAAAGATTGAAAATATTTCTGCTAAATATCGCTCTGCCTAGTACAAGAAAAAAAAAAAAAAAAAATAAGAAATACAAAAGTAAATCAACCAATAGTTAAAAAAAAACATAAAACGAATTGCCTACAATGTGTAGGTTTAGAAGAAATGAAAGAGATAATGTACAATACAGGAGAATAAAGGAAAATGCAACAAGTTTAGAATTTTTGTTGCCATATTTAAAGTTTATCATTCGAGAGGTACCCCAAGCTTCCATGGGATTTTCACCATTGGAGTTGTTATATGGGAGACATCCCAGGAGATTATTAGATATTGCTAAAGAGACATGGGAACAAGAGTTAACCTCATATTGCAGTATTATTTTAAAAAACATATGTGGCAGGCTCAAGAGGCTCAGAAAAAAATGATATAATAAAGCTGTGATAGTCAGGTTCTTCAGCCTGGGGACAGGGTATTAATTTTGGTACCTACAGTGGAAAGAGCATTCCTGGCCACCTGGTACAGATCTTATGAAGTAATTGAACGGGTCATTGAAGTAAATTATAAGGGGCGGCAACGAGAAAGAAGGAAACCAGAGCAGATTTATCAAGTGAGGGGAGACGTTAGTAGCCATGGAAACATCTCCTGCTGACAATAACCAAACCGAACCTAATGTCACCCCTTCAGACAGACACAAACAGGAAGAATCTCATAGTGAATGGTCTAGGCCAACTGTACTGTTCCCAAAACCTGATGGTTCTCTTTGGTTCTGTAATGACTACTGAAGGCTAAACAGTGTATCAGTTTAACGCCTATCCCATGCCTGGGGATTTTCTTGATCAAGCCAAGAAAAGCCTTTTCCACCCCAGAGAGGCTATTTCAGTACATGGTCTTACCATTTGGGTTACATGGAGCCCCAGCCCCATTCCAATGAATGATGAATAGAATACTGAGACCTCATAAAGAATACACTGCTCCCTATCTTGATGATATGGTGATACATAGTGCTTGGAGGAGGCCAAATATTTGTGGTACACTATCGGGCGGGGTGTAATTAAACCACAAGTCAGTAAATTTGAAGCTATGTGAAAGAGGCCACGACTTATAAATAAAAAACAAGTAAGGGCTTTCCTAACGGGATATTATAGGTGGTTCATCCCCGACTTTGTCTCAAATGCTGCGCCTCTTACGGACTTAACTAGAGCCAGAGGACCCATTATGGTAAAACGGAGTTGCAAGGCTACTCCACAGGAGAATAATTATGCTACAGAGTTTTCTAATCAGACACACCTGTCTATAAGAACATAAGAAAGTTTACAAACGAGAGGAGGCCATTCAGCCCATCTTGCTTGTTTGGTTGTTAGTAGCTTATTGATCCCAGAATCTCATCAAGCAGCTTCTTGAAGGATCCCAAGGTGTCAGCTACACAACATTACTGGGGAGTTGCTGTTGTGAAGGCTAAAGACTGCTGTTACAATGGAGGGGTTGTCTGTGTGAAGGCTGAGACCTGTGGTAGACCTGTTGGCTACTGCCAAGGTTTGAAACATTTGAAATATCTATTGAATGTATGTCTTCGTTGTTCATTGTAACATTGTTTTGTTAAATCAGTAAGCAGTTTCGCTATCTGATTGATAGCTTAGCATTATTTAAAAGTTTAGTTAGTACTCCCGTACAAAGTTATGTTTTGATTTATTTATTTGGTTTGTTTTGAATACAGCTAACCCTCTACAAAGGGGTGCCATTAAAAATAAACATACAGGCACTGTCCTGTTTAAACATACTTGCTGTTGTCCAGAGTGCTGTTTACATGAAAGACAGTGTCAAAGGTCCTGGGGAAAGTCACAAATCAGAACATGCCATGTCACTATACATTTTTGCTCAAAAGAGCCAACTTCCCAACGTTTCGGTATGTTTACATACCTTTGTCAAGGGAAAGTGTGTTTGAAAACAAAAAGTGGAGGTACTTATAGGCTTTGGATGTCATGGCAACTACAATCATTTACTTCTATTTAAATCTTTTAATGTGATTGTGATTGTGATGTCATTCAACACATACTGGCTTGCTCAGTTCCGCTCTAACCGAGCCGCTCAGAGCGCTCCTGAGCATTTTGTAACGGTGATCACAGTGAGCGGACACCTGCAGGAAACAAGTGGAGGTGCACTGCATTAAATTATTGCATTAAATATTCAGGCGGTTGGATACAGTTTTGTAAGTTCAGTAGTATGTGACAAATGGTGAAATTTAAAAAGAACTTACAAAACTGTATCTGACAACAATAATAAAACCGGGAGAGGGAAGAAAATCTGTTGTATATATGAAATTAACAGAAAAATTCATGAAATCGATACATTTATCATTTGCGTGTTTTTTTTTTTTTTTTTAATAAATCTTAAGATACATAGAAAAACTGTATTTCTGTCTTTGTTTACTCATATTCTTAGACAATACATTTTAAATACAAGTATCTGTATAATGTGAAATAATGTATAATGTGATATCTTGTAACAATTGTAAGTCGTCCTGGATAAGGGCGTCGGCTAAGAAATAAATAATAATAATAAATAATAATACCAATGAGGCCCTCATCTTGGGTCATTTCATCAACCAGAACATCACAAATACCAAAAAGCAAAGAATTATTAGTCACCATTTTTAAAAGTCGCTCAGCGCTCTCGTGTAGCAGAATGTTAAGTCATTTAAATCTGCTCAGTGTGCTTTCTGAGTGTTCTCACTCTGAGCGGCTCACTTAACGTGCCCACTGTAGTTGATGATGTAATGATCTACTATTCCTTTCTATTTAAACCTTCATGCATCATGGTGCTGAGTTTGTTTATCCGTTTCTTTTCTTTTAGTCTTCTATATTGTACATTGTCTAATTTAATTGTTTCTAAAACCATGAATTGTAGGTCATTAATGTTGAGCTTATTCTTTGTAAAGTGCTGAACCACTAGTTCATTAACTTTTTTATTTCTTATGTTTGATAGGTGATTCTGTATGTGTTTGTATAATGTAACTGTCTCTCCTACATATTTAACTTTATTACATTTTTGGCAAAATATACCATTAACAAGATTGCTAGTTTTGCATGAGGGATTTTTTAAGATTGAGTACTTTGTTTCTCTATTTGTGATTTCAATTTTATCTTTACAAATATATTTGCACACCTTACATGAGGTCTTACAGGTTTTAATGTCCTGTAATGTGTCTGCAATCCATTTATGTCTACTATGTACCAAAATGTCAGCTAAATTTGTATCCCTTCTAAAAGCCACAATCGGCGCTTTCAGAAATATTCTTACCATTTTCTGAATTATGAAGTATACGTAAATGCTTCCAAACTATGTTTGAAATGTTGGGTAATAATTTAGAATATGTAATGATTAATGGTACTCTTTTAACCTTCTTTTTCCTTTTATTATACTCAAGTAGTTCATTTCAATTGAGTTTGTCATCTTTTCTCAATTCTCTCTCAATAATCTGTTCTTATATCCTCTTTTTTTAAGATTTATTTTTAATTCCTTTCTCTGTTTTTATAGTAATTTTCATCAGAACAGATTATTTTTATCCTTATACCCAGTCCTTTAGGAATGGCTCTTTTTGTATAGATAGGATGTGCAGATGACACATGTAGGTACTGATACATAGGTAGGTTTTGAGTAAAAATCTTTTTTTTTAATAAATCCTTGATAAAGTTTAACCAAGGTCTCTAAGAATTCAATTTCTGATTTTGTCCACCTTAGATCTACCGAAATATTAGGATGGATATTATTTGCTAATTCATGAAACTGGAAAAGAGATTCCTCTCCATGTGTCCATATTCCGAAAATGTCATCCACAAATCGTATGTATTCTAAAGGTTTTTTGTATACTTTACCCAACAACATATCCTCCCATTTAGCTATATATGTGCTTGCAAAATGCATGCCTATCTTTGAGCCTATTGTTGTGCCATCATTCTACTTGAAACATTTATTTCCAAATATAAAATAACTATTTCCTTAACTATCTTGATCATATTTAATATCTCTTCTGTAGGTATTATGCTCTTATCTTTAATGTTATCCAGTGCCTCTTTACATGACTCTAAGGTTTCATTCCTAGGAACACTGGGGTACAAGGATTTTACATCCATGCTAAATAAAATAGTATTCTCTGGAAGTTTATTTTTTAATTTGTTAATCCAATTCAGGAAATGTGTTGTATCTTTAACATCGCTAGGTAAACTATCAACATGTGGCTGCAACTGCCTCTCAGCTATTTCTGCAATAACGTATGTTGAGTTATCAATTGTGCTAACAATCATTCGCATTTTTATACAATCTATCTGCTAAAATTCTCACTTCTTTTATTATGATATTAGTTTGTACTTCTTCATATGTATTTATATTTTGCAATTCAGTCCCTACTGCTTTCATATAATCAACTTCGTTCATTACTACCACCCCAGAACCTTTATCTACTGGTCTTATAATGATATCATCATCCTCTATTAGTTCTTTTAGAGCATCTTATTCATTTTTAGTTGAATTAAGTTTACCTCTACTGTTTAAGCCTGTTATTATTTCATTTCTAACTACATCTAACCATTTATCTATTCCATCTGAAGGAGTCCAATACCACTTTCTTTTGATTTTTATTCCATATTCATTTACCTGTTCTGAAACTGTGTGTGCTTCCTCATAAAAGTGTTCTGCTTGTTCATCTTTCCCATTCTTTTAATTCTATTCTTAACTTATCCTTATTTATGTATCTTTTTTCTGGAACAAACTTCAGTCCCTTCTCTAGTAATGCTTTCTAGAGAAGGGACTATTTAAAGTACTTTTCAATATTAAAGTTTTTCTATATACCTGTATATATATTTGCATTACATGATTTATGTACAAAAGCCTGAAGGGGATATACAGTAAGCAAAACTGAACTGTGATATACATACAACTATAAAACTACTGTACTAGTTCTGTATTCCAAAAAAAAAAAAAAAAAAAGCCTCCGATAACTGACACATATACGTGTTCATTTCAAAGTGAATTCATATTCATGTACAGAATATACGCTCCTCTCCTATTAAACATAGATTGAACATTTTAATTTCCCAATCTGAGTAATACTGTATGTAGGTGGTTAGTTGAGTGTTTACCAGGAAAAAACGACATAACACTTTTAAAGTTTCTCAGTTTGGGGGAAAAGAGAGATTTCCTCTCAATCCCTCAGAGCATTGCTCTTTTTTGTTGAAATGATGTAATTTCTTAAAAAGTTTTCCAGACCTTATTATTCCATGACCTCCTCCTGTGATCTATATAACTCTGTCCTTCCAGCCAGTGCCACAGAGTATTACCAGCCACCTCAAATGTACTGCCAATAATGTAATTCTACCTGCTTGTGACCTCTAAATACCTCACAGTGCCACTGTATGGGCTCCAAGTCAAGACTTAAATAACATTTAAAGTGATGTACTTTGTCTTTCACATATTTTGTCACATATGCTATAATCGAACTGTTTTACTGCAGTTTGTTAGAGCCGGGATGCTGGGAATGGCATATGAGGAAGTTTTTAAAAACTGCTTCTTCCCATCTGACTATTCACAGCCTTGATCCTAGCATGTCGGTAGCAAGAAAAATAGACCAATTCTGGATTTCATGGAAAAGGAAACTTGCACAACAAATACATGTTTCCTCCCCTTCAAATGAGCCAGATTAGTATTTGATAATCATTCTCCCATTATAGCATACAAACAGAAAAATAATCCTTGATTCTTATCTGACATGTACATTTCCAGAATTCCATCCCAGTCATAGGCACAGACAGGTCAGACTGGGTCACTATCAGCTGCACAAAAGCACAATTCCAGCCACAGTAGATGATGTCATCATGACACAAAAATCTGAATGGTCGCAATGGTCACAGATAATTTGTAACCTCAGACAATGCCCTCACAAGAACTACATCATAATACAGCTTGGTTAACACTGTGGACTGCAAATAGAAGTTCAAAGCACCAACAAAGACTATGAGGCAGGTGTATTTTTATTAGCTCTCCTCTTAAATTGCTATGACTTCATTTGTGGGTCGCCGCCAATAGCCATTATTGGGAACCAGCCGGTAATTACTGTGGGACATGCAATGTCTGAAGCACTTAACCACTCTGTGTTCCTGCAGCCTTCAAACGGTCTAGCAAACCCAAGTGTTACATCATTAAAATGAAATAGCAACGCCCCTATAGCATGTGTTCCATGTGTGCCATTTAAAACAATAAGGAGAGACCACTTGGTTATAAATTCACAGGTCACTGCTGGCACTTTACTAGGGAAAAGTCCTGCACAATAATAAATTGCAATAAGCACTTTAAGGGTGCTATATATCACAAAATCTTTTTAAAATGTTTTGGCACACAGTTTTTCATTTGACTCACTTTTTATTATGAGTGCCATTAAATTTATTTTTTCCTAGTTTAAGCCACTGTTAATCGATTGGCTCGACTTCAAAACACATTTCTTCTGTGATTCAAACAATCTTGACCATTTATATCTAGCAGCTTGACTATATATCATTAGTTTTCCTACATTTATTTTGGAACTTTAATTTCCTCCAGCTTGTTTGGCACGATTAAAGTTACAATTTTGAAAACAACCTCTTGGACAAAAATAATTATGTCTCCATTTACACCTTAAAATTTTGCCAATTGTGTATACGGTATGTACACGGTATGTGCACTTTTTAAATATAAATACATAAATAAATTGGATGGTTTGATCATTTTATTTAAAAGCATAGGTCTGCAAAGTATTTATTAGGCTACTGCATTAACATTTTTATTTAATTTTGTATTATATATTTTGACTCCAACTCCAACACTGGAGAATAATTCCAACTAGTCTTGTTTTTACATGAAAGGATGAAAACTAAATAAGCATGCTCTATGGGTAGAATTGTACACAGTTGTTTTATTTGTATAGTTTTACGTAAGATTTATAATTGAGTTTTTAAAGTTGTGGATGAACATATGCTAAATACAATACAGTACGTTCCTTTCTTAAAGTAAGTTAGCTTTCATTTCTCTTCATACAGGATCGTCTTCAGTTTCATGCTATATAAATAAATGCAATGTAAAATGTATGTAATTATTACCGCAATAACATTTTTTTTTATTTTTTTATTTCCGAAGTAGCCTAGTTTGACACATTTGGGGCTCCCCCGAGAGCAATTCAAACTCAGAAGTTCAAAGTAAAGGTAAAGCGCATATTCTGCATTGCGATGGGTCAACCCCAAGCAGAACACGAAAAGATTTTGGGGTTTTAAAAATGTCAGTTGGAGTCCTAATATCTATCTATATATCTGTCTATCTATCTATCTATCTATCTATCTATCTATCTATCTATCTATCTACACATACATATGACAAAAGACACATAAGCAATAATCAACGTTGAGGTGTGAAAAGATAAACTGATTTGTTTGCATATAACATTCTTTTTTTAAGCAGGTTTGGTTAGTATGACCAAAGAATGGCTGTGATAAATTTTAAAAAAATCCCCATACAGTACACCCTCGCTATAACAAATCTGATCTTTTATTCCAAATCAACCCGACATGAAAAGTTCATCAGATCCTTAAGTCGTTGTTGTTGCTGTTGTTTTTTTCTTAAATCAGTTTTGCTTTGCTGCATGGTTGCTGAACAATCCAAAAGACAGTGCTTTTTGACAACCTATATTCACAACAGAGATATGCCTGTGTTACTCCTTTTTTCAAGCGATTAATTAGTTTCCAGCTTTGTTGCAACATAAAATGATTTTCGTTTCAGAGGCATTGTTATACAGCTTTCGCTTTTTTTAAGACAAAAGAGTTGACTTCACTGTGGAGGTGGCATCCCATGCATACAGACCGGGATGTTGGCAGTGTGTGTTTATATTATCTTGTTTTTTAATTTATTTATTTGTTATTTGGGGTCCAGGGGCCAGGTTCGTTATAGCCAAAGGTTCTTTATAATGAAGGGGGTTACAGCGAGGGTGTACTGTATTTGTTTTAAAAAGTTATTTTTAATGTTAAATTATTATTTTGAAATATTTACTGTAATTTACTTATCTTAAACATAAATCATATATCAAATACCAGTGTGATCCCGTTTTTCCTTAATAATAGCAGCTCCTATACAATGTATAACTACAGATACAGAACCACAGTCTAGTCTTGTTAAGCGCGGTGCTGGATATATAATAGCTGTTTCTTTGTAGAAAAAGGCTTTCACATTGTATCCCAAAATAAATATCATATTTTACATACATATCATTAGGTAAATAAAAGGCAAATATTTATGAGTGGTGTTCTGATAAGGAACTTATAACGTTAGATCCTGATAAAAATGTCTGGAGATGGACATGGTCGTTCACTCTGGGTTCAAGCAGTAAAAGTTCAAGAATGATATTCATTTTTTGCATTGTTGTACAGTGCTGCGAGGTGGTGGGCTGTCTTTCTTTTTTTTTATCGCCGTTTCACAACCATTCATGTGTGTTCACCAAGCAAAGCGGTATTGCAGCACGCCGCCCCGCTTCGCTCCTCGCAAGCAGTGCCGCTCCTGTGTGTCCTAGGCTTTAGTGCCTGCGTTAACCGAGATCGCTACAATATTTTTCCACCATTAAGAAAATAGTATGCAAATATTTATCATATGCAATACATTGGGTCTTGTACATTTTATAACGTGCAACTTGGCGGTGGACTTCTCTTTTTGTCTTGTTCGTCGTGATTTTTTTTTTTCATTTTAGAGAAATTGATTGTCTGTTTCCAGTTTAAGTTTGGAAAAAAATTATGTATAATTCACAATTGAGTGCACATGTATCAAAATCTGACAGCGTAGCACTTTCAATGTGACAACGTACCGCTTTCTGACACTACACTGATCAAGTTTTGGTACTCGTATCACATTCTAACGATGTACCACTTTCTAACACTACACTAGTAGCAGATACACATAACAAGACAAAGAGACTGCCGTGTTCTTTTTGAATGTTTAAAGTTGAATTTTAAGTCTGTAGAAATTACAGTTCCAGCCCCAGTTAATTTTCCACTGATTGTTAAAACTATGATTTAAAAACACTGTTGCTTTTATTGTAAATAAATCCTGGAAAATTTCTACCAAAAAAAATGACCACCTGAAACTGCAGATGTCCATGGACACAATAAAAGGCCGCGCAATTCCAAACTCACGTGCAAATCTCATCAGCCCCTTAGTTAACAGCAGACGTTTCTAATTGATTCCAGACATTTTCTTAAAGCCAGGATGGCAGGGAAGGAAGAGAATAATGAGGGGGTCGGCTGCAAGCTACAGCTTCTCTGCACTGCCAGAAACAGAGAGCAATTTTACGGTCAATTGGTCCAAGCATCTGGAGCTATACATCACAGCACAAGCTGCTAGTAATGCAGCCAGCTTACACACTGGCTCAAGGAACTCAATAATGACTTGCTGTTACACCTAAACACAAACCAACTTAATCAATGAAACTCTGCAACCAAGACATTTCTTTCAAAAGGGTACATATCCCTAAAGGGTGGCGGTCAAGAATGCTAAGAATCAAGATTGTTCCATATCCTTTAAAAAGTAAGGCAGCACCTATTAGAAATATCCACAATTGAATAATTGGACTAAACTTTTTACAGCTCTTGATCTGCCCTCCCAATGCCATTACAAAAGATAAATAGGGGGTTGTTAACTCTACACTTCCTATACCAAAGTATACTTTTAATGTTGAACATACCACTACTATACTATTGTAACTGTGCATGTATTCCATTGTTGCAATTCTTTTTTTGGAATATGAGAAACATTTACATAAAAGAAAACTGCGGTTTCAAAAATGGTATTAACTACATTTCAAAGAGAATACATTTAGTAATAAACACCTACCTCAGTGGGTATGGCTAAGGAAGCGAAGACCATTTTCACATAGCCAAATCGATGGAATGCAAGAAATGTAAGACACCGAATTGATTCCCAGATAGCAGCATCAGGTCTGCAGTGAAAAATGCAACACGTTATTAAAGAGCTGTCCTGCATTGGTTTACCACCATTGCAGCCATCTCAGGAGAACGTATTATCACCAAAGCAATGCATTAAAAAAATATATATAAAAAGGGCTTTGCTAAATATGTAGGCCTACACTGTGGTTTCTTGATTCAAGCACATGTAAAGTGTATCTATTATTTGATAATAGCCCAATGTATATTTAGAGATATTTTCATAAAGCATGTTTACCCGTTAGACGCTTGTAAAAAAAAGAAAAAAAAGAAGTGTGACTCCTAAATCCTGTGGTCATTTTTAGTCAATTATTTCGAAAGCATGTTTATCTCTACAGGCGCTTACATTTTAGATGGGGCTCACCAAAATACAATCAAATTGGTTAAACAAGGGTAGGGCTTGTTGAAGTTGTGTTTTAAGCTCTTTCTGTCACAAAAAATATATCTATAAATATGAACTATTAACAGGGGTGTTGCGGTGCTGTTTTGGGAGCAGCCAACAGCCCGGGCAGCTCTGCAACAAGCTCAGCAGCCGAAGGAGAAAGCCAGGGGAGCCACTGAGGGTACTAGCAGCGGTGATATAGGGACTAACAAAGAGGGCATACGCCCACATGTTTTTTTGGTTGTTGGAGGCCCTGGGGCCTGGGAGCTACATGTGCAACTGGCCCAGCCACACACACTGCAGGAAGCACCTGAGTTGGCGACTGAGAAGGAAGGTGTTTGGGCCCATGCAAGATTTGGGAGGTCGCCGAGATGGAAGAAGGGGCGGCCAAGGACAGTCAGTCCACCCCCACCTGACTCCTGGAACACTTTGCTCTGGGCCACATCCACACAGGACCCCCGATCGGCCGGTCCCCGCACAAGCCTGTGTTGAGGCTGTGGAAAGCCAGGACACCTGCAGCGCCAGTGCCCAACAACCACCACACCGCCGCCTGCAAGTACACCGCACTGGCCCTCTGGAAACAGCAAGGGGCCCACGTGAGTGGGACAGCACGGCCCCTACCGAATTCCCAGCATGCCTGTCAGCAACCAACCACCGTATAGCCACATCGCCTTACACTGCGCCGCTGCCAGCCAGGAGAGCCCGACAGTACAGCCATGGAAATGGAGCTTCACTCCCCCCAGAAGTAGCTGACAGCATGCCGCGACTGCGTGGACCAGTTGCTGTGGTGAGGAGAACCATGGTAGGGGACTCCTGCCATGTCCCTATCTGTATTGAGGTTGTCCCCTGCACTGCCCTGATCGACTGTCACCCTGGTAAGGTCCGATGTCCTCAAAAAGGCCGCACAGGAACCCATCCAGCTGGTGCCAATGATGGTGCAGCTTCCACCATCCTGTGTGGTTCTGCCGTCCAGGACGACAGTCAGCTCAACCTTCGGAAGGGGCTCCTTCGCTCCCAGGGGGGACAGGCTCTTGACATGGCCCAACCAGGGGAGCCTGCTCGCATCCCGGGACAGCCTGGCAGGAGCCAGGACCACCTTTACCACCTTTACCAACAACTATACCCGAGTCCTGCTCTTGTGGGGGGACCGACCAGGGGAGCCAGCTCACCACCCGGAATGACCCCGCAAGGCTGGCAGACTCCTTCCACCAACCTCTGCTCCAGACCAGCACAGTCCAAGTCCAGGTCCGAGCCAGAACCACGCAAGTTCCAGCCAGCCCAGCTCAGGCTGAACAGCAGACAGCCTACAGCCCCAGCCAAGCCTTAGTCACATGTCAGTGAAGACGCTGTCCTGGCAGCAGTGACCGCTGTCTGGCGCCATAGCTGTGAGGGGCTTAGCCTGGAGCACCAGGCCCAGCTGTGGGACCTGCTGCTGGAATACCGCTACTGTTTTGCCACCTGACCCGAGGAAGTGGGCCACACACACCTGGTGCAACATGACATCGACACAGTGGAGGCTGCGCCAGCCAAGCTGAGGTCCCATTGGTTACCTCTGACCAGACAACCTCCTCATCCATGGGCCCACGTTCCAGACGGCCCTTGACTCACTGCACCTGGTGCTCCAGTGACTGGCTGCGGCTGGGCTCAAGCTGCTCCCTGGCAAGTATCATTCCTGCAGAGAGAGGTCACCTTCCTGGGGCATTGGGTTGGCGGAGAGGGAATCAGCACTGAGCAGACGAAAATCAACGTGGTCTGGGACTGGTCGGCAACGGCAGCAAACAAGGTTCCTGGGGCTCCGCCTTTGACAACCTGCGGGGAGCATTGACTCAGTACCCAGTGCTCTCCCCACCTGATATCAGTCTCCTGTTCACCTTGGACACCGACACCAGTAACGAGGGGATTGGCGCGGTCCTCTTCAAGCCGGGGCCTGATGGAGAGAAGGAAGTGGCGTACTTCAGCCGCTCTTTCAACAAGGCGGTCTGCCACTTCCGCCACTACCTTTGTGTGCTCCCATTCACAGTCTGGACCGACCATGCTGCCCTGCAGTGGTTGCTGACATTCCGAGGGCTGGAGGGTCAGGTGGGCCACTGGATAGAGCAGCTCCAGTCCTTCTACTTCACCCTTAGTGTTTTTTTTTTTTTTTTTTTTTAATTTAGTCATTGCCAATGATTTTTTTACCCCAGTTTTCTCCCCAATTGTGTTATTATTAATCCTGGTTCACCGCTGCAATCCCCCCGCGACTCGGGAAACGAAGGCTGAAACACGCGTTCTCTGAAACGTGTTCCTGCCAAGCCATCATTTTTCCCACTGTGGATCCACAGCGAAGCCACCAGACCTATAGGGCCAGAGGACAACACAGATCTGAATTTCTCCACCGCAGACCCGTAGGCGCCCTATCAGCTGGAGGGGTTGTTGGTGCACGGTGAACCGTGGATTGCCCTGCCAACCTAAACCCTCCCTACCCGGGTGGCGCTCGGCCAATTGTACGCTGCCCCCTGGGAACTTCTGGTCATGGTCAGCAATGACATAGCCTGGTTTCAAACCTGTGATCTCCAGGCTATAGGGTGCATCCTGCACTCCACATGAAGCGCCTTTACTAGCCCTTAGTGTTTAATATGTAAAGAGGAGCAATGGTATGTTTAAACAGTGAGTTTTGGCTGATACAAACTATAAGTCTACTGAACATTTATACTGATACTGTGTTTTAAAAGATTACCATAAACGTATTAACCAAAGATAATTGGGGATTTGAAGTTCATAAGCAAAATAAACAAGCCTTGCCTTTGGTCTATCAGGAATCCGAAGCATGTCAGCGTCAGTGTAATGTAGCCAATCCTCAGGAGCAGTGTTATCTGTGATAATATCTTTTTGATAAAGCAAAACATTGTTTAACAATTCCATCAAAACAAGTATAACAACCTAACAATTTGAAGCACTGACAAAAGTTTTTTTTAAACACTGGAACCAAAAGTGAATACATGAACAGTGTTTTTTTCTGAATTTGATTAATGCCAGGTCTGACCCATGAGATATATCAGGGTGGTGCTGGCATCATTAAAAATGAGACCAGTGTCTGCATTTGATCAAAAAAACATAGCTGTTTTTGGCATACTGAGTTACAATAAGAAATAAGAGTATAAATGTACTCTTTGGGTAATGGGGCTTGAGACAATGTATCCTTCCACATTGTAGGATGGAAATATCATATGAGAGTACAATGTATAATGTCAAACAAGTTTACTAAAGATGAACTTAGGTTTAAAATGATTGGAGAGATAAAGCATGTGCAGAAATGTACAGTAAACAATTATACACGGTAACCTTGTAGAAGAGATTGGTTAAAGGTTGGTAACACTTGAATGGAGTTACAGTTAAAGGAATAAATTATATTGACAATTTGTGAGATAATGTAGAATGTACAGTAGTAATGTGGAACTAATAAATGGTAAACATTATTAAAATTTTAAACACGGTCTGGTCTCATCCTAATAGCATACACAGTAGTACATTCTATGTTTACCTTAATTCATAAACCTTACAACATAAGCACTCTAGAATGAACGCATTTTTGCCATTATGTTACCGAGTTGTTTTTCCTAATGGCCTGCAAGTATACCAGATATTTCTTATATTGGTTGGATCTAGTGTTCATGGAAAAGATAGAAAACTGGCAGATTCTTTGGACATTTTACTATATATTTCTCCAGGGCAGCTTGATTCATCAGGGTATTCATACATTTAATGATCATATTTTGATATGTTGTAAGTAAAACATAACCCTTTTAAATGACTCCTACACATTTGTTGCAATACGGACACTGGTTCAGCTGCTCAATCGGTGCCTTCCACTTTCAACAGGCGGTTTACAGTTAGAGGCACATATTGTACAACCAAGTCACACTCTCCCCTGCCAGCCTCAAGTCCACCCCGGACTTGCTAACCAGGCTACAGTCCGACAAGTGCGTGCTGGGGTACCTGCGTCCACTCTGACACCAATGTAGCCTGGTTAGAAAGTCCGGGGCGGACTTGAGGCTGGCAGGGGAGAGTGTAGCGTGCACGGGGTAAGACAGCAGTAGGGCTGGTAGGTGACGTAATCACACACAGAGACATAAGCCTGATATACGCTCCTTGCAAAGGAGCCGGCTCTTTTGTACAGCGGTATCGGCGCTATGCTTCAGTGCGAGAGGACCCGGGTTCGCGCCCGCCCTCCGCCTGTGTGTGGATTTCCTCGCTCTGTGTGATGCGCCTGCCTGCGGAAACCGAGTACGCTACAGTATATATATATATATATATATAGTCGCAGACAAAAGTATTTGAGCAGTTACAGAAAATGAGAGAAAACACAAAGAAAGTTATTTCTATAATTTCTTTCAATAGAACAATTAGAAATTATAGAAATCACTTTCATTGTGGTTTTTGTCATTTTTTTAACTGCCCAAATACTTTTGTCAGCGACTGTATATACATACATACTATCTTTAAATGTCCATGGCCCTGTTTAAAAAGTTATTTAAATAGTGGTTACAAATCTGTTTTTGATCCATACATAACGTTTGATATTCATTAAACCATTCCAGTCTTGTTAAAGATGCCAACAGCAGTCTAGGGAAGTTTCATGTATATAAAACTTGTTTTTAAAGTAATAAAGTGCTGTTTTCAGAAACCTAAATTAGGCAATTTTCCATTTTTATGGAAAACTTGACACAGTTAAATTAATAACAGTTCTAGTGCTGCTCAACACTTGCATAGTTACAAATTCCCAGTTAAGCTCATTTGATAGTGGAGGAATCTTTGAGCTACAGACAATTGTTGGTTGTGGACAAAAGCTGTAGTTCTGCAGGCCAAAGTCTACAATCTAAAAGCAACCAAACCAGGACCCGGATATCAAGACCTATGGGAAATTCACTGTGAAGTCAAAGTTGTCTCTTTTTGGAAGAGAAAGTGCTGAAGTTGCAGTTTGTAATGCATAGTTGTGTGAGAGTTTATAACCAGAGCTGAGAGACATTGTCAAAATGTATAAAAGCTCAATTTGTCCTCAAGGCAACTGTTTGGCCAACCTTGGGCTAAGCTGTTTTTAGCTGAGTTTTCTTCTTATCTGAATTGTTACTACTGTATTTTTTTAACTGTAAATCCAAGGGATATATTCAGAGATGCCAAGTTTCCAGTTGTGGAATTTCAAAAACTAAGGCAGATCTGACAGAGTTGATTTTCATACACCCAGCATGTAAATGTTTAATTTGTTACCTATTACAGTGATCTTATTCATACAACATATTCGGGAAACAGATTTTCTGAATAAAAGTTGTTAGAAACATGTTCAGTTAGAATGCTGTATATCAAAACATCCCTGGTTGACTTTACTTTTTTCCTCTTACAAGGTTTCTGTGTGGATTGATCTTTAGAATGTAACTTGGCCGATTTTGCACTGAACCTTTAAAGATGCCATTATTACAATGGAGAAATATAACTGTATCATTGTAAGCACCAAAAATGGACTAAAACTGTGTAATCTCCCACCATGGGAGATAGAAGGGTACTGACTATTCCAAATTCCACATGGATCGCCACAACCCTAACTTGGGGAGCAGTCATGCATACATTTAGGCACTTGTGTTTACCATTGGACCACTAGGATCAGTTTCAATCACTACTGGTCATGATTTATACCAAATCTAACTTCAATGGACTGAGTTGGCCTGGAGCCCCAAGAAAGCAACGTGGTGGAGGTAAAACCGAGTGGAAGAACTTCACTCCATTTAAATGTTTTCTTTATGTGTGTGTATTAGGGGAGGGATGACAGCACATTTGCCTGACCAAAAGATCCCTGTTAAATTCCAAAGACAACAGGGAAAATATGAAAAGTGATATCTTTTTTTTAGAACTGGTGGTTCTGTTTAAAGTCAAAGGAAAAATATTTCTAAGCAAAAGTCAACCCCTGCAAATTCCACAAAACAACTTTCGCATGGTGTCTACAAGCTGCTATCACTGTGTGAGTGCTACAGTGAGACTACTTACAGCCTTGGTAGCAAACATCTCATGGTAAATGCCAAGCATCAACAGGAACTGCAACATAACATAGGCTTGCAGTGCTACTGGTATTGATGGGTTATGTGGGACCTCCTTTCCAGTGATCTAGAAATAAATTAAAGGATTTTACTTGCAATCATTCAGAAGACTAGGAAGTCTTTTACAGTTTGTCCAATATCTTCATTATATTTTTGTGGATGTGCAAATACCATTTTACTATTGTGCTGTATTTGAATGGAATCAAACATCTAATCTTGAAACATACAGTCCCCTTTTTTTAATGCATTTGTCCTACCCTATAGTAAGATCAAGTTATGATTTAGTTCTGCTAATCCAGTTATTTTGCCTTCCTAAAAAATGAACTAAACTGAATTGACAGATTAGTGCAAATCAGATATAATCATGTTTGGTGACCTATAAATGTAAAAAAGTGGAGATAATAAAGAAAAAGATTTGACAGACTTCCAAGACAGTCAGGGTCCACTGACTGTGCTGAAAAATCAACAGCATATTTAAATATTACAGTTCCTAATTTATACAAGAAATTATGTTTTCCCATATTTGGTGTGTGAATATACTTTGGTCTTACAGTGAGTATTAGTGTTCTTTAAAATGATTTTCTGTGATTTTAAATACATAATTTGTGATGTTGCTTATGCAAGTGTAGTGCTATAGAGGCTCAACAGCCTGAGTATGAAAGAAGCATACATTATTTGATTGATATTGTCACTTGGTAACCCAATGTGTAAACCCACTGCAAAAAGATACTGGTAAATGACATATTCATTTTTTCTAACCTCAGGCAATTCTTCAGGCAGCCCCAGTCTTGGTTTGCCTGGTCCCCAGCCGGGGCCTTTGAAAATAACAGACAGCTTGTTTGTGATGCCAGGGGTATCCCAAAGAGTGTTCCAAATATGGACGTAGTGCTGAAACTGAAAACAAGCAAGAACATCTACAATTATGGATGTAGTGTTGAAGCTAAAAACAAGTAAGAACAATTTATATGCTTTGTTACCCATTTCCCAGCTCCTCCTCATAGTTTAGAAACTTTTCATTTCTAATGAACAGATGAACCAATCGAAACACTGAACTCACCAGCTTCTGGCTGGATTTATTCCCCTGCTGATTTATGACCAATGATGTAGCATAAAAATATCAAAACAATTGTCATTAATAAAAAAAAAAAACACTTCAGACTGCCTGGTAGCCTTTAAAAGCATTCCATTGACAAAACATATCTTCAGTCTATACCTGCACCCAAAGGACTTCAAATGTGTTGATTGGATGAGTTAGGCCATAAATAACTTTCTCTCTCTCTGGTGCAAATGTGCCTAGAAAATCAATATATAGAAAGATACAGTGAATAAAAAGCAACATATCCCATAATTAACTCAATAATAGTGACATACCAAGAATAAATCCAACACAATAAATGCATGTTATGTTTAGGATTTGCCATTGAGTTTTGTATTTCTATAACATGACAGTACATAATCAGAAAGAATACTTACCAAAAATCCTATCCCATATAATTAGAGTCCCTGCATAATTTTTGTCAATACAGTAGGAGTTTCTACCTGCAAGTTAAAAATACATGACAGTTGACATAACTACTAAAACTACTGCACTGTAGGACCAATATGGTCAGTAGGTACAATAGTTCACTAGTACCATTTTCACACTATATATAATGATCATTGTTTGACTGTGTAAATTTGTATGGTTTCAATGTGTGTTGATCGAGAAGTATTTAGGTAGTGTGGGTAGGGTATAAAAGGCTGTGAATTGTCTATTAGCTACTGCATTTGGCTGTTACAAATAACTAGCAATAGCTTACCATACCCATCCATCCATTATCTGTAACCGCTTTTCCTATAGAGGGTTGCGGTAAGCCGGAGCCAAACCCGGCAGACATAGGGCGCAAGGCGAGACTACACCCTGGACGGGGCACCATTCCATCGCAGGGCAACTAAGGGGCAATTTAGAGAGTCCAATCCACCCAGCATGACTTTGGACTGTGGGAGGAAACCAGAGTACCCGGAGAAAACCCACGAGAACACAGGGAGAACATGCAAACTCCACACAGACAGACCCTTGAGGCTGGAATCAAAACCCAGGACCGTGGAGCTGTGAGGCAGCAATGCTAACCACCACACCACTGTGCCGCCCTCACTTACCTAATACTAATACTAATACTAATACTAATACTAATACTAATACTAATAATAATAATAATAAAAATAATAATAGCTACCTTGACTGTCATTAGAAATATTTCATCACCATTGTCAACTCATTTAAAACTCTGTGAACTTTTACACTGGAGGCATAATAGGCATGTACTCATTCCAATGTACTCACCGTGATGAACTCTGTGGTGACTTGGAGTGTTCATCACCAGTTCCACAGGGCCAAGGTTACTAACAAGCTGCAGAGAAAATGTGTTTAGTGAAAGAAAGAAAGAAAGAAAGAAAGAAAGAAAGAAAGAAAGAAAGAAAGATGGATTTGGTGGCTGTATCTGTCTTCTGATTTCCATGCGGGGAAGGCCAGATCTCTAGGAGTTCTGCAGGGTTGTATGGTCTAAAACTTTGAAATCCACAGTGAACCCTGATTTATACCTGGCCAAGTGTTTTCTTATCTGATGAGGCAGTTCTCAGCTCAAATAAGCATGAACAATTTGAGGTGGACACATTTCCAAAATAGAGAAAGAACAATATTTATAGATTGGAAGTAAAACAATCTGGAGAAGCAGGGGAGTGCCATGATCCTAAAGAACTCAGCAGGGGGGAAATGGCAGCTAATTCTGTCACACAAGCAGAATACTTCACTAAAACCATGCTCTAGACTTAAGCTTAAAATGCATTCAATCTTAGTATAGTTCTTCCAATCAGAGAGATGTTGATGTCCTAAAAAAAATAAAAATAAATAGTGCATTGAGGCACAAATCTCAACCAAGTCTGAATACAACTTTTTGTTGTAGTAGAAAAGGCCAATAAATCACATTTACTAATTGATGCTGTGAAACACATTTTTTTGGTATGGTACTACCAGGATGATTTCCATTTTAATTGCTTGTGTATTCATTTTGGTTGTGAGTTCATTTTGCTGTGAGTTAAGAATTCTGCATCCCAATATTCAAGTTTCACCTGAAAATAGAATTGCTGAAATATGTTCAATATATATAAATGTGATGTACTAATTGAATACTAATTAAGTGTCTTGTGTCTTGTGTCTTGTGTATTATGCCTTTCCCTATTGTTCAAACAGGAGCTACAATTGAAATAAAGATTTAAGTTTTTCAAAAGCTATATACAGTGAAGTTTCTGTTTTGAAATACTGGGGCGATGTGAAAAAGTTTGACCTGACTCAAGTTTTGATTTCAGAGGAAACTTTCCATGCAAGAGTTCAGTCACAGCCAAGTTTTTATCATGGAACTAGACATGCATTACTATATTTTTAACTTAGATTTACTAGGTTGATTTTATGCCAATTACACATTTAACATCAAATAAAATCTGAGTTCTTTTCAAATTATTATGATGTATTTTACTAAGAGCATCAAAAAGGCGACAGGAGATTTTTCATTCTGAACCTCCCAAAACTTTAAATCTGATATATATATATATATATATATATATATATATATATATATATATATATATATATATATATATATATATATCAGCAGACCTGGTTGGAGACATGCATATATATATATATATATATATATATATATATATATATATATATATATATATAATGTATTTATTTCTTTCTTAGGAGACGCCCTTATCCAGGCAATTGTTACACGATATCACATTATTGTTACATACAATTACCCATTTATACAGTTGGGTTTTTACTGGAGCAATCTCAAGGGTCTCAAGGGTACAGCAGCAGTGTCCCCCACCTGGGACTGAACCCACGACCCTCCGGTCAAGAGTCCAGAGCCCTAACCACTGCTCCACACTGCTGCCTATATAATACATTGTGCTTCTCTGTGCAATTTTTTATAAAGTCTCATTAATTTTTTTTATTAAATACAGGTTTTGACTCAACGCCAGCAAACCATAAAAGCGTTTCACTGCGTAAGCACAGCTGAGGGAGTCGTCTTTCTAAGAAGCCCCAGCAGACACAGTCAGAACAGAAGAATACATTTCCTTGGGTTCACTATACTGATCGTTTCAATTTGCAGTATAGCTCCCTCGGTAAAATAGTGACTGTACTTTTAATAGCAAATCAAGGTTATATTGATATTCCCCGTGCTTCATAATGCTTATCAGGAGCATTGTGAAGCAAGAAGCCACTCACTGCACTGGTGTGCATTTGGTTTGATAGACATTACCAGTAAGCTCCCAGGTTACATTTGGGAGACATGATGAGATTTGAATTCACAAAAGAATGGTGTATTTGGTGGATAACCCTTGGTGAAATTTGATATAAAGATTGCACAGTTTCTTGACTTAGCAGCAATCTGCTATTTTCAGCTATTATACATAATCAATACTAGATATACTTTTTTAAAAATTATTAATAAAAGTGTAAAAAATTATTTAATAAAAAAAACTGTACAGCTGATACCCTGCTCAAATCCAGAGAAACAGTTTGCACCATTTCAAAAGTCATTAAAGTCATGACAAAAACATGATAGTGGCAACTTGAATGAGCAAACGCATATTATTGTATTGTATTATTGTTCTTATTGTACTACATTTTGTATTTTTGTAAACTATCCTGTCTATCGTGTTATTACAGCATTGTTAAAGACGTATTACTGGGTTTAGTCTGGTAAAATCAACAAATAATGGAACACACCTCTGTCATTATTTTATTTAACTTTTCCTGAGTTTTCTAAAAAAAAATAAAACATAAATTATGAAAGGAAATCTTAAAACTGATAAATATAGATCAAACTAATACCTCAGTGTGAATCCAGAATTGGTAGAGCAGGTTGAACTGTAAATGAACAGCAAACACAGATGGAGGCACCAACAATGCCATTGGTAGGTAGAACAGCTTGAAAATATAAAAATGATAATTAGTCATTTACTAGATGCTTTTATCCAAAGCAACTTACAGAGACTAGGGGAGAATGATGCATCACAACTGCTGCTGCTGTAGAGTCCCTTACAATAGGACCTTGGTTTTATGTCTTATCTGAAGGACGGAGCACAAGGAGGTTAAGTGACTTGCTCAGGGTCACACAAAGTGAGTCAGTGGTTGAGGTGGGATTTGAACCGGGGACCTCCTGGTATCAAGCGCTTTTCTTTAACCACTGGACCACCAAGCCTCCTTATGAATGATTGCAATATGTAACTGTGCAGAACCCATAAGCCATTTAAGTGAGCATGTTGCAATATTTTATTAAAGACTAATTGCCTGGGAAATTAATAATGTCATACATATTTTAAAGATAGTTAACAGAAATCATACCACATTTTTCTTTTGCCTGCCTGATATAAATGTGACTGAGAATACTGCAGGAAGCAGAAAAGGGATAATGGGATAACTAAAACTGTCAGCTGGAGCTAAAATATATTCTGACCCAACTACAGCCAAAGTGATTATACCTATGGTTTGCAGGTACACATGTACACAACATTCATCACCAAACACTTACCCATGATGCATACTGCTGCGTTAATGACTGTCTCAGGGCAGTGGTTAAATTATAATCTTCTGAACTGTGATGTACCTGGTGAGCGGCCCACATTATATTCACTTCTGTTGAACATAGGAAGAATGTAGACAACATGTCAAAATTAAAATGGGGAATGAGCTCCCACTGAGCATGATGTATTGCATAAAGACTGCCTCACTAGCCACATGTTTCTAACTCACTGACATGGTAAATGTGTAATTTGTTATGCTTCGCTGTCTCACTTGCTCTGGTTTTTGAAGTGTCTGTCTGGCAGGTTGGGGGGTTGGGGGGGTTGGTGATACCAGTGGATCTGTTTTTTTGAGTTGCTGAAGAAAGACAGGTATCCAGTAAAGTGGAACTGGGCAATATAAAACCGAAAAGGGAAGAGGTATGGAGACGGTTTATTGGACTTTCTTTGAGAATACAAATGTTATTTCACCATCCCATAATATCATTTTATAATAGTCTTTTTTTTTAACTTTCGTAAAGTTCTGATGTCCTGTTTTGTTTCAAATGCTTGTCACATCACATGGCTACGAACCCATTAGATTGCAGATGTGCAGATAAATCAGCACTGCCTTATATTTTCATCTCCTTTGTGATATGTGTAGCATTAATCTTGGGATTTTTCTTCACATTCTAAATTATTATCCAGTGACACGTGTTTGCTAACATTCACAGGCCTCCCAGATCTTGGCTTCTTCTGCACAATCCTATTATTTTCCCAGTTCCGGACCACACATTCCACTGCATTTTGGCAAAGTAAATATCTTTTCTGTGCTGTGAAGGGAACTACATGTGCCCTACCCTTCACTACAACTGTGTAGAAATCCCAGCAGCCTATCCCAGCAGCCTATCTATGAAGAAACCAGCCTATCTGACAATTGGCCAAGTGGACAGAAAATTAATGTCAAGGTGTGAACATGTTCCCTGCCAGCAATTGTGAGAGATCAGGCCACGCTGTACCATTAGAATTAAAACTGTAGGACGACTATGATGACTATATATGAGGTTAGGAAATAACTCCTTAAAATTGGACTTCCATCCTCTATTTATATGCATAGTTTTAAATGAAGCACCTGTTATAGCAAACATGCATTTTCATTTTAAAAAAACATGTGTTTGGTACCATACTAGGTCAAAGAAATATCTCTTGTATGTTGTTTGTTACACATGCTCTTCATAGATCAGTGAGACCAATTGTTAGAACAAGTTTTGGAAGGCAAATACCACATTGCTGTTTTTTTGTAAAAATGCTCTTCAACACAGGAATGTGACAATGATTGCTCTAGAGAAGCATGCCCCACTAAAACAAACATTCAGTTTATGGAGTGACCCTTAAAAAATGACGTTTCTGTAAGTACAGTAAATGTGGACAGCTTTGGGGCATTTCCTTATAAAGTCACAGAGGCCTGGTATAGTCATGGGGATATAATATTTTTACAATGTGATTATATTACTCAAAACACTGTGGTGTTTGCAACATTTGAGTAACAAATGTGAAGAAAATAAAACATGTCATACCAAACCTTGCTGTACTTTTTATCCTGACACACTGTACAGGAGTAGCCACAGTTACTACATAGCAGATACATGTAAGCTACTTTCTTTTTTTCTTTTACTAGAAGTATATATTTTACAAAGAAACTCAAAAGGTGCAGGTTAAAGACCTGTCTCCTTAGTTGTTTTATAAACATTTGCTTCCTATCACAAACTGTGTGTAACACAACCCTTCAGTCAATGCACTACAGCTGTAAAAACACTGTGACTGTGCTTCACTTCTCCACATATGTCAATTTTACTACTAAAAGATGTCAAGCTTGAGATATGATGTTTATTCTTTCTAGCAAGACCAAGAGCCTAATTTCAGTCATGCTTAAAGTACATTTTAGAAAACTCAAGTGTTCACCATTTTTTTACTTAAAGAAAGCTGCTGAATCTATTTTTAATATGCTATATTATTAGTACCTTGTGTAACATATTTCATCCACAAAACAAGTTTTTTAAAATGAAAATCAGTATTTTTATGACAGAACGTCAAATGTAAAATACATTTAAAAACCCAGAATACCATGTGGGTTTGCAGTATACTTTTGTTGAAGCTGCAACGACTGATCCAAAATAATCTAAAAATACATTGGTATATTGTTACATACTAATTGTACATTTTGTACACACCTGGCTGTTTGCTGCCACATGCTACAGTAACACAAACTGAACTTTTCTATAACCTATTGCAAACACGCAGGACAAATCTGTTAGCCACGTACACGCAGCGTCATTAAAATCCTTAGGCATTGGAAAAACCTGTGTAAGTGCTCTAGAAACAGACCTAAAAAGAAAAGGAATCTGTAGTCTGAGAGGGAAAAAAAAATTAATTTAGGGTCAGAAACAGATTTATGGATCATCAAGAATTTTATATGAATTGCCTTATGAATCATTACAAATACACCATCCTTGTCTTTTTTCTTACTTATACAAACTTTTACTTGCACAAATGTGTGAGAAGGATAAAACAAATGTTGCAAGGGATTCTGGGAGTCGCAGTCTTTCTCTCAAGTAAGCAGGTGGTGGATTACAATACAGAGAGTGACAAAGGCTGGTTGAGTTTTAGAAGTGGATTGTGAGAGGCAAAAATGATAACTGAGTGCAATTATTTCATGTTAACACTGCTGAGAACACCAAAACATCAGTTACATCTTATCACAGTGGTATTATTTTTGTTCTGTTGTACTTTTTACAAGCCACTCCTTTTAAAAAAAAAGGAGTGTAAACTACAGAAGTTCAAATAAACACCTTGAATTGAGTAAGACTGTTTTCCACTTGTCAGAAACAAATGAAGGAAATGTAAGTACTGGTAACATTAAAACACCCTAGCAGATAATCCCTCTATTGTTTGATTTTATAGTTCCGTATTCATTTATCTCGGCTGATCTTACAGATGATGGATGTTTCGTGTCATTGGTAGGAAGTATATGCGCAGCTAAGCTCCATTGCAAACCATGTCCTCATCCTCTTACTCCACAGGACACCACATAGTTTGGCAGCTGATATTCAGATGGAAAGCTCTTTAAAGATGAGAATGAATACCATTGAAACATTTTCCCACAAAGTAAAAAAGACTAACAAGGCAGACTCTGCGCTGCATCATTTTGAGCTATTTTGGACTACAGACAATTTTGACATATTGATTGACATACTTTTTAGGACTTGATCCGGGACATAACATGTCTAGACAAACCATTTTTTAGTACAAATGCCATTTTTTCTGATTAAGAATAGTACCTCTGCCATAGATATGTGGTAATTACATAAGTTCATATTATTATTATTATTATTATTATTATTATTATTATTATTATTTATTATCTATTTCTTAACAGATGCCCTTATCCAGGGCGACTTACAGTTATAACAAAATATTGCAATACAAAGTACCACCTTACAAAATATCAAAGTGCAGAAAATCACAAAAAGAGTAAAGAATGCAGTAAGAATTACATTTACGAGCGAGTTCGACTAAGAGCAGTTTACTTCTAGTAAAAATATTAGCTTATATGAGTAAAGTCCATTAAGAGCACATGATAAGTGGATAAGAACAATTATCCCCAATACCTAAGTACTGTTGTTTGTTATTTTACAAGATGCCAATGTGTTGGCTAACTGGTGCAAATAAATAGTATGTCAAACAAATGTGTTCAATAAAATAATATTTCATTAAATTATGTATTTCACTATGAACTAGGAGAAAATAAGTACAGAGGAAAATAAGTACAGAGGGAACTATAATTTTTAATGAAAATCTAACAGGAATTTCAAATAGTTTGTATGAACAGTATGGTTTAATATATTGTAACAGAGTGGTGGCGGGAAAGCTGCAGCAGGGGGGCTGGCCCCTGAACTGTGGGGGGGGGGGGGGGGTCTGCTAGGACTGTATTTAGATGGTTGATCAGTCTGTCGTTGGTTCCAGTACAGAGGATTCATAAACAGCAAACTATATCCAAGGAGAATCAGGATCCGGATACTCAACAATCACTAGAAATTGATCAACTGAAAACTTAGCAGACTGCTGTTGTTGTTTAAGTTTGAATACATATAAGTTAAAGAATAAAAACAATCAAAACACAGATTTAATGTAGAGTCTTTCCACTGGTATGTTTGTAAAATACATAAAATGCAATTAATTTACACTAAGTTAATGCTGCTAAGATGTATTTCTTCATTGCCTGACAAAGCAAAACCCTGAAAAGCTGTGAAAACTAAATCAGACGAGATCAAGTAGCATTGAATTGGAATCGAACCATTAAATATATCAGATTTTCTGAATCCAAGGAGGGAGATTTCTTTTTCATCTTCTCTCGTGCCTTAGACACAATGCTATTAGGCCCGACTAGGCTTCAGTCACAAAAGGCTGGGCTGTGCATAGGGTGTCCAGCAGCTCTACAGTGGATGGCAGCGTTGACTACATGCAGTGACATGCTCATGCACAACTGATAAATTACTCTGTCAACTTCCATTTTAGAAGACTTGTCTGAGACAATACTGACAATTCAACAGCCTTTAACCTTTACTTTGGAAAGTCTATATACAAGTCTAAATTAATAATAGGTTTTGCCAAGTTGTCAACTACTGGATATGTATTATAAATGGCCAATAGATCAAGCACTGTTGAAGGAGTTTTATACACGCTGCTGATATATCAATGCCATGTCAAAGTGTCTTCATCCCTGAATTTACACTAGTCACATTCACATAAGATGGTGCTTCTTGGAAACATTTTGTACGGTGTCCATATTAGGACAATGTCATTTCTCACGTCTCAGCGTCAGATATCAGGAATTTCTTTGTCATGGATCATTTAGTTTGGCGATCAGTCGTCATTTCTCAATCATTTTTTCTGTCATCCCTCATGTGTTTTTATATGTCAGCCGTTATTTGTATCAGGTATCATTTGTATTTTGTGTCCGCCATCACTCGAATTTCGAGTCACGGAAAACCTCTGTCAATGAAATTCTCTGTCAACCATCAGAAAGCATGGATACACCCATAAAGAAATTTCAAAACTCACTGAAGCCATTACAAAAAAAAAAGCATATCATAAGTATAGTGTATACCTTTTCTTCGTAATAGCTTCAGTGAGTCTTGCAATTTCTTTATGGGTGTATCCACGCGTAAATACATTTCTAATAATAGAGTCTCCTAATGACACTTAAGGAATAAAGTGTGTTATTTTGCATTTTATTCGTTCACGTAGCAATACTACATTTACTTCAAGTTATTATTATTATTATTATTTTTTTGTCTTCATATTTTAAATTCATGAAGGAGGTTTAAGCTAGGGTATTTGTATATGTTCAAATATATTAGGCTTGTAGCAAACAAATAGATACATAAAATACAACCCACAGCTAATAACTAATCCCCTCCATGTGTAGAAAAGTTTTTGTTTTCAGTTGATTAACATTCGCAGTAGCCAATGAAATCGTAGGATATGCAAACTTAGAAACGTGATTGGCTGTTACGTTAAGTCCCAGAAAAAATGCTGTCTGATGGTTGACAGAGAATTTCATTGAATCTACTCAAGGAATATTGCTACCATGGCCTTCCCAGTCACCTGCCTTAAATGGTAAATCTGTGGGCTATCATGAAAAAACAATGAATGAACGCCACTTTAAAACAAGCAAACATTAAAGAGGCACTATTTTTATACATGAAATATATAAAGTCTGGAAAAGCTGTCCACATATTTTTTATAGATCATTGTGAAACAAAGTATTGATAAAAAAAAACTATTAAAATCAATTATTTCTCCTTTGAAAAAACTCATATTTTTTTTAAATCACATAAACCTTTTGTGTAAACAGCTGTGTTGTAAAATGTTTTGCAGAAATGTTATTGCCTTATTAAGGCAAAAGGTACAAGTAAAAACACATTCTAGTTCAAAGTTCTGATTTGATCTTTTTTACCACAATTGAGAAATTTTACTGTTAAAAATAGTGTTGCATAATTCTTGTTATCTAAGAAAAAACGTGGCATAAAAAAATAAATACTTTCACCATAACATTCCAATTTACATGTAGGGTCTGAAATTGTTCCTGATTTTTCCTGATCCTGATTATTATTTATTTCTTAGCAGACGCCCTTATCCAGGGCAACTTACAATTGTTACAAGATCTCACATTATTTTTGCATACAATTACCCATTTATACAGTTGGGTTTTTATTGGAGCAATCTAGGTAAAGTACCTTGCTCAAAGGTACAGCAGCAGTGTCCCCTACCTGGGACTGAACCCACGACCCTCTGGTCAAGAGTCCACAGCCCTAAACACTACTCCACACTGCTGCTTGATTATAACATTCAAATAATAAAATATTTTAAAACGTTAGGCAGCATAGCACACATGACTTAAATAATAACGTTTTAAGAAGAATACAACTAGAGAGATGGGACACTTAACCCTTTGCGGTCCTGTGTCAGACCAGGTCCGACATTACAATTTTCCCTGAAGACATAAAACACAGGTCTCTAGTTGTTTTTTCTCCAGAAAAAGCCGAGAAAACCATTCAATGGCCAAGTGAGACCGATAGGAACCGAGAGAAGCCAATAAAACAAAGGGGGCAGAGCTGAGCAATACACATATAGCCCCGGCACCACAGAGATAACACGGACATAAACAAACAAGATAGCTGCTTCCACATCCAGCGCTCAAAGAACATCACAGACATTTGCAGAGCTTTTTTTAGATGTTATAGTAATAAAATAAAGACTTGGATCGCATTATTGAGGAGTTTGGTGATAAAACAAGTGATCAGGAGATGATTTATCGGTATGCACTGTGAAGAGGTATGTGAAAAATACAACGAACAAGAGGTGGGACGGGGCTGGATATGCAGTCCTGAGTGTCGTGTGGATATGCAGTGCCTTTTAAACCTGTTTTACTGTGAAAAAAAATACTTTTAAACAGCGCGTCTAAAATAAACTGCGTGTGTGAAAATAAATTGGACCTGACGCGCCTGAATAAATGGACCGCAAAGGGTTAATGAAAGAACAGATCAATTATCAACAGGAAATGACCACTGCAGAGGAAAATAATGCTATTACAAAATGAATAACACTTTTTTTGCATGAAGACATGTATTAAATGTCCATATAAAATTCCATATAATATCCATAAAATTTGACAGCTCAGTGACCAAACAAAGTGCACTGGGATATGCGGATAGGCTTCTGTTTTAGGAGTTCATGAAGTGTACTGTGCGTAAATGAAGAAGATCAAATATGTACTGTCGCAAATACGCAAGTCAAACGATACTAGCTGATGTGCACAGGTTTGTACAGTCTTGCTTCAACTATCACTGCAGTCTGTTAGTGTGATATATTTAGGAGTCAACTCAAACTTCCAAATGCAAACAAATAATTATGTCATCATATAAACCAAAGTGCTAGTCCTGGAAACAGCAACCGACCAGATCATTGTGCTACCAGACAAACAGAGTTACATTATTAAAGTGAATGAATAATACACAAATAAATAAGTTTGGGTAAGTCTCAAGGCAAATAGAAAAGATTGTCACTGAAACGGTACAATGACATGGTAAATGAAATGCACATGAACCATTTTCAAAATCTTTTGAGGTTCCTCAAGCAAAGTTTAGTTGTAGTTGCCTGCCGTAGACATATCTAAAATAGGCTAGGTTAGCCAATGCCTCTTTAAAAATATAAAGTAATTTGGGATAATCTAGCCTGTGCAGATCCTGAATTTACAGTTAAATGTTGGTAAATGTATGCAGCAGGCTCAATGCTTTGTAATCTGCTGAGTGACTGGATGCCTTGTCACTCAAACTATCATTCACAGGGTGCTTGCAAGGGCTGAGGGGCTTTTATTAGGGAGTGTTAGGAGAAAGGACAGACCCTCACTCTCGGAGGACTGGAGAAGCGTTCTCAGTCAGTCTGGAAGACTGACTCTACCCATGAGGGAACAGGCGTTCTTGAGTACAGTTTGAGAACTGGAAAACACACAGGATAGGGAAGAGTGCCCTCCACTCGGTGTTGGGGACAGAAAGGCTCTTGAGTATGGTTGGAGAACCTGGAAAAGAAAAGTAGTCAGGTGCCTGTCACTAGGAGTTGCCCTTGTGGTCGAGGTGAAGCTCAGCTTCTAAGGCCGGGTACAGGCAGGTACCCGGGAAAAAAGAAATGTGTAGAAGGTCGGAGCAAGGTGAGGAACCGAGCCTGGGCAGAGTAAGAGTAGGATTAGGATAGAGCTGGCAGGCGAGGCAAAGTGAATGAGCTGCGAAAGAATGGTTGTGGCTGGAGGTCCCCTCTGACACTGTGGAAGAACCTGAGATGCATCGGCAGAGGATGTTGAGTCCAGCCCCGAGGCCGGGAGAGAGAGAGCCTCATTTTCCCCGCAGAACTGCACCGTGACTAGGAAAGGGCCACATGCCAGCACACATATACACCAGCTAGGAAAAGCAAGACAGCAGATGAGAGGGTTAGTAAGGGAGTAAGTAATGGGAGGAAACCTCTGGTGGACCTGGCGGAGATGACACCCCCACTCCGGGCATGCGAACAACACAAACTAAGAATGCACCAGAGTGAAGTCCATGTTGTTATTAATTGTGCTATGAATGTAGCATCATTTATGGAGGCCTACTGTTTGTGACTTTCAGATCCAATTATCCTGTGGCTTTGTCATGTGTACTAGTGACCACAGTCCAAGGATCTTACTCATTTTAATTTAAAAACTAGTTATACTGCTCCTGAAGACAATGCTGTCTCCTCAACAAGTGAACCTCACTTTTTTTTTGTAATAGCATATGTCATACAATATGTATGCTATAATGATGCTTGAAATACATTATTTATAAAGTTAAAAAAACAAAGTAAAATCCACTACTGTGAAATAAATGGAGCCCATGCCATTAGAAAAATGATCCCATTACGAAAGCTGAGGTTACTGGCACGGTGAAATTGACAAAAAGCCATTATTTAAGACAGCAGAACGCAAACAGAGTGAACTTAAGCCATGCCTTGCAATCTTGGCTATTGTTAATATTATTATAGAGTCCCTGAGGCAATCCTCACATGTACAGTACAGAGACTTCACATCCTGGATCTTTTGATTCTTTTGTACGCCCTCCAACCTGCATCGCCAGGAACTTCCTGTCAAGAGGAAGATTTATGAAGGCCCCACCAACAGGGTTAATCCTGCTTTATCACAAGAGGATTTCTTCTTTAAAAAACCTCCATCCCCCACTCCATGGGACAGCCTCTTCTTGTATTAAAGTTATCTGTTTGTCTTCACAACTGCCACACAACACAACTCACAGATCCAGAGGGCATGTCCGTCAACCGCTCTTAGGCCTAGTAGCCATGATCTCTGCCATCTGTCAACCACTCCTCATCCAATACAGTCAAACACTGAAGAAATTTTAGCAAATTAAATAGTCTACTGACTGGACTTTGCTTCTAAAATTTATTTTCAATAGAATGTTTTATTTTTAACCCTTCCCTATAAAAAAAATCACAACTTCCAAGTATAATGCGCTTACAGCATATTAAAATATGGGTATAATGCAGGTCTCAATTTAATTCACATGTAATTGATTTTTGGCTTACAATGTGAATAATAAACACACCAATGGGATTTGACCATCTGGATGTTGTTCTGATGTAAACTTTAGTAACTGTTTTTCTCCCCATACAAATCCTAATTGGCACCTGCTGTGAAAGGCAGGTGTTGATTGCTCACCCTGCTAGCTGTAAACAGAGCAGCTGGCTCTGTGTGAACAAAATAGGAGTCTGTAAAAGGCTAACATTTTGGGAATATATGATTAAGACCAGCCAGCACTATGAAGGCATGCCATAGTCATTGACGTGTGGACTGAAAATGGGCACTTGGGGCTTGTTTGGGAAACATTTTCCCATTTGGTGTTGGACCCTATTTGAATATCACGTTATTTAATCAGACCCAAATAGTTTCTTCTGAATTAAAGCCAAAAAAAAAAGGTATATCACATGTTTTGACTGCAAATGACAAAGCCTGATTGTACAATTTAGAAACTATTTTAACTTTTTAACAGAGGAATATTGTACTATATTTGTTATACGCAGTCAGCTCTCCAATCTTTTGGTTTACTCAGGATTCCAGTGCTTGTGATGATGTGGTATTATGCGCTAGATTGTTTTTTTTTTTTTACGAAAGTACCCAGAGAATTGAATGAATGGACTTCTTTCATTGAGCTCTGAAGGGAGAGGAAACGAGAAAGGTTCATGATGAACTGTGTCCTCACACCAATGTCAGAACAAAGCTTCAACTGCCAATTTTTTTTTTTTGGTGTATATCATTTCCCTACAAATGTAAAAAAAAAAAAAAAGTGGCGACTAAAGGTAAAGTATTTTTGTGGTGAGATTAGAAATCCAGTATTTTATGTGTTATTTCCTATGGCACTCTTTCCTTGATCATATCCAACACTAGTGGATAGACGCTGTGATAGGACTAGCTACCTGACACACAGTGAAGGCAACTCTTAGCAGACTCGTGACCTTTTGCTAAGCATACGGTTTTACATCTTTCACACAAATGGAATCAGATGGAATGCAATTCTTTGTCTAATACAGTATTCAGCATGTAAGCAAATTATTACTGCATTGCGAGTTCTGGACCAGTTGCCTATGAGGTGTGATTATGCTAATGGAGAATACTGAAGTGGGAAAGTGTATTGTATTTAAAATGCTATTTGTGTAATCTTTAAACCTGGTGTCAAATGTACATGATGATTTTTCCAATGACATATTAGGCAGTTGTATTAGTACATTACAGCTCACTATAAGCTGGCGAAGTCTATGCTGCACTGATGAAAAGAAAATGAAATGCACTTCCAACAGGATATTTGATGTGCATGATTTCAATGTTTTCTGGCGCCCTGTCACTTGTGTTGAAACTAGCAGTCAAACTTCAGCAATGCTGCCTGGTCACTGTCATTAGAAACTTTTTTGTTCTGTTCAGCACATACTAATTTAAATGAATAAAGCACAGCTGCAATACTTACTGCTCCAAAGCTAAATTAGTTTTAGTCTGTTCAACAGATTAAAGAACTATTAGAAATAAAGAAGTATCATTTTCTTTTGAAGGCGGGTTACAGTTCCACTGAGTAATTCCTTTTTGTTTTTAGGGAGGTTAATGTGGGTTATAATGGTATTAAAAAACCTCCAGCACAGATATATTATTCATCTGGTCTTTAACCAGTGGGAAAAGTAGACGTTTAACATAAATTCCAAATGTGTGATTTCCAAACACTTTTTGTCAACGCTCTGTACAGGGCGCGTTGTATTATGTGTAGATGCAGGAAACAATCAAGTCCTGTCATAATCGTTGAAGTGTGAAATGAAAAGCTTCTTCCCATTCTCGTGTGCAAAGTTGTGCTCCAGCATTGTTACTAAACAGTCTTAGCTCTGTGTCTGTGTTTATATTTAGGGACTGTCCCATCCAATTAGGTTCAGGCGGTCACCCTAGGGCATTGGTCACCTGACTTTAAAATGACCCTGTATTTAAAGGAACATTTGATCTAATCAGAATATTTAATTTCTTACTTATTTAATATACTAGTATGAGTGTGCTCTATCATTCTTTATTGCTGCTGCTTAGATCGTTGTTTACCAAACATACTAACCATCCCAGGAAATGGGTCTTTTTTCAGCCTCTGGGTCTAAAGCTGAATCACTGAAGTGAGGTGGTAAAAAGACCACTAGGAGCTTGTAACGATCACTCTGCACAACTGAGAAGCAGTTGCACTGTCCTCCCTAAGGATAAACTACTGGCCCTATTCCTATAGCTAAATAAGTCAGCAAGAGTGACAGACAGCAAAAGCAGGGACGTCAGAGGTGTCAATTTCAAGAACAATCGGTTTATTATTGTGAACAATAATGTCAACAAATGAAAAAATGAACAAATGAATGAAATGAATAATGATAAGAAAGGAATTCAAATAATTGCAGGTAACAGGTAAGAAATAAGATGGCACAGATAAATATGTAGGGACAAACAGAAGGCTAAACAGATTCACAAAGTAGAAATGAATGGTGTCCGGAGGGTCTCCAATAAACCCACACTCACAAACACAACACACACAGATAAAGACCAAGGATAAATAAATAGATACAGACGAAAAACTCTATGGCAATGGTGGGAAAATGACAGGTAGGCCCAACAAGTCCAGTAAAGCAGGGTAATTGAAATCCATACAAAGTAACAAAATAACAAAAAATACAGGAAACAAAGTATCAAATTAAAGTAGAAAAAATCCAAACAAAAAAGAAATGATCTCACCCACAAATAAAGCAGTCCAGCAAAGTGTCCCGAAATGATGGTGATTGTAGAAGGTTGAAAACATTGAGTACGTTGAAATGGTTGAGACTGTCCGGTAGTGTTGAGTTGAATGGTGAACAGTTGTTTGGAAAAAATCAGGAGGATCAGGAAAAAATGGAGGCTGTCACACATAAAACAACAAACACTAAACAGACCTAGAAAAACAGCTAAACTTAAACAAGTAACAGTGAAAACAAAAAGAGCAGTTTAGACAAAGCGCAGTGACAAAAGAAAATAAACGGATGCACTGGAATTATCTAAAGATGTTAATGGATTCACTGAAATTTAAGTAGAGAAAATGCTGTAGTTAAATGGATTCCTCTGAGAAAGGGAGTCTCCCTCAGGTCTGATTAGCCAGCTTTAATACAACTGCTGGCTACTAAGGAGCTCTGAGATTGGAGGGGTGGAAATCTGAATAAGCCAATGGGGAGAGAGGATGAACAGAGGGTGGTTGCAAGGAACTATGGGAAATGAAGTTTTGACCTGGCCAGGCTACTGACCCTAATTAAAGGGACAGGTGGGTGAGACTTACACCCACATTATGTAGCATGGGAATTGCTACATATTCCCCCCCCCCACACTGGAGGTGCAAGGGACGAACGCCATAGTAGCGTTTTAAATTAACAATATTGACGGTATCCTCTTTGACATAATCTGGCTCCCCCCACTTGACTTTGTAGTTGTTGGGTCCAAGTCTCTTGGTTACAAGAGCTGGCCCAAACCATTTAGGGGCAAGTTTTGCGGAAAACTTTCCGGAGGCATCAGATAAGGGGTGAGATCTTATCCAGACTAACTCACCTTCTTCATACTGACAGTGTGCTCTCCGGGCATTGTAATTCCGAGCTTGCCGTTTCTGAGCTTTGGCAACGTGATCCCTCACCTCTTCGGCAATCTGCTGCTGGCGATCTAGCAGTTGGTAGGGATCGGTGGATGGAGCAGGAGCAACAGCGATTAATCGGTCCAATGGGCCTCTGATGGTCCTTCCGAGCGCTAGTACTGCAGGAGAGAAGCCAGTGGTTTCATGTTTGGCTGTGTTGAGGGCGAAACGAAACTCGGGTAGCCACTGATCCCACAGCTGATGGTTTTTCCCGACGAAAGATGCAACCATGGTCTTTAAGGTGCGGTTCACGCGTTCTGTCAGGTTGGTCTGTGGGTGGTAGCTGGTGGTGAGTTTTTGTACGACTCCCCAGGTCTTGCACACCTCTGCGAGTAGCTGGCTCGTGAACTGAGGTCCACGGTCTGAAAGAATGTGTTGCGGTGTTCCCCATCGAGTGAATATTTCCTGCGTCAAAATGTTCACAATTTTGGTGGTCTTACTGTCCCGCAATGGAAACAGCTCAACCCACTTTGTGAAGTAATCAACAATGACCAGGATGTAAGTGTTACCTTTTTTACTTCTTGGGAAAGGTCCCATTAGGTCCAGACCCAGCATCTCTCCGGGCTCCTTCACAGTAGTGGACTGGAGTTGACCTGCAGGTTTGGTGTTGGATGGTTTGTACTTCTGGCAGGTTTGACACTCCTTTATGTGGCGCCATGTATCTTTACGGATGGAGGGCCACCATGCAACCTCCAGCATGCGCAACAAGGTCTTCATCCTGCCCAGGTGACCTCCCAAAGGGTTGTCATGGTAGTGGTGGAGGAAGGAATCCGTCAGCTGTTCCGGAATAACCAGCTGGTATCGGAATCCCTGTTTAGGAATGGGCACCCGGCGATACACAAGTCCCTGATGTTGGATGAAGGAGATGCGGTTATCATTGGCAGAATTGGAAGCAATGTCATTGATGATGTCAGAGATAGCTGGGTCTTTGGACTGAGCGGCCGCAATCTGGTCCATGGTGGTGGGAAGATCCATGCTACTCGCAGGGGCATTGCTAGCACACACTGACGCAGAAGGAGTTGAAGGTGGTACAAGTGGAGCTCTAGAGAGTGCATCAGGTACAAGATTCAGACTACCTTTCCTGTAAATAACGGTAAAAGTGAATTGTTGTAGGCGAAGAGTCCAGCGGGTCAGTCTGGAAGAGGTTTTTGGGTTATTGAATGCCCAGGAGAGTGCAGCGTGGTCAGTGACAACCTCAAACTCCATCCCCTCCAGATAATGCCGCCATTTTTCTACTGCCCACACGACAGCGAGACACTCCTTTTCAGATGTGGAGTAGTTTTTTTCGGCAGTGTTCAGTAATTTGGAGGCGTAGGCTATTACCTTCTCATCATCTCCTTCTAGCTGAGTCAGTACCGCTCCTAGTCCTATATCGCTGGCATCAGTAAAGACTCGGAACGTCTTGTTGATGTCCGGGTGAGCGAGGACTGGAGGACTGATCAAAGCTTCTTGGAGGAGTTTGAAACTCTTCTGGCACTCTCCTGTCCATTTCCAGGGGACATCTTTCTTTTTCAAGTTGTTAAGTGGGGCAGCAATATCCGCAAACCTGGGGATGTACTTGTGGTACCACCCTGCCAAACCTAGGAACCGTTGAACCTCCTTCAAGTTGGTAGGAATGGGATATTCCTGGATGGCTTGGAGCTTGAGGGGATCAGCAGCTACACCCTCACCTGAAACCACATGACCAAGGAAATGGAGAGTGTGTTTAAAGAAGTGGCATTTTTTGAGATTGAGTGTAAGACGGGCCAGATGAAGTTTGTGGAAGACAGCTTCGAGGTCTTGAAGATGCTGTGCCGAGTTTGGTGAATAGACAATTATGTCATCTATGTAGACGAAACAGATCTTCCCTCGGAGGTCTCCTAACACTCTCTCCATCAGCCGTTGAAAAGTGGCTGCAGCATTTTTTAACCCAAATGGCATTACATTAAATTGATAAAAACCAAAGGGTGTGGTAAACGCAGTCTTCGCTCTACTTCCTGAGTCCATCGCCACTTGCCAGTAACCCGAGCGTAGATCAAGGGAACTGAATACCGCAGCACCACTCAGGGACTCCAGGAGGTCATGAATGAGGGGCATGGGATATGCATCAAAGACAGTCTTTGCATTCAGCTTTCTGTAGTCCACACAGAACCTGTAACCACCATCTTTCTTCTCTGTGAGCACCACTGGAGAGGACCATGGGGAGTTAGATGGTTCTATAACTCCGTCCAGAAGCATGTCTTGGACGTGTTCCTTGATTAAAGCCTTCTTCAGTGGAGACACTCTATACAGTCGACCCCGAACAGGGACTTCGTCCTCAGTGGAGATGGAGTGACGGGTGACTGTTGTCATTCCCAACTTATCAGTGCAGACTGAAGACCACTTTTGCTGGAGGTTCTGGAGTTGTTGCTCGACAGGAGATGGTTCAGCTGAAGTGATGGTCATGGTCACCTTCGCCGGTTGGCATGGCTTTGGATCAGAGGTGGTAGGTGGCTGGCAAGATGTATGGAAGTAGAGGCTGACACTCGATAAGGACCTGTCCCAGGAAGCTTCCCCCTCATACCGTGGCAAAAAAGGATGGTAGGAGAAATCCTTCTGATGTTTGACACCATACTGCCTATTGACAATGTCAATCTGGGTATGAGTTTTCTCCAGGAAATCCAAGCCTAGAACCAGGGGAAACGTCAGGTGATGATCCTGTAGGATATATGTGCCTAGAAACCAGATCTCTCCGTGGAGAAGGTAAGTGAGGCGAACTTGACCTTTGGCCTGGTGTGACTGTCCATCCGCCAGCATGAAATACTGGTCCTGTGCAGACTCCAGCTCTTCCCCTGGATGAGCAATCATCCTCCAGAGACTCTCTCTCATTAGAGTGAAGGTGCTCCCAGTGTCCAGGACTGCAGGCCCTTGGAGCCCTCGAACGCCTACATCCACGATCAGCAGAGTCAGGCTTGCAGCAGGAACTATATTTTTCTTCTTCTGGCTTCTCACCATGCTGACCTCTGCCGGCTTCTTCGTAGCTCCTTTATGGCTCTTCTTGTCCTGAAAGGCTTTGCTGGAGTTTGACTTGACCCAGTATTCCCGCTGGGCAGCGTTGTCTCTCTCCACCTGGGTCCCGATGCGCACCAGTTCTGCCACTGTCTTCACCGTTCCCCTCAGACAGCTTGCCATTTTGGGATTACAGCTGTTGAGAATCCGTCGAACCACTTCAGACTCCTCCAAGTCTGGCTTCCAGCGCAGACATAGGGCACGATAGTCGTAGGCGAAGTCAAGGATTCGCTCGTCAGGCAGCTGGACTCTGGAGCGGAGTCGGTCTTCCACTTCGGTCTGGAAGTCAGATGGCAGAAAGGCTTGACGGAAGACAGTCTTGAACTGTTCCCAGGACTGGATTCCCTTGCGCTCCGCGACCCACCAGCTCTTTGCTGAGCCTTTCAGCACACTGGACATGGTTGCCAGGATCTGATTTGGTGTCATGGGTCGTAGCGCTAGGAATTCATCACATTTGTCCAGGAAATCAATGGCATCGCTGCTGGCCTCCCCGCCAAACTCTGGGAAGTTGATTTTAATGGGCAGCTTTGCTTGGGAAAGACTCCCTTCAGTTCTGGAGCCATGGTAATCAGCAGACCCACCGTCAAAGGAGAATTGTTGTGGTGCAGACTGCTTTCTAGAGGAGAGAGACGGCAAAGAAAGTGGCAGACGAGGGGTGCTGGTCTTTTTGAAGAGTTTCTTAAGCTCTTCTCCCCACAGCACATCGCGGCGTTTCAGGCACTTCACCACTTCCTTATCCATTTCGTCAAGGGCCTCTTGCCTTCGATTCTCCATATCTGCGAAGCGTCCTTCGATGTAACCTCGCAGGACCTGTTCACGATTAATGCTGCTCTCCTGTAACTCAGACAGCTGTGTTTCCAGTTGCTCAACACGGTCAGTGAGATGGGAACAGTACTCAGTCAATTGCCCTATCACAACACTGTCAGTAAGGTTCCCTTCATCATCATCGCCTCCAGAAAGATCTGCCCCTTCCTGGGTAATGTACAGGTCACTAATGCGGGTTGTTATCTCTGTGATAGGCTCTCTGATAGTCACATGGGGTCTATCTCCAATCTCAGAGAAGTTTAGCGAAGTCAAGGTCTGATTTTCCATTTCTGACATTAAGTTCCCAACAATTTAAACTGATGAATTTAGATTTGAATTTAATGACACAAAGGGTCCCCGTACGGGCCACCAATTCTGTAACGATCACTCTGCACAACTGAGAAGCAGTTGCACTGTCCTCCCTAAGGATAAACTACTGGCCCTATTCCTATAGCTAAATAAGTCAGCAAGAGTGACAGACAGCAAAAGCAGGGACGTCAGAGGTGTCAATTTCAAGAACAATCGGTTTATTATTGTGAACAATAATGTCAACAAATGAAAAAATGAACAAATGAATGAAATGAATAATGATAAGAAAGGAATTCAAATAATTGCAGGTAACAGGTAAGAAATAAGATGGCACAGATAAATATGTAGGGACAAACAGAAGGCTAAACAGATTCACAAAGTAGAAATGAATGGTGTCCGGAGGGTCTCCAATAAACCCACACTCACAAACACAACACACACAGATAAAGACCAAGGATAAATAAATAGATACAGACGAAAAACTCTATGGCAATGGTGGGAAAATGACAGGTAGGCCCAACAAGTCCAGTAAAGCAGGGTAATTGAAATCCATACAAAGTAACAAAATAACAAAAAATACAGGAAACAAAGTATCAAATTAAAGTAGAAAAAATCCAAACAAAAAAGAAATGATCTCACCCACAAATAAAGCAGTCCAGCAAAGTGTCCCGAAATGATGGTGATTGTAGAAGGTTGAAAACATTGAGTACGTTGAAATGGTTGAGACTGTCCGGTAGTGTTGAGTTGAATGGTGAACAGTTGTTTGGAAAAAATCAGGAGGATCAGGAAAAAATGGAGGCTGTCACACATAAAACAACAAACACTAAACAGACCTAGAAAAACAGCTAAACTTAAACAAGTAACAGTGAAAACAAAAAGAGCAGTTTAGACAAAGCGCAGTGACAAAAGAAAATAAACGGATGCACTGGAATTATCTAAAGATGTTAATGGATTCACTGAAATTTAAGTAGAGAAAATGCTGTAGTTAAATGGATTCCTCTGAGAAAGGGAGTCTCCCTCAGGTCTGATTAGCCAGCTTTAATACAACTGCTGGCTACTAAGGAGCTCTGAGATTGGAGGGGTGGAAATCTGAATAAGCCAATGGGGAGAGAGGATGAACAGAGGGTGGTTGCAAGGAACTATGGGAAATGAAGTTTTGACCTGGCCAGGCTACTGACCCTAATTAAAGGGACAGGTGGGTGAGACTTACACCCACATTATGTAGCATGGGAATTGCTACAAGCTGTAAAACTTGATTTTGAATAGATTTCTCCATTTGCTAACTCATAATGGTCACAGTTGCAGAACTTACACCATAGTGGTCCCCTCACTTCAGAAATTCAGCTTTTAGAAGTATTTTCAGAATCAGCTGCTGTGATAGAAAAAACATGTTAAGCCTGACAAATAATGATCTAAGCAAAAACAGCACTATATAAGTATATGTGAAATGCTACAACATATTAGAAAGAAGAGTTTTTAGATTTGTATTGGTTGTTAGAATAATAAATATTTAAAAATCACTATCAAAAAAGGACTGTGGACCACAAAACATAAACTGTTGTTTAAGAAGCAAACTCCACACAACCGGCATTTCTCATTTCAGAATATACAGAACAATTAAAAATAAAGCACACTAACACAAAGCAAATTAAATATCTACTTTCTGAAGTGTTTTTTTAAGCAATACACTAGCAAAAGTCACAGGGCAGTGACATCAGCTTCCTAGCAACAACCCTCCTATGTTGCGATTGGATTCTTTCAATGCAGCGGTTTGGGCATTTGAGAAAGGAGAGGAAGATTCATGAAATTAATTGGAGACTTAAGTTATTGAGAAGCAATTACCCTCTACAGTGCGAATTAAAATGGTGTGCTGCTTTTTATCCAAAAATATATTTTTTTAATATTTGAAGTTAAAGAGGAAGAGTGGTTGGAAAACAGGCAAAATGACAGTAATACGAGGCATGATGACAAGATAAAAGGGTAGGATAGCCAACAAAAAATACATGGTGGCGGGAAAAAAGAGTGGTGCTTCTGGAAAATAACACAGTGACTGGAAAAAAGTCATGGAATGTAAAAAAAAAAAGGGGGGAGGTGGAGAGGCATGGGGAAAAAAATAGGTGTGCAGCTGAAAAAAAAAAGGTTTGCAAGGACAAATACAGCAAGTGGAGTGGCTTGTAAAGGACACTACAAATAGCACAGAACAGAATTACAAAGATTTGACATTTGGCACCTGAATGTCCTGGAACATTTCAAATGTAAAAGCTTAGAGTCAGATGGAGAATCGGGAGTGGAACCTGGGAGTTAACTGAGGCTGTGAACAAGAAATCCAGTTGGTAGTATATAGGGGTGGTCAGGATGTACAGGGTGATATTTAAAGTGTAATTTATGTAAATACATGTCCTGTTGGTCAGAAATGCATGCCACGTTGACCCTGTCCTTTCCAAAACCAAATCTTTCCCCGTGACTCATATCAATTCTTTTCCCATGCCTCATACTAATTTTAGGAACATGTGTCTAAAATGTGTAGTTTGTGTTCCTGCTTCTATTTTCCTATCCTGTGTCGACTCATCCCACAGTCCACTAACTCAAGCTTCTGCCTATTAGCAGTGGGAAAGGGGTGGCGAGCTCTAGTTAACAAAGCATTCCCTCAGGACAGTACCAGGGACAAATAACTGACAGTTGCTTGCATCGCAAATTATTTTACTTTGGTGACAAAATAGGCCTCAGAATTTAAAGAGTAAGTGGCGGTGTTCCGAAAAATATAGCGTTATACATCCCCAACTGTTTAAAATGATGTACCTGTATTATTATTTTCATTGTTAACATCCTGACAACTTTTTATACTTTAAAAGCAATTAGAGTTTTTTTCAAAGGCATTTCCAAGATGTCCTCTAATGCACTCGGGTTTGAGATCAGGGGCATGCATCTGATCACCGCAGGAAGAGCGATTCAAAAATAAAAAAAAATACTACAAGTGCTGTGGCTTTGTGTTCCGTGTGACATCATGGGTCGTTATTGCTGTGTTCACCTGTTTGGCAAAGTGGGCAATCATCCTTACTTTATCAGATATAATAAGTATCATGTCGAGATAATATATTGGAAAAAATAAATAAGTGAACTCATAAAGTGAGAAAAAAATGATTTAATGATAGTTCATTTAGTGAACAATCATTAATTAATAACTAAACTTTTGTCTTTTATTTTATGTAATAAACTTCAGTTGGGAACAAACTGAACAAACTAAAAGAGCACTTTGTGTTTTAGCTGTTAACTAATTAAGTTAAGCCACTCCTACAACTATAACTACATAAGTCGCTGAATCCCTTTTAAACACTTAGACTGCATTTGTGACACAGCCATTTTTCTTCAGGTGGCTCTTCAACAGCTGCACATAACATGTGGAAGCAGAGAGTGCAGTAGTCACACTGAGCCCAATGTACAGAGCTGCTTCTGCACCCGGGTGGCTGCCTTCTGTTGCATGTTGCACAGTGTGTTTGGTCCTCCTCAGACACCTCCCATCCACAGTACCATTTTTGTTGCTGCTCTCTGGCACTGGCACTGGCATTCTTGTTGTTGTTCTCCTTTTATTTGGTTTATTTGCCTTTTCCCTCTTCTCCTCTTTTTCTCCTGTTCTCTATTTTTCTTCTTTGTTTTTTTTGTTTTTCTTTATTCTCCTTTTCTTCTAGCATCTTCATATAGTCATAGGCAGTAGTGACTCATGCAGGCAGGGGCAGTCTTCTTCTCTTTGCCTGGGTGCGATCAAAGGAAGGTGGCACCAAGATGTTTGCCAGATTCTCTGAGATTATACCCTGTTTGAACAGTGGATTATTTGGGGTGATAATGTGGCAGGTCAGACATGGCCCAGGGGAAACTGGTAGGACATGATGGCCCATGGGAAACTGGCTGTTGTAGTTGCATTTTACTGTCCTGCATCGTTTCCTGGTGTAAAGGAGGGAACACGCTTTACCAGCTATCAATGGCACTTTTATTTAAAGGGAGGATACCAGCTTTGCAGAATCCCATCTTGATATTTTCTTCTGACACAGCCTGTGTGTAGGCGTGTTTTAATACGGAGGAAAAGTGGCTCTTGCCAATCACCAGATCCCCCCGAACTTAACCAAGTCGAGAAGCAATGGTAGTAAATGCTTTCTTCAATGGCCCAAACACGCTGATGTCAAGTGGCTGCAGTATGTGTGTTATATGTGCTGGGAGACAGAGGATTTCAATGAGGCTATCCCTACAAATTTCAACCACTTGCATGGAGATGTGGGTGTCATGCTGATCCAGGATTAAAATTAGGGGCCTTTCAGCAGGTGCATATTTCACAAAATAGCGAAGCCATCTCTGGAAGAGCTCACCATCCACATACCCCTTTGCTGACACACCATACAGTGCCTTGGGTGGTCCTTCTAAAGCATATGCTGTGCTTGGATATGCTGTGCGAGGGAAAATAATGAAGGGGGGATTGAGTGGCCAGAAGTACTAATGCTGCAGTGTACTGTGATGTGATCCCTTGTAGTAGTCTGCTGCTGGTATACATGTTCCCTTCCCTTGGAACACAACACCCGCTCCCGTGATTTGGGTTTGTCACCAAGTCCTGTCTCATCACAGGTATAAAGTAAATTTGGTTTTCCCTGCAAATTGCATTTGATGAGCAGGTCTTCATACATTTTGAAGAAGCTTTCTATAGCTTCTGTGGTTCCAGCATGGACTCTTGATCTTTCAAGGTGGTCTGGCATTCTTGAAGAAATTTCAGGGTGGCGCTTCCTGAAGCGTGACCACCAATTATCACTCAGACCCTTCTCTATATTCACAAGGGTTTGTCTTCCACTTGCCTGAATTATATTTAAGGCCAGACACTTTATGACTTGGTGAGTGAGTGGAAAGCGATGGTCTGCCATCCATAAGAGGTAACTGATTAGTGCTGCCTCATCAGAGGTGGTGAAAGCACTGTAAGTGTGCTGCTTGTTGCAGTATTTCTGCTTTTTGTAGTCCTGCAGAGTAGTGTGGGGAATACTATATTTCTTTGCTACAGAATGCAAAACTTCCTCCTGCCTTTACCTCTTCTACTGCTTTTCCTAACTCTTCTCTTGTATATTTTTTTCTTTTTCTTTGCTACAGCTGTCATTCTTGTAAAGTGTATCTACAATGACAGCTTTCTATGTCAGATGCATGTTCACCATTTAGGCCTTGCAAAACAAATATGTAACACATACTGATCTTGGGCATTAGTCGACTGTTTTACCAATTCCATAATCTCCTGCTGTGGTACTCGGCAACATTAGGTAGGCATTCACGTCTCAGCTGGGCTAATGAAGGAATCGCTCCACCATTTGCTACACTCAGTCTGAAGAATTTACGTAACTTTTGGTTGTCCAATTTTTCAAGAGGGATATTTGCGAAATCAAACGCCTCTATCAGGCCAAAATGTAATGTGTTTCGTGCTTCACTTTAGCCCGACTGGCCTTGCCGGCCCACTGGAAGATGTCAGGCCTGACCAGGGTGACGATGGATCCAGTATCGATCAGTGCGGTGCAGGGCACGTCCTCCACCTGGCAGTTTAGATGGAGATGTGCCCTGACACTGGTTCTCCCCACAATGACTGGCCCACTGGTAGTTGGTGGGGGTTGAAGACCCGGCCCGATGTTTCACCTTTTTCATCAGCCTTTTCTTGTTTCCCGCCGGTGGCTGACTGGGCTTGGGTCACAGCTCCTGCCGAGGGCAATAGAAACAGATGTGGCAAGGCTGCACGCATCCCCAGCAGAGACGGGGACTGGTGGGTGCTGGTGGCCCGGACTGTCCCAGCATGGCTTGTTAGATGGCCACAATCTCCCACAGGAGCAACCGGGGTTTGGCAAGGCACAGGTACTTGCGGAGCTCACCCGGTCCCACGGCTTTAGTGAATTGGAACCGGGCTTGCTCCTCTTGATCCCGGCCTGCAGCGTCCGTATACGCCCACCAGGCTTCCCTCTCCAAGTTGGTGTCTAGTCAAGCCAGATTCGCCCCTGTCATCCGCTCTCGCCTTGGAACCTGGCTCCTAGCAGCTCCTGTTCTCCTGTACTGCCGAACCGGCATTGGAGGGTGGACACTAGGGTGTGGTAGCTGCCCATCTCCTCCTCGGCCATGTTCAGCAGCACCATCTGGGCATCTCCTCTCAGTGCTGCCATTAGTTGGTGTACCTTGTCGCCCTCGCTCCACTTGCACAGCTTACCCAACATGGTTAGTTGAGCGTGGAAGGCCTCCCAGCTTGTGGTGCCGTCAAAGCTGGGCAGCTTCGCACTCTGCCATCCTGGTGTACGGTTGCCGCCATCAGGTTGATCAGCCGACGGTCTCTCCTGGCTCCAGATATCTGGCGTGATGCCCTGTGGGACCTAGCCAGGCCCCATGCGCTCTGCTGCCAGTGACCACCGTCTTTCAGAGTCTCTCCTCGCTGATCCTGGCCTGTTCCTCCATCAGGCCGAGCTCCTTCTTGAGCTCCTTCAGCTGCTCCAGCTCATTGTACGTCTCTGCATCTCCTAACTGCTCCTGCTTGACACTTGGTGGTTTCATCCCAAATCCAGTTTCTGATGCCAATGTAGCATTTCAACAGGAGGCAGAAAACAGGAGAGGCAAGCTTTGGTTCAATGCTTCTTTATTTTCGTATGCTATCTCGCACCCGTCAGAATCCACTGCTCTGTCCACTTCTCCGCATTCAACCACTTTATTCCAATAACAACACACAAAATGGCACTGCAGCACCATCTTATAGCCTTAGCTCCACCCCTTTATGCAAATCAGGGTACAGAGCTCAGCCTCACACTATGACCAATGGGCACAGACAATCAACAGATAACAACCAATGATAACAGACCAGTGAAGACAAATAAGCAGGTGGGTTGCATCATACATGGGAATACACACACAAAAGGTAAAGCAGCAGCGTAATAGAGTGGGGCGTATTTCACACGTAAACACATATAGACAGCGGGGATTACAGTTCACAAACATGACTGCATGGATCACTACAATATCTAACAATTTCAAAAATTAAATATGGGAGTGTGGAAGGGTGGTGGGTAATTCACTGACACAGGACACAGAGAGATGAGTCTGAAAACACCGCACAGGTGTCCAGTTTTATTAGAAGCTGATTCTGGGTTCAGCCCGCAGAGGGCGCTGTTGTCTGTGGCTTGCCGTACCAGCTATGGTAGCGACAGAGCCACAACTATACCAGAGCGGTACAGGGTACAGAGGTTAAAACAAAACAAAACACTAATCAAAAGGCGAAAGGAACAGGGAAAACAAAACACAGTAAACAAAACTACAAAATAAAGAGTGCTGCGCTCGGCAGCTTCACCCCGACCGTCGCTACCCGCACGGTCCGGGTCTCCGTCCTACTCTAGCAGCTCCCTCAGCCTGCTATACACTTTATCGGGGTCTGCCCAAGAGTTCTCCCCGCTACCGCTAGTTCTTTGGTTTCTGTCTTTTAGTATTTCTTTATCTTGCTGGGATTTTTCCTCCCGGCTAATTGTCCTCCAGCGCTTCCGCACGCCGGTTACATCTCCGTGGGCAGACCTGAGGGAACAGCAGAATAAAACTTATAGGGTCAGCAATTCTCCCAAGACCCGCCTCCCAGCCACTCGGAGAGAAGGAAAGTTCGCACACCCACTCTCCCCCCTCTCCGTGTCACCGCCATGCCTGACAGGCGGATATTGACGAGCTGCTGCCCTCTCCCTGCAGCACTATGAACACGCCAGACGAGTCAGCACAGATCTCCCCTGTTACATATCCTCCCCCTTAGAATGGCACCACCGGTCCATTCGAAAATCCTACACCCCCATGCCTTCCCGAGAGAAAAAATCTGCGTTTTGATGCAGCTTTCCTGCTCGGTGGACAACCCTGAAGGCATAGGGCTGCAGGGCCAAGTACCACCGCGTGATTCTGGCGTTGTTATCCTTCATCCGGTGAAGCCATGCCAAGGGGGCATGATCTGTAACCAGGGTGAAGTGTCGCCCCAGGAGGTAGTACCGGAGTGACTCGACTGCCCATTTTACCGCGAGACACTCCTTCTCGATGGTACTATAGTTCTTTTCGCGGGGAAGGAGCTTCCTGCTGATATACAGGACCGGGTGCTCGCTTCCCCGCACCTCCTGGGACAACACTGCCCCGAGACCTGTCTCTGACGCATCCGTCTGCAGGGTAAACCTCTTACCGAAATCCGGGCTGCATAGCACTGGCTTGCTACACAACCTCCGCTTCAAGGCGAGAAAGGCCCTCTGGCACGGCTCCGTCCACTGAACCGTATTTGGGGCAGCCTTCCGGGTGAGGTCTGTCAAGGGCGTAGCGAGCGTGGCGAAGCTCGGAATGAACTTCCTATAATAGCCCGCTAGTCCCAAGAAAGAGCGCACCTGGGTTTTGGTTGTAGGGACCGGCCAGTCAGCCAAGGCTTTCACCTTAGCAATCAGCGGTCTGATCTGGCCACCCCCTACTCGATACCCCAAATACTCCGACTCACTCTTCCCAATGGCACATTTCTTTGGGTTAGCAGTGAGCCCAGCCTCCCGCAAGGATTGCAATACTGCCGCTACCTTACACAGATGACTCGGCCAATCCTCACTGTGGATAACCACGTCATCTATGTAAGCAGCGGCGTACTGCTGATGGGGCCGCAAAATGCGATCCATCATCCGCTGGAAAGTGGCTGGTGCTCCGTGCAACCCAAAGGGCATGGTCCTAAATTGGTATAATCCGAAGGGAGTCGAAAACGCCGTCCTCTCTCTGGATTCCGGGGTCAGGGGTATCTGCCAGTACCCCTTCGTTAAATCCAGTGTCGTCATAAAATGAGCCGTGCCTAGACGCTCCAGCAATTCATCTACCCGGGGCATGGGATAAGCGTCAAACTTCGATTTTTCATTAACTCGCCTGAAGTCAATGCAAAATCGAGTTGACCCGTCCGGCTTATCCACTAAAACAATTGGACTATTCCAGTCACTTTGGGACTCTTCTATTACCCCCAGTCTCAGCATTTCATCAATCTCTGTTTTTATTACCTGTCTTTTACGTTCAGGTACACGGTATGGCCTCTGGCGAACTAGCGCCCCCGGCTCAACTTCAATGTGATGATGGGCTACCCGAGTCTGCCCCGGGACGGGAGAAAACACATCAGGAAATTCCGTCACCAGCGCCCGAGCCTGACATTTCTGTGTAGGTGTCAGATTCTCTGCAATCTGTACCGACCCTGTTTTCGCCAACACAGAAAGATCAGGTCCCAGGTCGGTGACGTCATCTGCCTGCGCCACTACCAATGCCTCCGGTTGCAGCCAGGGCTTCAGGAGGTTAACATGATAAATGTGTTTCTCTCTCCGTCGCTCCGGCTGGCAGATCTCATAATCCACCGCCCCAACCCGGCGTGTAACCTCAAAGGGTCCTTGCCACTTAGCCAGGAGTTTTGACTCAGAACTGGGTAATAATAGAAGCACTTTATCCCCCGGCTGAAATGTGCGCAACCGGGCTCCTCTATTGTATTGGGTCTCCTGTCTGTGTTGTGCCTGCTGCAAATTGTCATGCGCCCATTTCCCTACAGACTCAAGACGTTTGCGCAGGTCCAACACATACCGGACTGCATTAGTCGAATTATCCTGCTGTTCCTCCCACATCTCTCTGACCAGATCGAGCACACCCCGGGGTCTTCGCCCATACAGCAGCTCGAATGGCGAAAATCCCGTGGAAGCCTGGGGTACCTCTCTGATCGCAAAGAGAAGGGGAGGAATCAGCTGGTCCCAGTAACGCACATCACTGCTAATAAATCTGCGCAACATGCTCTTAAGGGTCTTATTAAAGCGCTCCACAAGACCATCGGTCTGAGGATGAAACACCGAGGTCCTAATGGTCTTAATCCCCAAAATCTTACATGTTCCGCGGATTAGCCGGGACATAAAGTTGGTGCCTTGGTCGGTCAGTATCTCCCTGGGGATCCCCACCCGGGAGAAAACCTTCACGAGCTCGTTGGCAACAGACTTAGCGGACATCGGAATGGAATGGCCTCTGGATAACGCGTCGCGTAATCCAAAATGACCAATAGGTGTGTGTATCCCGCCGCACTCCTTTCCAATGGCAATTCTCCCAAGACCCGCCTCCCAGCCACTCGGAGAGAAGGAAAGTTCGCACACCCACTCTCCCCCCTCTCCGTGTCACCGCCATGCCTGACAGGCGGATATTGACGAGCTGCTGCCCTCTCCCTGCAGCACTATGAACACGCCAGACGAGTCAGCACAGATCTCCCCTGTTACAGGGAGTTTAAAGACAAGTGAAAAGTGTGAGTAAACTGTATAGCAGGACTATAAAATTCTTACTTAAAACTGATGAAAGGGACAACAGCTACTATTACTGATTTGTTTTTTTGTCTCCTCTGAAATTAAACTTGATTTACAACTCCCAAAATATTATAAAGAAGACAGAGGAAGGCGTTAAAAAGAAAAATAGTACTGCTGACGATGCTTCCTGCTATGAGCATGTAGTTAATGTGTTTACTATTTACAACTTCCTCTCAGAAGACACAGGTAGGACAACCAGCTCTTACAAACTGTAACCTAATACATCTGCAGAGCACATCTGGATATTTATGTTAGATCATCATTTCCTTTTGGAAGTCCAAAAATTTGTGTGCCTTTTCGGCTCAGAGAAATCCCCAAAGGCCTCTCTTCGCATACAAATAAGATCAACAAGTAATCATTTATCAGTAACCTGTTTCTACTTAATCCTTCTTATAAGCTGAAGGGTTAGAGCTGCTAACTGAATTGTAAAAGATATATATATTGCCTAGAAACCAAAGATTAATGGCAAGAGAGCCTCTTAAGAGCAGCAGTTATTCTTCAAAGTTGTCCTACCTGTGTATTCTGGAATGCTTATTTGGATAAGGCACATGCACCGACAAAATGTCTTAAAAATCTTTAACAAAGGATCAATGGAAACATTTAGGACTTAGATACTATTACAGTATTTATTTGTTTGGCATTTATTTATTTTAATTGTTTGCTATTTATGTATAGCTTACAATATCTGGACATAAGATCATTATGCAAAACAGGAACAGTAAAGTAAATGGCGTTATGCACCTAGATAGAATAATATCATTTAAAATATTAGGTTTGAACTATTTCCAAAGTCAACAAGCAAGGGTTAGGCCAAAAGTTGATTTACAGCAATATAACCACTTTGGGGAAAAACTTTGATGACATTATCACCCATTGTACTGAAACATATAAATCAAGCATGATTTATCAGGGGGGGGGGGGGGGGGGGGGGGGAATACTCATCAGTACTTAAGAGGATGGTTCTAGAAGGTTCCAGAGATAAAAATAATATGGACTACAAGTTATTTACCACTAGCCAATGAGGACCAGGCAGAAGGGAATTTAACAAAATCTGTAATATAGATCATGAGTTTGACACAGCATATAACTAAGATGTACATATCTCAAGATCAGCATGCTGTTAGGCTCAATAGCACATTTTATTTAGAATTATAAAATACCAGACAGAGATGCTACGGGTTGGTCTGGATCCATCTAGGTCTTAACACTAGAAGCCCCGCGGCAGTCATTTTGGCGTTTTTTGGTTTTAAAATGTAATTTTCTCCAGTCATGTAACATATATGGGGCTGCACGTTCATGTACCTTTCTGTCCGTATGTATTAAATATTCTTACCAAGCACGAAACGCGGGAGTGCAGAAATGTAGGAGATATATTACATTATACCTAAAAGCCCAGGGAGCAGTCACATTGACGGCCACACAGAAAACAATTGTATTTTGAATGTACAGAACGGTATTCTACTTTAATATTTTTATTTACCAGTTCACAGTGTGTTTAGCTGTAATTAGATTACTCTACTCTCTGCTTGAGTGAATGACTGACAGTCTATTGTTTTTCAATCAGCCTTTTCAAAGGCTGGCGCCTGCTTTCCAGCTGTGCTGTTTTGGTCAGTCAACTAGCATCGGGACTAGTGAAAATAAATACCAGAGACCGTGGAGTTTTACAACACAAGAAAATATGGAGTTGATGTTTTGGGTCAGATGGCACTGAAGTATTCTGTGAAAGCTGGCTCCTGACGTTGGCCTTTTCAGGTGTTTTACAATGTATTGGACCTAGCAGCCATCAACCCCTGAGTACTTTACAAAGAATGCACGGAGAAGAATTTACCAAGGAGAGAATATATTTTACAGTTAGCACAGGAACTTCGCAAGAAGCATTTGGAACAGAGAGAGACTGCCAAGCGCATACCCACAGCTGAAGCTGGCAACCCCGCTGAGAGCCGCAAGAGACACCAATGCCAGGTTGGCAAGTGCAATAAAAATAAATCTTCAGGCAGCTGTGCCCTGTGCAGAAAGTTCTTCTGAGTTTATTTATCTACGTCGTTCAGTTGCTTTTGCGCATCTGATAATAAACCCATTTCTGTTGAAAAGTTAAAAATGTATTGCTATTTTCAGTTTCAGTGTATGTTGTAAACCAATGTCTTTTCAGATGTTTATTTATTTACATTTTCTTGTTGTGATTTGTAAAATAAATGCGTGTGTGTATATATATATATATATACAATAATATGTATATAATATAATATAATATAATATAATATGCTTCGGTTGTTCAGATGTTTATGTAACATACTCAATAAATTTTTTTTTAAAAAACAAATTACATCCGACTGTTTCTCCTTTCGTTATACTATTTACAGTGTTTTGAATACAGCCGTCAGAAAGACTGCTGCAGGGCTTCTAGGTATGAGTACATCTCTTGTCCTTCTAATGTTAAACCCACCAGACTTGGTTAATCTAGGTATTTTACATCAGTCTGGGTTTAATATGTTTTATATCAGATGGGTCCATTTAATTTTCAAACGCAATACTTTCCGTGTTAGAAGCAGTTGGCTGTCTCATTGCAAAACATCACCCATGCCCTGGGTTTTTATATGAAATACACATGAAATAAAAAAGAAAAGTTGTGACTATAATTAAATAAAATACATATACCAGCATTGGTACACTACCATGCAAATGCATGTAAATAATAATAATACTAATATGACTACTACAACTACTATGACTAATAATAATAATAATAATAATAATAATAATAATAATAATAATAATAATAATAATAAATTTACTGAATTAAAATTATTCTTGAACAAAACTGAGAGCACTGTGAAACCAGTCTAATTATAAAAACAAAACATTCCTTTTACTCACTGTAGTCTGCTTTAGCAGCATGCAGACCAAGAGTTCAGAAAGAACTTGAATATACTGTAAAAACAGTGTGCATATGTACATAAACAAATCAGAAAGTAACAAGAATTGCACACTGAGAAGGAAAAAAGTTACAAATCAAGACCATGGCTAATGGACCATATTCAGGAAATACCCGTGGAGGGAACACAAATTGAACTTCTTTCAGACAAGGGATACATTCTAAATTTCACTCTTCCATTTTAGTAAACAGGTCAAGTGTGGGCAAATACTGTATGTATTAAAAAAAACTGTCATCTCTCTGGGTGGCCAAAAGGACTATAAGTAAGTCTACACCCGTCCACTGAAAATATTAAATTAATGTAAATCATCCTTATTTAAAAGAGAAAAAGTATATTTTATTATAATATTACAATTGTTAGGGTTTATTCCAAGACTTTAACATTCACCCTGCTCCTGGTATGTGTGCTTTTGTCAGTTGACTTCATGCATGAGACAACACATTAAAAGATATACTGGAATGCTTGGAAAGCCGATAGGCCATTGAATTAATTTATCCCAGATAACACTGCTGCATGTGATGCCAGGCAGACAACCTGAGTAACTACTGTCTGCACTGTCTGTAAAAGTTAGCTCGGGATCTCTTGAGTGATAATAACAGGTGACTTTTATTGGGGTGCACCTGTGTAACAGGCTGACTCTTGTGGTGATGTCAGGCCAGGAAGTAGATAGACACAGACAGCACTGGGGTAATGAATGCCCTGTGCGTAGATTTAATAGTAAATAAAACGTTTAAGTAAAATAGAACACTTATACAAAATAAACGGCATGATGACCAAAACAAACAGACAAAACAAAACACTGTACAAACAAGTATCGTGCTGGTCCAAATCCAGCACAAGTAGCAATTGCTTATATTCTCTAATTCTTACTTTTAAGGTCCCTCATCTGAGCACACTCAATGCCGTTCAGCCAAAGCTTCTTGTTTTTATATTGTGGCCGAGGGATTAACTGGCTATTAATTATCTAGTTTATCCCACGACCACATTCGGCACAGGGTTTTATCATATGTGTGGTCAACAGCCAGTTTGTCAATAAGCACTCGCTGTTGACCACGCATTTTCAGAATTGTATCTGGATGGGGCATTTTAATCCCATCCAGGCTATAAATAATACTAACAATAAAACAGTGTGTTTTTAAATAAACACAATACAGTACATTTAAATAATAATAATAATAATAATAATAATAATAATAATAATAATAATAATAATAATAATACAAAATAACACAAAACATGAAATACGCGCAGGGACCTGGAGTACCCTGTCATAACCTGACAGACAAAAATGTTAACAATACAGCCAAGCTTCGGGATAGATCGGAATTGTCTGAAACAGTTCATAATGCTGTACTGAAAATTATTTCAAGTGATCCGGCAAGATAGGAAACTGATACATCTTACAGGTCCAATACATGGCATAATGCACTATCCTTGCACTATTGCACTACTGTCATTAGATACAACCTGCTGTAATGCCAACTTGTTGCATCCTAGTTCATATTGTATTCTACTAGTATTATTGCAATTACTGTAAACTCTTCTGTATTTAAAAATTAATCTTGCATTGTAACCCTGTACTGCCCTGTAACACCTGTAAGTTGCCTTGGATAAAGGTATCTGCCAAATAAATAAATACATTCATACTAATAATACTAATACTACTAATAATAATAATAATATATTTCTTATGTCCTTATAATATCAGCCAGAATAAAGTTGATATTAAAAGGGAATACAATGGACATTATACATACAGTAGCAAACATGTAATTGTGTAACACAACCCTAAAATTAATGATTGTTTTCACCAAAACCAACAAAGTAGATGCAGACTACTATATCAATGCACTAGTATTGTTTTATAGCAAAAACATCAGAACCTGTATCTGTCAGTTTGTAAGCTATTTAAAACCTAATTTTAATTTAAAAAAAACAGATAGTATTTTAAACTATTCATGGTGAACTAAACATTTTCATTGAAATACTATTAAGGGTTCACTGTAAAATGTATCTTAACCTACATTTAATAATAATAATAATAATAATAATAATAATAATAATAATACAGTGAAACCCACTTAATGTCATGCTCTGCATATTATCACCATATTGAAATGTCCTGGCCAGAATATAATGGGAGTCAATGAAAAAAAAAAAACAAACAGTTATTATCCTACTCTGCTTAATATCAATCAAATGCATACGCTTTCTGATTGATTTGCACCCTGCTTAATATCATTTCAAACTGCTTGCAGGATCATGTTTCTTGTCATACAGTAACTCCTGGCTGTGCAGCATCTGTTCTCACTTCGGTGTTTAGTTTCAAATTAAAATGGAAAAGTGTCAGAAAGTAAAAGATTTGGACATAGCTACAGAGACTGAAATAATTGCTCTGTCAGGCCAATGAGAAAATGTCATTATGGGAAATGACCCGAAGGTATAGGCCCCACATGTAAATAGGCTGCTGTTCAGGGTTTTAGAACATTTTAATAATAATAATAATAATAATAATAATAATAATAATAATAATGATAATAATAATAATAATAATAATAATATTTAATATACAATTTTAGCAAACAGTCCCATCCCCTTTGATTCTAATGCAATAGAAGTACTGATATGCGTGCAGAAGATGCAGGACAGGTCAACTGAACTCCATATCATACTGACCTCCATTTTCTCATGGAGAATAATGCGCTATACTTCACCATGGCTACCACCGTATTCTCTTTCCTGTACTTAATATTGGGCTACATGTGGGTGGCTCATTATTTTCTGTCAGTTTACTTTTAATATGAATTGAAGTACTGTAAAGTGCAAAGTGATAAGTGAAACAATTGTCTCTCAATAGCATCCTTAGAATTGTAATATACAGCATAATTGGATACAAAAAAATATTTAACTATGGTGTTTGACAGCCAGGAAGGCAATATATATATAAAAGCAACATAGCATTGGACAAAAACACTACCGTGGGACAAACGATGAACCCAGTAATATCCAAAGTCCACTCCAAGGAAGGTCAGCCACCAAGTCCAAGGGGAGTCCCAGGGAAGCTCCAGTAATCTGTAGTTGTTCCAAACATAGATGTATGTAGACAGCTCCACACTCTTTGCTAAGACTCTAAAACAATGAAAGAGGCCTTCTTTTTACTTTGAAGACATTTAACAAGTTGCATTATTAGTGAAGAACTCTCTCTTACCATTGAGCTAGAAATATTAAAAAAATAAATGTAGGACATCCTTTTTGGTTGTGAAAGCTGTATGTAAGTGCAATGTTGTTGTTATAATAACACATTGGGTTACTGTAGATTGTTCTCAACCGTAGCTTTTCACTTCAAATCAACAAAAAAAAATCACCAAATAAGTTACTTGCAGGACTGATACTAAAACATATACTGTAGTAAACAACCCAGACACATATTTTAGGGGCTAGTAAATTGTCTTAAGTAGTTTTTGTATTGCTTTAAGAAAAACCCACTCACTCACACACTCAATCACTTAGAATCAAATACTACAGTGCAAATTATGGGACACTGCAGCTTTAGCTAATGTTTTGAAGCGGTGACTCGCCAGAAAGATGTCACACAAACATATTCAACAATCTGGTTTAGCTCTCCAAAGATCACCTGTTATTCTCTCCTATTCACAGAAATTATATATCAACCATTTATATACTGAATGTTCTAACTAATTATGTATAGTCCTTGCCCGGTAAAACACTGGCATTTCTTTGTATTGGCAACCTAAGCATTTCAGATGCATTTACTATCAATATCTACAACCTAGACAGCATTAAGCAAAACATAATAATAATACAAAATTGCAAATACTGTATCAACATCAGGTGAGGGGTCTGTTCCTAACAGCAATGTACCTAAGTGTGGCTTTAGTTAAGTATGGGAAAAAATGGCAGTCTATTACAAATGCTTTGCAAACAGAGCATCAGTAAAAGTGGAAAATCTTATAAAAACTTTGAGCTAACAAAGTTTTGTTTGAAATCCAGCTCAGTTTCCTGTACAGGTGAAACCTTTGCACAGACTCCATATTTAATACCCAGTCATCAAGTAACTGCAGATTGGAAGTGAAAATGCCTAGTGACTGAAAACAGCACTTGACGGTACATGCAGAAATGTCAGTTTCACTTTGATTTATTTATTTTTTCAGACATGGGACCTCTGCTGGATCCTTCCAGATACAGGTTTGGGCTTTTCTTGAATTTTATGATACCTTTTTCTAGGGTGTTGACCACCGTGCTCCCAGCCCTGGGGTTACAGAGCGAGGCGATGTCACTATGCCTTCCTGGAACCCCCAGAAAATTCTGGATTTCAATTTTGTGCAACTCCTTAAACAAGGGCTGCCTACGAGCAGCAACTGCATCGACATCCATGTAAATGCTACCAAGTTGAGCACGTGTTGTGCAGTCTGATTAGAGCTAATATACTATACTTAATAGACACATAATATCAGCTGTCAATATGCTTTTAACTTAGTGGATGATCCAAATAATTTTTTTTTCTTATTTTCTCCACAATTTTGTAAGCTCAATTATTATTTCTACCCGGCCCACCGCTGTCACCCCCCTGCTGACTCGGGAGGGACGAAGAAGGACACATGCCTCCCTGAAATGTGTACCGTCAGCAGTTCGCTTCTTTTCACTCTGCAGGCCCCCCATGCAGTCACCTCAGAGCTACATTGTCAGAGGGCCATGCATCTCTGGGCAACTTACAGGCAGGCCCGCCGGCGCCCGGCCAGTCTACAGGGGTTGCTAATGTGAGGTTGAGCCGAGGACACCCTGGCTGACCTAAGCCCTCCCACCATGGTCGGCAGTGGAATAGCCTGGACTCGAACCGGCAACCTTCAGGCTATAGGGCATATCCTGCACTCCACGTGAAGTGCCTTTACTGGATGCACCACTCGGGTGCCTCATGCCAATTAATTTTAAAGGAGGGTTTTAAACTGTAAAATACTTCTAATACAATATATACAGTTTAACAGCGATACTTACCCTGGAAGTCTGGATAGGACGCCTGCGGAAAGTGAAGTGATTCCATCATTAACCCTGATGGCAGCCCGCCCATTCTTAACCCAGCTCAGTAAGAACTCAAGGACCAACATTCCAATAAACAAAGGGGTAGCCTAGAAGTAGACAAAGTAATACATGAGTAATACAAGAAAATCAATAACGGTCAGCTGGAAATCAAAATGGATGGCTGAAATTGTGGTGCACACAGGAAGGCTTCATCTTTCTTGAACATTGGAGCACATTCTACAACAAGGACTATCTATATAGGCGGGATGGACTGCACTTAAGCAAAAAGGGAACCAATCTACTCAGTGATCCTTGAGGAGGTCCAGAAGCATTTAAACTAGAAAGGAAGGGGGGAGAAAACAAAAAAACAGAAGGGAGACCACATCAAAACAAGGGCAACAACTCGGGTAAGACAGCTATTAAATGTATTTATCTAAATGCTAGAAGTCTCAGAAACAAAATGTTAGAACTTGAAGCCATTGCATTAACAAGTAACTACGATGTGATAGGTGTTACAGAAACTTGGTTGTCTGAGAGTGATGAAGACGAATATAATATTAGTGGGTATACACTGTATAGGAAAGACAGGCAGGACAGAAGAGGCGGAGGGGTAGCGCTATACATAAGAAATAGTCTTGAAGCCCAGGTGTTAAATCTGGACGAAGAAAAAAACGCTGAATCAATATCGGTCAAAATAATGGACAAAAATTCAAAGGGCATAATAGTAGGAGCATGCTATAGACCGCCAAATTCAGACGCCGAGAAAAATAACCTGTTATACAATGACAAATTAGAAATGCGTGTAGCCAAGGAGAAGCCATACTAATGGGGGATTTCAACTTCCCCCATATAAAATGGGAAAACCCGGTGGGGAGCACGACGGATGAAATTGAAATGGTGGAAATGACAAATGACTGCTTCCTAACGCAATTTGTCAAGGCACCGACTAGAGGGGAAGCATGCCTGGATTTAGTCTTTTCAAATAACGAAGACAGAATAACTAAAACAGAGGTCAGAGAGCAACTGGCAAACTCAGACCACAACATGGATTCATTTGAAGTGATTTTTAAAACCCAAAAAGTAATGACTAAAACTAAGGTTTACAATTTTAGAAAAGCAAACTGAAGGTATGAAGCAGAGACTAACAGAAGTAGAATAGAGAAAACATCCATAGAAAAATGAAATGTCTTCATCTAGACAATGTGGGGAAGCTATAAAAAAGGCCAACAAGATGCTCGGATATATTGTGAAAAGTGCTGAATTTAAATCAAGGGAAGTAATGTTAAAACTTTACAATGCATTAGTAAGACCTCATCTAGAATACTGTGTTCAGTTCTGGTCACCTCGTTACAAAAAGGAAAGAGTGCAAAGAAGAGCGACCAGAATTATCCCGGGTTTAAAAGTCATGTCGTATGCAGACAGGCTAAAAGAATTGAATCTATTCAGTCTTGAACAAAGAAGACCACGCGGTGATCTGATTCAATCATTCCAAATTCTAAAAGGTATTGACAATGTCGACCCATGGTCTTTTTCGACCTGAAAAAATAAACAAGGACCAGGGGTCACAAATGGAGATTAGATAAAGGGGCATTCAGAACAAAAAATAGGAGGCACTTTTTTACACAGAGAATTGTGAGGGTCTGGAACCAATTCCCCCAGTAATGTTGTTGAAGCTGACACCCTGGGATCCTTCAAGAAGCTGCTTGATGAGATTCTGGGATCAATAAGCTGCTAACAACCAAACGAGCAAGATGGGCCGAATGACCTCCTCTCGTTTGTAAACTTTCTTATGTTCTTATGTTCTTAAACAAGATATTCTTGTAGTAGGTCAGTTTCATTGTACAGTTCGAGAAAACAGGTCTGGAGTGCATGTGTTTCTGTGTCCAAAACTGCACACATTTTATTAAAGAGTTTATGGGGCATTATATAAAACTGGCTTTGCTGATAGATACTGATAGTTCTGCAACCTAATTTAAACTAAAACAATGTTCTGAAACATCCAAGCAATACATATTAGGCTCTTAAAATGGTCAAGAGACTCTTTGAGAAACTGTGAACTCTGAACTATGGCTTTGCATGGCAGAGTACAACATATGTACAGCAGATGTTCTTAAACTTGTTTTCTCCAGGAATAGGGAATAATAGTGACCTGTATATTAAGCTATTCATAAAGAAAACATTATAGAGATGGGATTACTGCACTAGGGTTTGCTCTACTAGGAGCAGGTTAGTTTGAATGGCAAATCCCTTTATAAAGCAACGTCTGATTGCGCACACCTAGCGCCCCATAATCAGGCACTAGCAACCTTTGCCTTAGCGTTAGTACCTTGCCCTGTAATAAAAATGAAGCCCAATTTACCTATAGCAAGGAAGAATTTTCATCCACTATATTCTAATTCAAACTTCTGACGTCAATAGAATCAGGCTTTCAGTGACAAGTTACTGTGGAACGCTGTCAATGCAAGCTTTTGTAAAGTCCCTGTACATGAGAAGTGGAAAGTATATCGCAGAATATGGCCATTTGGAATGAAAGTCAATTGCTTAGAGATTCTACTTGCCATTTAATGTCTTGTCTAGAAAAGTTTAATTGACATGCAATTTTAGAATTCCTTACAGTGGTGTCACTCACCAAAAACATACAGCTATAGCACATGTTCAGCTGCATCCTCCGGGCAAATGTAATTTACCTGTGGAAGGGTGTGGGAAAACACAAGGCTGACACAAAGCTCAAATATGAAACGCTGGCACAGGCGCCCAGATTTATTATTCCTCGCTCAGTTGGCAGGTGCTTCTGTGACAGTTTGGTGGCACTCTACTAGCAATGGTATTGTGCCCCATCTTCATAAATCACACACGCAGGTGTGTAAACCAAAAAATGAATAAGTAAAAGGGGAAAGGAAAAAGGAAAACAAAACACTTTAAGGAAAAACTACAAAATAAAGTATTAACCGTGGCTCGTTGCTTCCTCTAGCGGTGGAAGCCCCGGAAAACAGGCACTGCTCAATATCCTGTCTTACATACTGTAGGACGGCTCAGTCCCGCTAGGCTAACTATCTAAGATAGTGACAAGTAAATAACCGGTGCGTGGCTTGCTTGCACCACCGGGTCTGTGTGTCTCACGCTGGAGTTGCCGCACTCCCCGACTCGCTGCTCCAGAGTTTCCAGTTTCACTTCACAGTATCAGGATTCCGCCGTGAAGTCACGCTCCACTATACTTCCTGTATGAGCCAGAGAGGATACAAAACAGTGCCTTTTTATTTAGCCATTCACCCTGTATAGTCCCACCCCCCAGCCAATGACAGAGCATCAGCCGATTTCTTCACAGCTGACTCCTCTCAACAAGACATTGCCTGACAGCGTGGGAATACACGGGGTGTCCGAACCCCCTACAAACTCATGCATGCGCCTGACGGCCAGTCCAGATCCCTCCCCTCTCACAGTACCATATTAAAACAATTTTTGTTCTTTCCCAATTCAATAATGGCATGTAGAATAACCCGTAACTTAAACAAATGTATCTTATTGGCAATAAAATACCACTCTTCGTATTTATGCAGCTGTATTCCCAGTTGAATGTAACATTCAAACCTTGATGCAAACATTAGAAAAAAGTTAACTTATTTTATTTTGGTTAATGATGGTTACTGCACCACATTAAAGGCTGCTACACACCAGACGCGATGCGGCAAGCGGAACTGTGCAACGATGCATCAAAATGAATCAAACCTATACTTTTGATACCGTAAGTATCTTTCACACCACACGCAAAGTGACAGGCCACGCAGAAGTGGCACCAGGGTGGCACTGGAGCAATATTAAATAAATAGGACTGAATCCTATTTTTTGCGATTTGACACGCTTCAACTAGGGCATTGAGCAATCAGAGAACAGATTCAATGCACGTGATCCAGCAGGGTGAAACAGTACCAAAATGACAGAGAAAACCGAGAGCTCTGTGACAAAGGGCATCACAATTATAAAGATTTGAAAGATAATATATGGGAGTCCATTTCGAAGAAACTGGATAAGCCTGGTGTGTATGATTTATTGCCATATATGTTGAAATACCACCTGATTAGACACTCGTAATTTCCACATCATGTTCACGAATATGTACCAGTCTTGATCATAGTTTTGTCAATAGCAATTTTGAACAGTTGTATAGATCTGGCAGTTTTCAAACCTGTCGTATCGCCTCTGTGTTGCTTCTGGTGTGTATGGTCATGTCGCTGCGAAAATGTCTCATCGCCAATTAAAAAATGGTCTGTGGAGACCTTAAGAAACTTTTTTTTTTCAACCTTATCTGCAAGATTTGTTTTCCAGTATGTGTACAGAAGTATACAGAATGCAGAAAGAATGTTAGCCTTTAGATTGCTTTAGCTCATACTGTACAGTACATCAAAAAAAGGATTGGGATTGATGCCGTAGAGACTACAATACTGTATACTCCTACAGTTGATTCTACTATAACTTATGCTTTTCTGAATATCCCATAAAGAGCTGGACTAAACTGGGATAATTCTAAAACGGATTTTCTGAATTTTCAGAAGCAAATAATCACAAGATGTTTAACATTATGTATCTTGATAAAACACCATAATTGTTTCAGTTTACTCAGTAATAAAAATGGCTTGTTACAACCACGCCTGGATTTTAATTAAGACACTTTAATGCATTACTCCCTCTCGTGCAAAATAGTTTATAGCAGGCCATTCAAAATGTTTACTGTCCAATAACAAACACATGTATTCACTTAATAAGCAGTGTGCCTATTGTGAGGCACAGGACTGATAAAGTCTGCATTTTTTAACATCTTAAAACAACAAATCAAGGCCCAATGTACCTGTATTTGCTACAAACAAACATCCAGTATTTATCAAGGAATCAAGAAGTAGTCACTCTCTTCCTGGTGCTTTTCTTAGACAGAGGTATGGCTTTCTTTAAATAAAACACCATCAAATTAAGGCACTTGCGAAGGGGTGGGGGAAATATGTCTTTAAAATGATCCTCACCTGCTGGACATAGTCTGGAACCTCTTCCTCGTTTCTGAATGCAGTTTCATTCGGCGTCATAACATAAAACATCATACGAATACCCTGAGACAGAGAAACAGCTGGATTTTCATGAACAGCCATGCTGATACGTTGAGTTTTAAAAGGAATATATTCTCACACGGATTGTCAGTTCTATAGTTTTTACACTCAGGATTGAATGAATCCAAAAGTTCAGCTGTACTGTTTGTGCAGCTTTGCTCAGATATGGCTATTGACAACATAGAACAAAGATTAAAGTGTTATCAGTAAAAGGGGATATGCCATAGTCATGTGATAAGGCTCTCTCTCTCTCTCTCTCTCTCTCTCTCTCTCTCTCTCTCTCTCTCTCTCTCTCTCTCTCTGGTTGTATATGTTGGAGTAACAAAGGAAACTGAAGACCAGAATGGAAATAATACTTCAATTTAAATTTTCTTTCTTTTCTTAAGACAAATGAAAATAAAACAAAACAAAACAAAAACACAGCAGTCCTTGTGTAATATTCTGCTAACACAGTCCATATTATAAGGCTGTGTGGTCCAGTGGTTAAAGAAAAGGGCTTATAACCAGGAGGTCCCCGGTTCAAATCCCACCTCAGCCACTGACTCATTGTGTGACCCTGAGCAAGTCACTTAACCTCCTTGTGCTCCGTCTATCGGGTGAGACGTAATTGTAAGTGACTCTGCAGCTGATGCATAGTTCACACACCCTAGTCTCTGTAAGTTGCCTTGGATAAAGGCATATGCTAAATAAGCAAATATTATTATTATTATTATTATTATTATTATTATTATTATTATTATTATTATTATTATTATTCACCAACTATGCTACCCAGCTCCTGGTCCAGGCCCTGGTACTCTCCCGCCTAGACTACTGCAACTCCCTCCTGGCTGGCCTCCCTGCGTCCGCCACCCGTCCGCTCCAGCTCATCCAGAACTCTGCTGCCCGCCTGGTGTTCTCTCTGCCTCGCTTCGCCCACGCTACTCCACTACTCCGCTCGCTCCACTGGCTCCCGATCACCGCTCGCATCCAGTTCAAGACTCTTGTACTAGCCTACAGATGCCTTGACCAGACTGCACCCAGCTACCTCTAGACCCTCATCTCTCCCTACACCCCCACTCGACCTCTCCGCTCCGCTCTAGCTAGCTCTACCTCCGCTACGCTCCCCTGCCTCCAAAGCCCGCTCCTTCTCCACCCTTGCTCCGCAGTGGTGGAATGACCTTCCTACAGATGTCAGGACTGCCCAGTCCTTGACCACATTCCGGCGCCTCCTTAAGACTCACCTCTTCAAAGAGCACCTGTAGAACTCCTCTGTTTGTATCCTGGGACACTATCACCCTTCATGTAAATGTGCTTTATTTTGCTCTTTTCTGCCCCCTATTTTACTGCATTTAATCCTGTACTTCAGAATACTGTAATCTGCCAAGTGTTTAACCTGTAGTACTTTGTATTTAATCACATCCTGATGTAACTATCACTATTTAATCATATCCTGATGTAACTATCACTATTATCTGCTGTATTATTGAATTGTGGTTTGTCACACTTGCTTGAACAAAAGTTATTGTATTTCTTGCTCTTATTGTATTACTTGTATTGCTTACGATTGTAAGTCGTCCTGAATAAGGGCGTCTGCTAAGAAATAAATAATAATAATAATAATAATAATAATAATAATAATTATTAAAGACATTAAAGGATTAATGCAACCAGTCACGGAAGCCATTGTAGCCACCATGCCTCCAGGCTTCACAAACTGTATAATCAGGCTCTAGCTACAGCCACCATTATCCCTGCCTCTGCAACTCCAGCCCCAGTCACGCTTACTTCTGGTTTCTCAACCCCGGCCCTCACAGCTGACAATCCAATCTGGCTACAGCATGTCAGGATCACAAGCAGCTAACACAACTTGACGCCACTGCTTGTCTCCAGCACTCCGCCAAAGCAATATAAAAGGTCCCCAGATTCCGGCAACTAGTTCCCTCGATTCCAGGACCTGCTATTCAGATAAATACAATAATCTCCAACCTGCTTCAATCCGCTACATGGCAGCCGCCTTAGCGTCATCTACAAGATCTTCATACTCGACAGCGTGGTCTTCCTTCTCAACCTTCTGCGCCCAAAATCAAATTCAACCCATTCCGTTTAACCAGGACTGGATTTTGGCTTTTATATTCCATGGAAGAAACACATCTCCGGCATCCAATACCACTATCGCCTCCTGTCCATACCATCTGTGACCCTATTATCAATCACATTAATCCAGCTGATGCTTAGAGGGATAGCAAAAACTTCAGCCCGTTTCCACGTCTCTGCTACCTATATCAACAGACCTCCTCTCGCTGATTCAAATCCTCCGGATAGGTTGTTTTTCCCCTTTCAAAGATCTACTGATGGAAACCCTATGCCTTACCAGCTTCCCTTCTCTCGGCATCTGTTCCAGCGATATTAGCCTAGTACCTGACTCCTACTTCATCATCTGCCTTTGCACCTCCAAAATGGATCAGTTGCACGAAGGACAATTCATTCAGCTTTCCAAACTTAACTCCACGATATGCCCGTATACATCCATGTCAAGGTACATGTCCCAGAAGAAACCTTTCGGCTCCTTTGTTCATCGACAGTTCACACTCAGTGGTAACCAGGCACTGGTTCTCAACCCACCTAGCCACCCTCATCTCTAGAGCAGGGCTACCACCTTAATTGTATACTCCCCACTCTTTCAGGATAGGAGCAGCCACCTCAGCAGCTAAGCTAACGTCAATCAACATCTTATAAAGAACATGTGGCACTGGACATCGTCAGAGGGCTGCATTTGTTCATCATTCTCTGACATCACTGCAGCCCACCAAAGAATAGTTAGTATGCCTTCAGTTGGGGCTATCCTAACCAGAGGTTTCCTCCTAACAAAGGGGGGTTTTCCTCTCCACTGAGCGGCAGGTATAAAATCATATAGTCTAATTTTACTAACTACACTGTTTGTCTTGTATGTTTTCATTCTAGTACATGTGATGCGTGACACAGGTGTGGGGTTCTGCGGGGAGCCAGGGGTCCATCTTTTGGGGGTAGTGAGTCTCATTTCCCTGACCTCAGGTTAGATGCAACACCCGCAAGCCTCTGTTGAGGGAGGTTCTCAGCACGGCCATATTGTGCATCAGTGCAACTAAGCACTCTACCTCACCAGGATGAGGCTTTACTCTAATTCCCTTAACCCTTTGCGGTCCATTTTTTCAGCGCGTCTCAGGTGCATCAGGTCCAATTTATTTTCACATGCGCAGTTTATTTTAGATGCGCTGTTTAAAAGTATTTTATGCACAGTAAAACAGGTTTAAAAGGCACTGCATATCAACAGGACACTCCGTACTGCATCTCCAGCCCTGCCCCACCCCTTGTTCGCTGTATTTTTCACATACCTCTTCATAGTCGTGCATACTGATAAATCATCTCCTGATCACTCGTTTTATCACCAAACTCGTCAATAACGCGATCCAAGTCATTATTTTATTACTATATCTCAGAAAGCTCTTCAAATGTCTGTGATATTCTTTGAGCGCTGGATGCAGAAGCAGCTGTCTTGAATGGTTTTCTCAGCTTTTTCCGGTGAAAAAATGACTAGACCTGTGTTTTACGTCTTTTTGATGATGTCTGACATTGGACCGGAAAGGGAAAATTGTAATGTCGGACCTGGTCCAACATAGGACCGCAAGGGTTAATCGAATTCGGGATGTGGCCTGCTCTCGCGCTCAGCGATCGAGTCCTAAACTAACTTAACACCTTGCCGTTTCCTTCCTCTTTCTGTCGACATGCTCGGCGAGCCGGACAGCTATTATGTGTTTTCAGGGTTGCCGGGACAACCAGTCTTGGAGGCAGCGCCTCTTCCCAGCAAGGCTCCAGCGCAATGAGACCCCTCTTTCCTATTCTATCCAATCCCACGGGGCCGCTCAGCGGAAGCAATCCAAGCCTCGAATATTCTGCCATTAAACGAAAACGTCCGAAGCTCTACGTAGCCCCTGCAGATCTCTTTTTCATTTGCCATTTTTTTAAACTGTCGTGCAAATTCTGGTGAGATGGTAAATAAATGCAAGGTATTTTTGTCATTTATAGCAAATACGAATATCTGATTTTTGTATCCAAATACACGTCAAAAAATATTTGTTCAAATATTCAGATATTTATCCCAGCACTAATATATATGCCCTCAAATGTAACCAATGTCCAAAATGATAAATTTGTTAGTACGGGAAACAGCCACAGTTGCTTTGAAAGGTACATTCTGTATTTATATGGTTTCTAGTATGTGTTTGGATTGTTTAAATTAAATAATGTAAGTGTTATTGTTGCTAGGATGTCAGAATTACCTGCTTGTACAATATATTTATTAGTATGGCAAAGAAAATTGGTTTACTGCCCAGGCTGACTGTAATATACTGTACAAATAACTGCAGATGACAGTGTCATAAAAAGATAAACCGGTCCCTGGCTTTTCTCTTCTGAAATATGAATGTATCCATATTCATGTGTGCTGTCATCAGCGCTTTCTCAATTATTGGACAGTAGAATTCTGGCACATTGCTTTGTGGAAGATCCAAGATACTACAAGATACACCAGGCAGCTGAGAAACTTTAATTGTAGTACTGTATACATTTTAGGTTGGCTTGCACTGTAGAGATTACATATGTTTGTATCTGTTTTTTTTTTTTTTTTAATGTACTGTACTTAGTCTCAGGCAGTAAAAACATACAATAAAAAGTTTTCAAGATCCAATCCATTAGGTCAACCTTCTGGATGTTAACTCTTGACTTGCATTCAGCTACCATGACCCATACCTAATTAGCCGTAGATTTAACAGTTTTTCATACCAGACAACAGGCAAGACCATATGGAAAAGTGCCAAACAGTCTGCAAAAGCTGTGAGACATTTAATACAAGCATACATATATATATTCCAACATCTGCTACAGCTCATTCAACAGACAGCATTGATAATAATTTGCTACTTTATAATTTGCTGTGGTAACAATTTACGTCCAAAATAACATGGCCCTGTGAGATACACATTGCATTATAATTGCATGCACATACGTATTGCAAATATACAGTAATACGTATTTTTAAATACATTTAAAAAGAAAATAACACTATTTCCCGGCACATTTGAGATTGTATCAGGTTCAGCACGGTATCTTCTTTCATAGCCTGTCACTGTTAAAAAAAATAATATAGAATAATACCATAAAGCATCAAACAAGGTCAATATGTCATGTTCACAAAAACTTTAACTTGACCTTGACAAAGCTATGAAAAATAACTTCTACCAAAACAATTGGGTGAAATTGTAATAAGACTAATTACTGTATGTACCAAGAGTATGGGCAATTGCATTGGCCGATGTAACGAAGCCCAACATTACTGAGAGGCAGGCTTCTCCAGATTTCCTTTATACCACAGCATTGAATCTGAAGACGATTTTTAACTTTATGAAATTAAAATAAAATACATTTAATTTGATGTAATACAGCTATAGATTTCTTAGCATTGCAATATTGTATTCTGTTGCTGTATTGTTTTTCTAAAATCCAAGCACAAATTAATCTGACATTCTAATCAAGTGTGGAAAAGCATTTAGTTTGCACTGTTGGTTTTGGCATGTGACTATTATTGTAATAATACTTTTTCCTGCTAAAGGAAAGGGTTTCCCAAATGGATCAAGGTAGAAGTTTCATCCAAGATCAAAATGACCAGGGTTAAAAACATTTTCTTTAGGTATCTAAACAATAAGAAAGTAGGACTGTATTGTTTTAACAATTTCAGCTTCACTTAACTACAGTAGACGGTTAAAGGTTATCACTCGGAATCACGAGAACAATAGAAAATGAAGCATTCCTTTGGTAATACATGAGAGAAAATGTACTTTTATTGTCTAGAATTTTAAAAAAAGTACAATTAGAAACGTTTATCTGCAGCTTTGACAGGTAGCAACTTCTTTATTATGTTTGTTTTCTATCATTTTAATGTCATCATACTGTCATGGTACTATACTTTTCAAGATTTTGGAAATGTGTGTTATTATTATTATTTATTTCTTAGCAGACGCCCTTATCCAGGGAGACTTACAGTGGTAAATCTCTGGAGGGGGCAGAGATCAAACCCTGGTGTTGGCAAATATTTTAATACAAAGTACTTCTCTTATAATAATTATTATACTGTAGTTATAGTCTTTCTTTGAAAATGTATTGTTTTGAGTTAAGAATCATACATCTTTTACCAGACAGATTTTGTTTTATAAACTTCATAGTACAATGTACCTATTCTGAAGGTTGCATTGCTGAGTAATTGTAAAGCAAAGCACACATTAATAGTAGATAGTTTGAATTAGTAGTAACAGTAGCCTATTGGCACAGCTTTAGCACAGCACATGGTTTTCTTGATGCATGACATCTGAAGCCCTCCTTAATTATCATAAAATGACAATTAAGTTTGTTGCAAAACCACTTTAAAATAAAAAGAGGATTTTTTTTAGCAACAATAGCATAGCCTCTACTTTTGTTGTAAACTTAGCCAATGTTGCCCATTAACTTTACATTGTTTTGTTTTTAGTTATGCTTTAAAATATATTTAATCTGGATAACAAATTAACATTGTGTCCGGCAACCGAGCAACATTTGCAATATTTCTTTTTAAGGCAGGTTTTTGGCTTTCCTGTTGGATTACCAGAAGATTTTCCATGCAACACTAATAAATACTATGAAAATATAAATCGTTTCTCAGAAGAAGCAGTATATTTTGTCATTTGTATTATTCTTGAATAATATTCTCGTCTTTCATGTACAAAAGCCAATATAAACTGTCAATTTGTATTTATAAAAATGCTTCTTATTACATTAATTATTAATTAAATTAATGAAACTGAGCATAGCAATTCAGTGTTAAGTAGAATAGTAATTTCTTTAGGTCCTATTTGCAAAAAAATAAGTAGATCTATATAATGATTGTCTACAGGTGTTTTTCCAATTTTTTTTTTCTGACAGGTTTTGTGACAATTCAGAAAAATGCAAGTTTCTAGCATTCAGTACATGCTTCAGCCCCTGAGGTGCCACTATTAATGACCATATAATTTATTTAAACAATAATACTGTGAGGCGTGTGAGTAATAATGGAATGTCCAGACAGTAATTTACGTGCCACCAAAATAAAATTTGTTTTATTAATATTATTTGTTACACGATAAAATAAAACAAAACAAAAGAAAAATGGTATGAGAGAGGGGGTGCTGGAATAATGATAAAAAGAAGGGTTCGGAAACTCCTTAGTCCTCTTCACAAATATCCCCGGACATAAAAAGGGATAAAACAGAAAAGAAAACGTAAATGTGTATTCCGCCCCGTGATAGCAAAAATGAAACCAACACAAGCCAATGCTTCCTCTCTCCCTCCAGCCTATTCACCCCGTCTATGCTTTTCAGGACCCACCCCAAACACAGTAGTACGTTCCCTTTAGTATGCAACGCCCCGCCCCTGTAGTCAGTGGAACACCAATCCCCAACTGACAAGTGTCCTTATAACTCACTTGACTCCAGTGGCTGGAAATTTACATACTCGTACTTCCTCCCCTCACCAAGGTGCCGCCCCTCATAAAGATGACTTTCGTCATGGTCACGAGACCTTGGTAAGGGAAGTCCCGAGTTGGTTTGATGCCTTCTACTGTCGGGAGGCTGAATTACAGACCGAAACCCCTTTGACTCATCACAAATACCCTAAACAAAGGGATTTCACTGGCATTTCTAAACATGTTTTAGTCAGTAAGCAGCGAGCCTTTTATGCCCCAACTGTCTTGATGTGGGTGTATTATTGTTATACAACAACCAAGTCATTTTATTTGTGCAATTCAGTTGATGACATCTCATGCAGGCTACCAGGGATGAGGTGGCAAATGCGATTTTAAAAATGGTTGGCAAAATGATGAGGCTCCATTTTATAAGATATAAGAAGGACTTGTATTAAATACTGTACGGTTCTTATGGTATGCCATGGTAAAAGCAAAATGAATTCAAAGTGAAAACATAGAGAAGCATTGAAAGTCTGGTATGTACTGTATAGGAAAGCATTGTATGCAACTCTGGTTAATAAAGTATGTAACTGTATAAGCATGGAAAACGTGATTGTGTTGTTTAAGTCTTTGCATCATTCCATGTTTATTGGGTGTGGGGGTATCTTGGTGTTATATTATACATATTTTTTATTTATTTATTTGTTTTTTTGAACGTGCAGCGCCCTGTATATTCCCTACTCTGCAGGATGGGGAGTTTCCATTTATAGCATCAATTCAGATTGCAGCAGCTCCTGGTCCTCCCTAGTCTGCCGCCTCTGGTAATATTTCTAAAAATGTATTTCATGTATATTGTATGAACAGAACTCCTCCATAAATAAAACAAGGTTTTAATCACAAACTTAACCCTATAACCTAAGGTTCAATTATAGTATTTTGTAGTCTGCAATCACAGTATTCAGAAATGTCTAACACAGGGACTCTAGAGTGGCACATCTAGTAAAGGCACTCTGCATGGAGTCAAGTCCATGCTATTCCACTGCCGACCGTGGATGGGAGTTCCCAGGGGGCGGCACACAATTGGCCGACCACCGCCTGGGTGGGAAGGGCTTAGGTTGGCCATGGTGTCCTCAGCTCACTGTACACCAGCAACCCTGTAGACTGGCCAGGCACCTGCAGGCTTGCCTGTAAGCTGCCCAGAGCTGTGTGGTCCTCCGACGCTGTAGCTGTGAGGTGGCTGCATGGCGGGCCTGCAGAGTGAAAAGAAGCAGACGGCTGACGGCACACGTTTCAGAAGACGAGTGTGTCCATCTTCGTCAGCACAAATAAAAAGAAATGTCTATCACCACCTAATTATGATCGGAAGAAAATACCTTAAATGTTTTTTTTCTTTTTTCAGGAAAAACAAACAAAAAACAATCAGATTAGCAACATTAGCAACTAGCATTTTTTTATTACTTTATGGATTGTTATACTGCAAATAGGAAATGATTGTTAGAGTGAAGATAATAAAACAGTGATACTTATTTACATAATCATTATATTTGTAGTTTTAGCTGAACAAGTTTTTGCTGCACCTTTTTTATTATTACATAACTGTCACACAGTCGTAAATGATAAAGGCATGTTTTAAACAGTGCAAGCCAAAGCATAAACCTGCCCATTGTCACTGAATAGAACAAAATATGGAATGTTCAAAAGCCATTGGCCTCTTCAGATTCTGCAATTTTAAGGCACTTTTCCCAGGTTTCTAATATAAGCAAAACAGACTTTACAGGCCTGCTTTTTTTCCATTATTTTTTACAGATGCGTTTCCTTCATTTCACGTCTTTCCTGAGTATGGACGTTGGTTTCTGTGGTGCGTCATAAGTGCGCATGCTCGGAGCTGTGATCACTGTCATGACTATCCTCGTTTGCTAAGGAATCTGCTGAATGGTGGAGCCCTGCCATCCCTGAGAACTCAGACGGAAGCAGCCTTCCCTTTTTCACATTCACAAGTTCTTTCTCTCGAGACACAACTCCTTGCTGGCCTCCTTTCACTCGCTTCCACTTCATTCTCCGGTTCTGAAACCAAACCTTTACCTGGAAGAAAACAGGAAAGTAATATGTTTAAGCTCACACATTGCATTTAAGTTAAGTAGTCTAAGCTCACTTATTTCAAGAATTGATTTAGTAATCACCACTTTCATTGAAGTACAGACTAGTATTGACATGCTTGGGCAGACTGACATTCTGATTTGGCGTTCCTTTACAGAGAAATACGTTTAAAATAATGTAACAGTTTTTACCACCAGCAAACAATAACACCCAAAAGGGGAGGGGATTTTAGTCACAATGTTTTTATTATTATTACATCAAATTAATCGCTACATCAAACAATATTTAAGTTTTATGTTCCAGATTTATTTCTCAATCAACTTTGCAAATAATTCAGTTATTAACAAAAAAATATCCTCAACATATTTTCTCATCTTTAAAATATGAAAATTGCTTATAAATGGCTTCCCATGGGTTCTTAGAAATAGATGGAAACGGTGAAACACTACATACTACGAGGAGAGGAGGATTAGAATGTTTGCATTTGCCAGCTATTTCTATACCAGAAATTATAGGCTGATGTATTAGGCACATCTGCTCTCTGGCATCAAACTTTTCCTTCTTTCCCTTAGTCGACAAGTTGTTAAGTATTTACGTCTCCCAGACTGATGATTAAGCTGTTTCTTAAAACAGTTGATGCAGATATGACCTTATGTTGTGCATCTCCCCAGGACCAGAAACTCTGGGAAAGGTGTGTCCCGTCTGATTTATTTTAACTACCAGCTAGAACACCAAAAACAAATATTTATGACACTTCTAACCCTTCTAAGCTACTTTCAGGTGTGGTGTACATTTCCTACTCAATTATTCCACAGATTTCTGTCAAGTATTTAAACATTAATCATCAAAGGATAGGTGATTCTTTCTTCTGCTCGACACAAACTTGCATGTTGGTCTTTTTTGTTGTTATATAGTAGTATGATTATTTATTTTAAATATTTTTGAAATACAGTACACGCTAATTTTTGGTTTTGGTAATGTTTATGAGGGACAAATACATATTTTAAACATTTCCTTTTCTTTATAAAAAAATGCAGCACTGGCAACACAGTATCATACTATCACCATATTATAGTTGGATAGAGGTATAGAAAAGATCCATTCAACACTACAGACTGAAACCTACTTAATGAAACAGGACTCACCCTGGAGTTTTTACATTGTTTTTTAAGGAAAGAAATGCAGGTTGGACTTGCATAACCTTATTAATCAACCTTGATATCTTCCGTTTTGTTTCAGATCTACAAATAAACAGTAATGGCAGACAGAACACATACAATACTGATGAACATGTGCTCTTTGTGTTGATGGAAAATGTAGCAAGCCGCAAGCCTTCTGTTAAATCACATGACAGTGTCCCATGTGTTTGCAAAGTTTGTGCATATGATTATTATTATTATTTATTTCTTAGCAGACACCCTTATCCAGGGCGACTTACAGTCGTAAACAAAAATACATTTCAAATTACCATGAGAGGCCACAGTTTTTCTTGTTTAATTAATAGATAGATAGATAGATAGATAGATAGATAGATAGATAGATAGATAGATCACCCAATAAAAAACATACAGACTGCGATGCCATTGAAGGGCACTAGCAACCTTTCAAAATCTCAGTGTCCTCAAATAAATAATTGAAGCTATTGCTATAAGTAACATGCCATAGTAGGCAATCTGCACTCTATTTTGGATCTTGCTGAGGGAAGCATTCAAGAGTATAGTCAACACATAACCACACAAACCTAGCTACAGGATCCAGATATGTACAGCAACGGCGAAATGTTTTGCATCACGCTATAGAATTAACTAAATTTGCTTCATAAAGTCAAATTAAACCTGCTGAATAATGTTACGTTAAAATATTGAATTACATACCGCTTTGCAGTTTTCCATATAAAATGAAAAACTGACAAAAATGAAAAAATGTGACATTTCGAAATCTAACATGAAATACTGTACTACTACTGTGGCTTCCGGTAGACTTTTGCAATATAATTTTGTAGTTTCTTTGATTACATGTTGTTAAATAAAATATCTAAATTATATTCATATAGTTTTTGTTTTTTAATTATATCTCTATCCTAAAATTCTAGGTGATGCAAAACTTTTGGCCATAGCTGTATGTCTGAATGCATTTTGGAGGCCAAACTGACAGCCCTTACTCAGGTTATGCCATGGTAATGTCTAGAGCAGTCCAGTAGCAGTCATAATTAACATTAATGAAAAACTGTAAATATAAATTGTAAGGGGGTAATTAGAGACAATGATAAACACACATTAGCGTCTCTCATTCTAGAGATCCTAAGTACTTTGGAGATTTGTTCCTCTAGGAGAAGCTAATCTCCTAGACAGAGCTTTGCAGGTCCTGTCTGTTTCCTGGCTGAAAGAAGAACCAATAAACTGTGTACCATATCAAAGAAAGTGCAAAATAATATGAAAGAGCAACATATAAATACTGGTAAGAAATTGTTAAATGAAACTACCAGGAAATGTTTGCTACTGTATCTTGAAAGCAAAGGAAAATACCTGGCTTTTGTTTATTGGTATACACATGTTTTCTCAGAGTGAAATGCCACTTTGTTAGAGTAAGTATTTTAATCACAAATAGAACATATATGGCCTTTGGGTTATCTCCCACTCCCAATTTTTACCTGACTGTAAAATTGTAAAGGGAAAGTCTTCGGTTTACATTGAAGAGAAGGCACTATGTAGGTACCAAAATGTAAAATAACTGCTTTACCTTTTCATCTTGGGGATTTGAGAATGTATACTAGGGTCAATAAAGACCCTCCCTGTGTCTTCCTGAATAATACAAATCTGGTCACTGCCTGCAGCTTTAATGGCCTTGGCATTGGGATTGAATGGGTAAGGAATTTCTGTGGACCATTAATCTTCCTGAGTTACAGTTCAGTCAAGTTCAAAGCATGGGATTATCAACTGAGAAATGGGTTAAATATATGTGGTAGCTGAATATTATGGCCCTTGTAATGGCATCATACCTTCCAAACAACAATGTGAGAAAGACATTTTCATGGTTGAAGTTTTGTAAGACCATGTCATAGGCAAAGTGACTCAAATTCACATGGACATGTAATAATGTATTCATTTATTTTTGTATTTGTTTTTAATTTCATGTGCCCAATTATTACTGAAATTTTCTCCCCAATTTAGATTGTCTAATTACGCTCACTCACTGCAGCAATTCCCCCCAACAGCTTAGGAGAACTGAAGGTCGTCGGAGAGCTTCTGGCTAATCACATTTACATGATTATTATTATAAATATTTATCATACCTGTCTTTCAGTGAGATCTAGATTCACAGCTATTTCGTATCTTCTCAGCCTTGTCAAGTAATTGTGATGGGCGAATTCCGCTTCAAGCTCTCTGATCTGTTCCTTGGTAAAAGCTGTCCTCTCTTTCCTGGGTTTGCCGCTCACATCTGACTTGTAGTTCCCATCTTGGGAGTCTGAAATTAGAAACAGAACATTTTCCAGTCAGCATATGAAATGTAATGTGATAAACTGCACGTGCATGCATGAAAAGAATGAAGGAAAAAAAAGCAGGTAAGAGAAACAATTAGAGTTGTCAATCACTTGTATTTTTCTGGTATGGTTTATTCACACTTTAACTGGTTGCAAGTGGCTTTGAGCTGTGTGATTTTGAGCATGTGGAACTGGGTTTTAGCAGCTGTAGTTACATATGTTGGCTTTTATATCGGTCAGTGTGGAATTGGTTGCTTTTATATCTTCAGTATGAGATAAGCTTCTTTTATATTTTTCATTTATAAATACATTGCCTTATAATTTTCAGTGAGGAAGAAGTAGTAACATAAAATGTAGGTCCGTTGTTTATTTCATTATAACTGCCCCCAATTCATCGAGCTGTTTCTTTTTATGATTCCCAAAAAAACAAGGCTCTTAATGTCACAATAAATCACATTGGTCTTTTTAAAAAGTATTTTGTTTATGTTTATTTGTTATGCTGTATATATATTAAAAAGGTTATCCATTCATTTATTTGTGTTTTTCAAATGAAATGAATTTTGTATGTTTTACTGAAAGTAAGAAAACACATCTGATTCAATATTAATGTTGCAGAAGTGGTTAAAATCAAATGTCAGAATATTCCATCCAGGGTCTAACTGCTCTGCTGACTGAAGGCAATTACCGTACTGGAGCAAAGTGCACGGCACAGTCTTGGGAAGTACTGATCTACAGTATTATCCAAGTGGGTACAAAGGACACAACAGTGCTGAATGTTAATCATTATACAATCCTTAAAGGCGTAGGGCACAGGAGAGTTAATGTTATAAGCTAACAACAGTTTAATGGAAATTCCCACTAGGAACCCATCATTAAGGATTTTCAGCTTTGAGGACAGTTCATTCTTAAGGATCTCACCATGCGGCACAGAGTGACCTATAAAACAATGACCACATTCAAATATTACCACTATGGTAAAACCCCACTGAGGTCAGGGCCCAGTGGATAGAATATATGTTTGGAAGAACAAGGTTAAAGTTTGATAGGTAATTCAATATCATGTTGTGGGATAGTATCAAGATAGGGGCATCAAGAACAAACAATTTAAAACTCTTCCTGTAAACACAGAAACATTGCAAACTATGTCAAGTTTTCTATTACTAACGAAAACAAAATGCAATTATTACATTGCTTTGTTAGTTATTTTAGTTGTATATCCATATAGTTGTCTTCATAGATGTGATACAGGGATTATGTGTGCTGTAATTTAACTGAATGATATATATCTGTTTGTGATACACACTGGACGAATTTGATTACATTGTGATTCTTCATAAATATTTTCTTACAGATTGTCTCCTAACTGTTTACTGGATACATCCCAAACCACAATTAGAGAGTAGTGACCAAACACGACTGTGTGCAAGAAGAGTCTGCTGAACTTTTGAACGTCTATGGAAACACAAAAGCCACATAATACATATTTATTATATACACTTTGTATATGAAATTATTTTATAACTGTATTTTTTATTTAACTTCTATAATAGAATAGAAAAAAAGATTTTACTGTTATATTTTTTTTAAAGTTTGTTTAAAACAATCTGGTTGAACTTATAGAAGAAACTGGGTTCAAGATCTGTACATGTTAGTTAAACTTATTTCAATGATATAAATACTCACTCAAATATAAAAACAGAAACAATCTAGCAAAATGCTAAGATATTTTTTTATTAAAAAGTACATAAGAAATGTACTTTAATTCTGACAGCTAGCCTCTATTAACTCTGCGGTGTCATTATATTTAGAAGGGGTTGGAGTTGTTAACGTGCCCATGCCATGTTTTGTCAGTCTGGAACTTTTATTTCATTATTGTAATTTGTTTTCAATCTGGTAATTATAAAGTGCTAATGGTTCAGTGCTTGATCATATACTTTAGGAGGTTGATTCCAAAGTAAATGTCATATGTTTATGGGTGTATTTGCCCCCTCTTACAACAAATATATCCTTCAGGCCTTGGGGCTACAATTGTAGATTTCACTCATGGGGTTAGTCCTTTAAGGTCTTACAAAAGGACCTAATTCAAGGTCCAACAGCAATACCTTACACTAACTGCAATACATCGTTTTAAAACCAAGCATTACTGATAATGTAGTTTAGAATGTCATTTAGCATGCAGATTAAATATTTTATTATGTAGACACATTAACTTGGTAATACTAATTGTAAATTCATTATCTAACAGTTACATCATTTAAAATGATAAATAACTGTGAGATATACAACTAGTGCTAGCACTTTAGATTACCGGACATATTGCACATAAACATGTAATAATATGATCGTAACCATGTACCTACTAACATTTCCTGCCATACATAGCAACTAAGGGTTGAATAAGTGTGTAATTACATGGGAATTACAGGGTGTTACTTATAATTAAATCAGATAATAAAATGTACAAAGTTCAAAAGGCTATTTCCATGTAATTAGGTAGCATGTAAGAGCAAGTACCATTTAAAATGTACCTGACTATTACAATGTAATTACATGGCTATTAATACCGTATAATCTTAAGTGCTATTCAGTTGGGTCTGTTAAACTTTGCTGTGCACATTTGAACATTATTGCAGCTCAAGATAAAAATAAATATTTGAGAACATTGGTTTTGTAGTGTATTTTTCTGGTCATATTGCTTACACTTACAAACTTGTGCTTAAACCTATTTGTCCCCCATGACCTCACCATACTATGTGATTGGCCATACTACAGTATGCAGACCTGTCAACTCTCCCTTATTTGTCAGGACTCCGGTTTTGTGAAGCCTTCTACTGGACAACTCCTGGGACAGATCTTGTCCCGTATTTTGCTAAAAACTACTGTTAAACCTCTTTATGTTAGCAAACCTTTAATTTGCAAAACTCATGTACGGTCTGCTGTAGTTACTGCAATCCCCATCTGTACCTAGAAGGGGTTAGGACCCAGGGGAGCCCTGTGGCAGGCATGCATTCAGTGCACGAGGCATGCCCACATAGTTGACCATCTACGATGGCTTCGCATGTGATAAGTCCTCCCCGTAAAAAGTAAGAAGGGAGATCAAGAAAGTTACATATGCAGAGACCTTTACATGTTGTGACTAGTTCAGCAAATCTGTAGTAGACTATGAGGCACTGTTTCAGACAAATGCCTGTCAAATGCAGCGAGTGAAGGATCAGTGCACAAGGAATTGGTTATGCAGCACGACGGGTCATATTTTGGCGAGGGAGGGGTCTGGATATGCTGCGCGAAAGGTCATGTTTTGGCACGCAAGGATTATGGGATATATAGAGCGCGGGAGAAATGTTTATATTGAGTCAATGGAGCCATATCATATTTCACTGATTTTCCCTATTTAATAAAAAAATGCATGACACTTTTGAAGTAAATTTCACTTTTGACCAAGATCTCTTGAAGAAAATGGCAACATTGACAAATTATGACAGGTCGTTGTTATTATGATTTTTTTTTTTTTCTGAGCACAGTCCTGTGTGCGCACAAATACAGAGTAACAGCATTTAAATATGTAACATTAGGGTAGCATTGGTAATGTTGGGAATACATAACATTACAAATATTAACAATACACATAACAATATATCTACTGGGACAAAGCAAGAGATTGAATCAGGCATCCCCATCTGTAATTTGTGTGGTTAATGTATTCTTGAAAAACTGTTAAAAATACCTTTATTTTACAAATCAATAAAGAACATAACCAAAGATATGAACATACTATCTTTGATATAGCTTCAAAAGTCTCTTCAGCTTTACCTTTCCGAATGCTGTGCTGATCGTAGAATATCTGTGCTGTTACTCAGTATTTCTGCGCATGTGTAACAATACGTGACTGTGCTCGGAAAATAACATTTTTCATAATAATTTCGTACTGTCATAATTTGTCAATGTTGCAAAAGTGAAATGTACTTCAACAGTTTGATGCCTTATTTTTTATCATAGTGAAAATCTGCAAAGAATTTTTACGAAATATGACATGGTTTCATTGACTCAATAGAAGCATTTCTCCCAAGTACTATATATCCCATAATCCTTTGTGCTGCAACCTGATTCCTTGCGCTCCGAAACATAATCCTTCACGCAGAAACATGACCCGTCACTCACCATATTTGAATACAATGTAGACATGTTTCCAGACTCACAAATTGCAATGTATTCTGCAAGAAAGTCTAAAAGTCACACAAATAGTGAAAGGTGTTTCTATTGGCAATTTCAGCATCAACATTGCTTTAGAAATTCTGATGGATTGATAACATGTGTTTATATACAGCAATAGTGTGTTCATTTAAAATAGAAGATAGTTGACAATGAAATGTTACTGACTGTGGTATTAGTGATCCACAACACATGTGCAGTGTAATGAATAACATTGCAATGCCACATTGTTGTACATTTTGTGTATTTTGGCTTTTAAAGTATTTTTGTCTTTAAAATGCCTTTCAACAAATTGAAACACATTTACATAAAACATTCCCGAATATGCAGTTACATGTAAGCTGCAGTGGCTGCTTTCTATACATTTACACTATAGCTGCAAAATATTAGCCTAGAAATTAAATTACAGAGTGCAATATGTAACAAAGCAACATTGTATCAATGCACACAGTGAGTTTAGAGCAATGTGTGCACACAAGCAATAACTATCAAACAGGATGCTTGTGAAAATGGTTGCTCCCAAAAAAATACTAAAAACAGTTGATTTATTTAGTAGTTCTATTCCAAAATCCATCCAGACCTGGGTTTGCCAGTATATCCTGTATATTTCCCAATGATCTGTAGTAGATGTGTCATTTTTTTTAGCTACAGCAAGTCTGATGTACCTTTTTAATCTTTATTTTTGGTTGAATCATAGTTGTATGCAGACACAATCCATATAAAACATGGTCAGTGAAATGCTACTACTTGCATTATCACATCTCATGATTATTATTTAAATGTTATAAATAAATTCTGTACATATAAATCTGTTTTATGATAGCTACACTGCTAAATGGTTGCTGCTGTAAATCCTATGGCAAATCATCTCATATTAAGACATTTGAGCTTACATCATCCAGTAGCAAAGCCTTGTTTCATGAAACCGTTTTTTTTAAATTAAATAATCAAGTAAGTTCATGCGAATATAATATACCAATTTAATCTGATTCAAGTTTCAATTCTGTAATTAATCTACCTTGATCCCAAACATGTATTAATTTTGAAAATAAAAGCTAATTAGGAATGAAAACAACAAGTCTAAATAGAGCACTGTAAAACACACAAAAATAAAATTAAAAAAATACAAGAAGCAAAAAAAAAACAAAAAAAAAAACTTAAATAGATAGACAATGGCATCATGTGATTTAATTCAACACTATTTTTGTCAGGATTCCTATAAATGAAATCCTATAGCAACACAGTTGCTCTATATACAGAAATGAAAGGTTGCCATATATAGTAGAACAGGTACTTTCTTTGAAATAACAAACAGTCTGTGTCATGAGAAGCTCAACCTATTAACGGTGATTCTGTCAGTCATGTGATTGCCCTTGTGAAATACAAAATCAAGAGATTATTACAACAGAAATATAGCTTTAGGAACAGAAAAATCCCCAGGGAATGGTGGTAACATTAGTTTGGGCAATCTTATAAAGTGACATATACTTTACTCTACATTACTTTATCACTGTCATTAAACTGTGCCACTTTATCTCAACATATCTACTGTGCTTTTTAAATGTCTTTGGGTAGATGAATGAGATGACACAGTGGAAAAAACAGATCTTAAATTCCCCACTTCTGCCACGGTCCGGTTGCCTGCAATGAAGTTGTTCTAATTTGAGGCAACCAGCTGATGGCGTGCTTCTTAAAAGCAACCTTAAAATAATAAAGTTAAAATAAAAAAAAATAAAAAAAAACATTTCAAATGAAAAATCATTTTCACACTAACCAGACACAAGTGTAAATATATCAGAAGATCTGAAGACCTATTAATAAAGCAATAGATTATTGATTTAATAAAACAACTGCTTATCCAAAGAATTGGGACTCACCTTAGTTGTAATATATGAGCTTTGAATAATGAAGGTTAACAAATAAGAGACTCCCAACACATGACATATTAACTAATATTTATTATATAATGAACCTCAGAGTGTTTTATTCTGCGATCCAGCTAAAAGCATTAGTAGTCAATAATTAGAAGATGTGTTACATGAAGCATTAGAACCCCTGAAATATAGCTCTGTGTTCCATATAGAATGCCTGCAGAAACCTGATTCTAATTATGCCGTTTAGGACTCTATGACGGGGTGCCCACCCGTTGTGTATATTTTATTTATGTATGATTATTGTTTTCATTTGTATTATCATTGTTATTATTGTTATTATTGATTTTTGTGTACGGGTGGACGGGAACCGTCCGTCATTATTATTTATTATTTGAAAAAGTCTTATAATGTGTTGTTGGTGTTAAATCCCCATCCTTATAAATCTCATGGGAATGTGGCTGGAGCCTTAATAAGGTAATTATAAAAGGATCCAACTCCAGGCTCATTAAACGGAGAGCTCAGGAGAAAAGACATACATAAAGAGAAAGAGAGAGCGAATGCTACCACGACTACAGAGTGAAAGGTACTCGTTTTAGTAACATTTAAAATGGTTTGTGTTTGTTTTGCTTTGGCCAATGTGCCTTTTTATTTGTGTTTTATAAAACGTGTTTGTTTTATTATTTAATAAATATACGGCTGCGTACCATCTGTCTGTGTGCTGCTTCCTGGAGGCTGACATCACCACCCACGCCACTCAAAGCCATCCTTGTGATAGACTCACATCAAAGATTACAGTGAAATGAAGCAGTTGTCATATCTAGATATTCAGCTGTGTGGTGTTTATGTTTTTGGACAGATTGTCTTTCTTCATCAAACCAGCAAGAGGCAAGGTTTACAGATTATTTTCTAACCATTGACTCCTCCATAAGATTTCTATTCTGTAATACAAATCCTACTTTTTCATGAAAAATAATCTATTCCCTGATGTTCGGACAATGGAAGTGTATTGTTAATCTATATATATAAAACATCAGTGAAGTTCTTTATTGTATGTTTTTGTATTATTTGCATGGATGTCACAGTGAGGCTTTGTGGGCCCCAGGAGGCCCTTGTAAAAAACAATATTGTTGAATCTCAGGGGCATTTATCCTGGTAAAATATTTTTCACATACATTAATAATAAATAAATGCCATAGAAGAAATACCATTTGACTGTATCACTATATCTGATGAATTTCTAAAACAAAATAATAATAGTGCATTGTACAGTCAGCACACCTATCCAATACTTTGTTGAAAGGACTGTGTTTTAAAATAAGTAGGCTTCTATTTAGCAGTACTGTAGTTGTCTTTTTCGAGAAATATTAAGACATTATTTTGTTTTATTTGAGGGCAATGAGTTACACCCGGCTTCAGACAGATATTTGCCCTGACTGGATTTGTACAACAATAGCTCCAAGATGGCCAGTTACCTGGCAACTCACCTAGGCGGTAAAACGCGACTGACGTGTATCTGGGTAAGGGATTAGAGATTATTTGTACATGATTTGATTAGAGTTAATTCTGAAAACATAACCTTTGCAACATAAAAATAAGGATGTACAGTGACATATAATACAAAAATAATATAATACAAACTTTTATTACCTGCATACTGGACAATACATTTTAAATTGCTAATGGTACTGTTCAAAGATTGTTCTGGCAGACAGATATGTCAAAGTAATAGAATATGGGTTAAAACTTTCAATAGGTGAAAAAATGTATGATCATAAATTAGATACTCCACTGAACAGCCTAAAGAATTTCACCTTTTCATAGAAATAATCAAGGAAAGCCTGCTAACTTATACTCACATTTTAAATCCTTATGATATTAACATGCATTTTTAGGAGATTAAATCACTTGTCATTGCTGCATTGATAAAATTGCTTTAAGGCCATCTTAAATGTAAATAATTCAGTATCATTATTAAAACACTTTATTTTATATGAAAAACATGAGTGGTCTAATTGGTTAAAAATACACAACCAAAAATATTAGGATTTTCCAAGACATGTTCCAATATATACTGGACAGTAGAGATTGTGTTGCTGTAAACCGGAAATGCAGTTTTGTGCACTTGTTTAGAATGATATAATGTATGGGTTAGATCTTTCTAGGAGGTGTAGAAAAAACATTTATTCATTTGCATGGCGGTGGCAAAACCTTTAAGGAGGTAATAAAATGGTATGTTTTTAGTTTATTAAGGTGCAGATTCAACTGACTTTGAGGGTTCTTTATCCCACAGTACTCAGAATGTACAGTACATATGGGTAAGCTAATAAAAAAAGAAAATGAATCACACACTATTCAGACTATATATATTAGGAAGGCAATTTGCTTGACATTCAGCCTTTTTAATATATCAATCATTTGGCCTTAAATCACTGCATGTATTTTCAATAAGTGGTAAACTTGAGTCAACGGTGTCTATTCGATCAATCTTAAGATCAAACTACTGTTACAGAGTTAATATAAATGTGTGTATTACGGTTATGAAAACCAAACATAGCAATGCTATGTGTCTCTTTAGAGCATTTCTGTCTATTGAAAAAAGAAGAGAGGCTACATTTAAGTCTGCCACCTTTAAGTCTATTGAACACACCCTAAAAAGTGAAAAGCACCAATACCAGTTTTCAGGATTTATTTTAAAGAAGCTAATATCAGTCCAGAACAGTTTTTATCAATAGCACATTTAATTAATAGACAGCCTTTAATACTAGTAAATTAAATCTTTGTGACTAGAGACCAATATTTTGTGTTTTGTGCTGGTTATTAACCACCTTGGACAGACACTTATTTTAATGCAATACCAATATGTCAAAAGAGCCAATAATGACTATGCTGATGCTGTGCTAATCCTTTACATACTACAGTTTATTTTATTTGACCAAACAACCTTTTCTTGTAACTTTTTTGGCACAGAAATGCAATCCTGAAAGAACTATGGGTTTGCAGAGGAATAATTCACACTTTAAAGTATAGACAATTCATTGCATGATTGCAAAGATTAACATAGAAATGGATTTCTCATTTATTTTCTCTGCTGACAAAAACAAAACATACTACACTAAAGCAAATAAAGGATGATAATATTCTGTTTCTTATTGACTGCCTTTTATAGCAATATAAAGCATCCCGACTCTCTCCAGACACAGAATATTCTATTTATTATATAGATTTACCTTCCAAAAACTCAGGTGACAAATAGGTACATTGTTACGTTAGATTGAGGGGGACTAAGACGGCTCAAAGAAATCCGGATTATACTGATTATACTGTATTCTTTTAACAGTGATGGTAACCCACAGAAACTAACTGTTGTCTCATGTGTCATAGTACAGTATTAATCTCCTCATTTTAGAACAGCGATATTTGAACTGGCTTCAGTGGTTTAGATGGCATATGCCACATAAAGTACCAGTAAGGTTTATACTGTTTGCTTAAGACAATTGCAAATTCAAATATTATATTAACCTTTAAAAAGCTTTACTTCTTTCTAAAAAAAATTTAAAGATTTTGCTCAGGGCAATTAAACACAGAACATATTCCCTATTCATACACGCTTGAGTCATTTAAAGACTGTATTATTATTTTCAAAGTCTGTTGCTGCAGGCCTAATTAACTAAGAATGCTCATTTGAGGGTGTTTGTGTCTAAGTGCTCACAGTCCTGAAAATGTGGACAATAAAAGCTGTGCTAATTTAAATTCACATTTTTCTAGTTAAAATGTGTTTGTCATTATGGAAGCATTGAACATGTTGTATAGTATATTTTCTATAACAGCGTCTGCTAAGAAATAAATAATAATAATAATAATAATAATAATAATAATAATAATATTAATAATAATAATAATAATAATAATAATAATAATAATAATAATAATAATAACAGGCTGTACTTAGTGTTTATAATAACTTGAAAGCAATAACAACCAGTGTTCCAGAGACTGCAGTCTTATCACAAACTGTTCTATTACAGTTTGAAAACGTACAACTAAATAATATGTTATAGGCATGTTATTCTATTCAAAAAATATACATAGCTGTTTTGCTGTGTTTTACAAAATGCGTAAAAAGAAAAAAAAAAAAAACTTACTGGAGTCGCTAACTTCCAAAGTTAAAGGTAAGTAATGCTTATAGATATGGAACCCATATAATACATCACTTATTTAAGATTTTTACTTTAACAAGACTTTATAGGGAACATTATGATCCAGATTAGCTATCTCTACATACTTACTCTTATTTATTTTTTACTGGAGTATACCACGCAAAGCGAGAAAAGTATATACAATCATTGCCATTCATTGTAAAGCAAATGTGGTCAACATAAAGCATGATAAAGGCAAATGTAATAATGTATACTTTTAAGGGTTATTATTATTATTATTATTATTATTATTATTATTATTATTATTATTATTATTAATAATAATAATAATATTAATAATAATAATAATAATAATAATAATAATAATAATAATAATAATAAAGTGGTAATTAATGCTTTTATAATTAATTATAGGCCTATAAAATACTACAGATTAACAAGTCCACACTTAAATTGCCATGCAGATTAATTACTAAATTACTAAAATTAATTACAAGTGGCATACTGTATTTGTTTGGAACATAGACGTATTTTTTAAGACATTATTGTTTTTTTTGGTTTTTTTTTATGAGCAGAGTACCTCTAAAAAATAATATAACCAACTCACAGCTGTAAGAGGTATAAAAGCAAATGACATACTGTACTTATACTACCGTCCAATAAGAATTATATTATAGTATATACATGTTCACAAAATCTATTACCATTTTTGTTATATTATTATGAAGGCTATAATAATCATTTTTGTATAATTATGATTTTAAAACAGTGTTTTTTTTTGTCATTGGGAGTTCTTTTTTTCAGCAATACAAGGATCAGTCTTTTAAATAATATTACAGCATGTTTTTTTATAATAAGTCACTGATCCTTTCACAAGGTAACGAGTGACTTTGTGAATTTTTACAATATAGCCTTTATATTAAAAGCATGGGCATGTCCATGCTATACAGTATATGTGCAAACATCCAAGCAGGTAGAAGTTGAATGAAAAGTAAGTGCAGCCTATTGTTTTTCATAGTGTTTTGTGAAATACAGCTAAACCAACAATCTTTTAAAATTACTCAGCTTTGCTTTAATGTGAAAACAATATTGGTGGAGCATTACATTCTCATATAATTAAATGCAATGATTAAGTGGGTAAACAGTTGTGTAAATCTGAATTTTGAAAAAGCTGCATATTACATAGGTCACACAACACATTAACCATAATTGTTCACACAATTCAAGACTACTATATTAGATTTTCTGTTTCAAAATATAGCTTGTCCTTTCCATTTGTATTTTTGTATGTATTATTTTTAGATTTATTGCACATTGTTTATTTATATATACCAACATTTTGAAGTATAGATCATTTCTAGAGCAGATATTTTTTACTATGAGTCAGCATGACTGTGTGGGTCAGTATGGGTAAACAAAACTTGAATCATTACCTTACATAGCATATATTTAACAGTATCCAGATTAATGTCTTACCTGAGCTATCACTTTTCCTTTTGCCAGTCCTTTTCTCTGCCTCTGCTGGGGACAGAGCCTGTCTGCCAAAGTCCCCTGGTACACAAGATGCCCCTGTTGGGGTGCTGGTACTCAGGCTTGGTGTGCTGGCACACAGGTTCGGGGGTCTGGTTCCCAAATCAGGAGATCCTGAGTCTGGGGGCTGAAGGCAGAGGCTATGTCTGGTGGCAGTTGAGTGAGAGGGCATCTGAGGAATGTTCCAGTTAGGCTGTAAAGCCTGGTGGTGCTGCTGCTGCTGGTGGTGTTGCTGGTGATGCCCTCTGTGATGCTGACCTGCAAACAGGCCCTCGTCATTGGAATATCCAGCTATAATACAGGTCGGCGAGGAGGTGGACAGATCCGGGTAGGACACATGGTCTGATCTTCCATGGAGGGCAAGAGACGACTGCGAGAAAGCCGGGTGCAAGCCCTGTGCAGGGGCATGGGGGCTGCGCAGGCAGCCAAAAAGTGTATGATCCATGGCATGCAAGTGTCAGGTTCCAGAGGAAAACTTCAGATGATCCAAACTACAACACCCTTTTCAGTTTTCACCGCATGCGATCAGCCCTCAAAAAAGCAGATACCAACGTTTTTTTTTTTTTTTTAAAGGGAGCTCAGATAATCCAAGTCATTCACAGCATTTGCCAGGCTGCTTTGGATAAACACACGTACCAAGATAAGCTGCTGAAGAGTTTCTCAGATGACAGGGGAGGTTGAAGCCAGTAAAAGGTGGTTCCAAGGAGCTGTTTTAAGGGGGAGAAAGCGAAGGGGATGTTATAAATAGTGTGTAATGTGAGCTGGAGGCTGGGTCAGAGACTCAGTACTGACCACATGCATGTGATCTCCCTCTAAAATACAGTTTACAATAAATCTGCAATATTAAAATGGTTTATCTTAGAAAAAAAGTGCAATTTATTTTGGATACAGGTTCTTTTTAACCCTGTATAGTATGCTGCTGTTTAATAATTTCAAGATTAATTTGAAAAGTTTGTGGTGCAGTTATTGACAGCAATTTGCAGGATATGATATCTAATTAACTGTTCTGTTTTTAACAGATATGCCTTCACTATGTTAGTACAGCTTACAAGGTATTATTAATAGTCTCCAACTGTAATATAGAACATTTTGGTCTGTAAAAATTAATGTGAATTGTAAAAATGTAATTCCATACTCTCGTTTTTATTTGTATTCAATCTTTCTTACAATATCTTTAGAAGACATTGGCAACTGTATGGCTCAGTATTTTAGTATATTTGTTCTATGACTGCCAGTCTGTCTACCTCTATCTGTCTGTTTGTCTATTATTATAGGTAATAATTATATTGTTGATCCAGTCTTTCTGTGACGGTGTTTACATGGACACATCATGACAGTTTTCCTCACAATGTTTTGGCCGTCAGGAATTGTGTTTCCATGGAGTTTTGATTTGGGACGACAAATCGGGCCGTGACAATGCAAATTACTGCAGTCATAGTGATTTAGGGGAGGGGATATTTTAATGTCCCTGTCTGCATACTAATGAGGGAAAGAACGACTTGTAATATCGTGAGAAGAGCTTGCATGCGTTGCCATGAAGATAAAAACATTTAACAAGATACATGAATCCACGTGTTGTCACGCACATTCTGAATTATGCCGTGCATTAGCTACTTGTTTGCCTGGTTACTTTTCCAACACACACACACACACATACACACAAAATTATATAAAATATAATTTCTACAAGTTTTACTACTTAGAATTTATATTTTTGTGTGTTTGTGGAACATCTAAAAGTTACATTTCATTAACACTAGAACCGCCTTTTACAATACATGTTTTTATTTTGAATATAACCTACAATATTCAATTTAAAATAAATATATATTTATACAAGCCTGTTGTTATCTCTAATGGACCAGGCAGCCATCAATTCCTTCGTTTTGTACAATGTAGGAGAGATTTCATCTTGAAGCTAGCCACAGCGCTTCATCACAAAACTGCAACCTGGATTCTGTGCTGCAGGTGACACACACGCAAGATAAATCATATGTTACTTTTGTTTTAAAACTACTTTTGTTTTTACAGTTTTGTATGTGCATGTACCTGTTTTAAACACTAGTTTCTTTTGAAATGTTTGTTTTATTATAGTTTTAAGTAGTGCTTTATATGTGGTAAGTTCGAAAATAAACCATGTTGTGTTTAATTGTTAATTTAAATACGGCATTTGGCTGTGCAGATGTTTAATATGATGTGCTTGAATAAAACTTTTGAGTTGTATCCTATAGTTTGTCTTTCATTTTAATATTGATGATGTTTAAAATGTACCGGCGGTTGTAGGTATGCGTAGAACCATGGCGGTTCTAGTGTTGAAGTACTCCATAAATGTACAGTGTGTGTGTGTTGGGGGGGGGGGTCTATGTTTTGGATGGCCTTTCTGCTGGAGATTACGTGATATTAATTCAGAAAAACAGGATCTTGACTGCTGAAACCTCTTGAGCCACAAGCACAATGCCATCTCCAGTTTACATGGGGTTTTACAGCTATCTTTTTATCGTGAGAAAGCGATTGACCCTGCCCTTAAAGTCGCGCTGACCAAAGGACGTTCTTTTGCTGTTTTGCATGACAACATCACCGATTCGCGTGACAACGTCACAGAGTCAAGACTGTAGAGTCGATTTTCATGTGCATGTAAACCCAGCCAATGTATACTATACAACTATTAAAGCCTAAACCAAACTTTCCACTTGTACCACATTTAGAGGCTTCTTGAGAAAGGAAATGAAGTACATTTTGAGGGAAATTACTTTTGCAGACATTTAAACGGTTTGTGATATTGCTCTACCAGTGGTCTGAAGCTCTGCAGAACCACATCCGAGACCCGCTGGTAAGTTAAAAACCTGTATGTTTACATTTCAAATTAGGGCAATTAGTTACACTGTAAAGTTATATGTTTATTTAGTCATTCATTCCATATTAATACACATGTGGTTTCTTTCTTTCAGCTTTCTGATCAGCAGTGTTATGTGTGGCACGGCTGTAGTGTTTAGGGATTGAAAAATAACTTTTAAATTCAAAGGATGTTTTTTAAGTGGTTAATTTTCTAAAAGAAGAAACACATCTCTTTTGTATGGAATTTTGTTTTTAGTTGCTGTAATATTTATGTTGTTCATAAGTAATTAGGGGGAAGGCTGTGAGTTTGGGTTTGTGTATACAGTACTGTAAGTTGACTTGCAGACGTCTTGTTCCTGGGTGTCAGATGTTAACAACATGCTCAACACCTTCTCACAAACCTGTCCCTGTCAATCAGCTTCCAGGAACTGGGTTATGTATGAAGAAAAACTGCATAGATAAATCTAAGGGACAGACAATAGTGACAACCTGTAGAATATTTTCAATAAATAAGAAACAACTTATAGAATTGCCGTGTTGTATTTTAAAATGTATTGTACTAAGGGACCAAAGTATATTTGTGCTTTGAAATGCTTACAAAAAGTATATATATTATACCAGTGTATATTTAAACTTTGTTGAAGAACACTATGCCTACCTCTTACAAATACATATGATTTCCTGTGTACTAATTAGGTGACATTTTGGAGCAGTTTTATAATATAATATTAAAATGGGGTAAGGGTAATAATAGTCACTCAGCTTTCAATTCTGCAAATGGTTTCAGGCTGGCTTGAAAATCAATTAATACATGATAACATGAAAAATAAAAAATAAAACACAATAAATATAACTATGAATTATAAGTTATTTCAATATAAATAATTAAATATGATTTATGAAATATGAAATTATTATGTACTGAATTATATATGCTATGCCAAATAAAATTAAAAATGAATAGCTAACAAGCTGTATTGTATTGCATTGTATTGTAACAATCTACTTTAAATGGAATGAAAAGCACACATTTTGTACAGCAGCAGAGAAAAGTAAAACAGCAACCTATTTATATATTGTTGCTTATCAATCAATCAGTCAATCTTTATTTAATATAGTGCCTTTCGCAATAAATTGCTGCAAAGCGCTTTACATGGACAGAACAGTATATTGACAGCTGTAAAAGAAGTAACAAGCAATACAAAGAAGAGAAGACAATAAAAGAAACAAAAAACAAGAGAAAGAAAAATGCAATCATTTTAGGATAAATAAGATAGATTATAAAAATGTGTCTTTAGTCTGGTTTTAAAAGCTGCAACAGTTGGAGCTTCCTTTCCAGAACTTGGCAGATCATTCCATAGTTTAGGGGCCCTGTAGCTGAAGGCTGTGCCACCTGTAATCTTTTAATGTTAGGAATAATAAGAAACCCAGGATCCTGGGATCGGAGTGGCCATCTAGGAACATATGGCATTAAAAAGGTCACTTAAATAAGACTGGACAAACCATTTAAGGCTTTATAAGTTATAAGCAGGACCTTAAAATCAATCAAGTTATGAATTGCACGTCTATGAAGTCTCTTTTGCTCCCATAAGGCTTTCTTTTTTTTTTGATACATTGTCATTTAGCAGAGATAATGCTTTGGTTAAAATTTTAAAAAAAACTGCTGAAAGTGGCTTTCCATAAATAACGTAATGTTTGGCTTTAGAAAAGTTAAATTGAAAGTGTTTATGGAATATTTCCACATTATATTAAAACACACTGTGTAATTAAATAGATTTTCTCAAATAATAAAAAAGTGACTTCATGGGTCAAGTTGGATTTAAATGGCCTTTAAATGGCTAAATTAACAAGTGTGATTTTTAAACATGGTCGCTCAAAGATTTAAGGTTAAGGTTTAAAATTGCACTCAATTTTAAGTGGGGCTGCATTTAATTGACTTCTAAACGACTAAAAGGCTTATATTTTTCCCTGCATTAAAAGCTGCTAATTATAAAAAACTAAAAATAGAAAACAGGCTATATGCGGCAATATAAACTAGTTTTAACAGTTTATGTTTTTTCTACTGAGCTTTGATCAACTGTTTTCTCACTAATGAACTATATGAGACAGATTTGTGTTTCCAACAGTTGTGTGTCCCGGGGTGCCAGAGTTTACCATTTTTAAAATACAGTATATGTAGTTTGATTAAACAGGTGTGCCATATCTGAAAACAAGCAAATGAAAACATATTTGAACCAAAATGTATATGTCTGGAATATGTAAATATCATTGCTTAGTTATCATTTCTGTCTTTAAATAATAATTTGTGCCCCATGCTTTCTGAGGGAGAAAATGTATTCTATGTAATATACCATATTTGCTATATTGAGCACCTATATTGAACAACAAAGTATTGTCTCTGTATTGTTTATTTTACTGTATTATAACAGGAACACATGCGTCGAAGGCTCTTGGCTGTAGTGTTTATTATGTTGAATTTAAGTAAAGGATTTCTATCTTTTTTCTCACACCAGATATTTCAATTTGTTTCATCTTTTTTCAATTCCAAGGGATACAGACTGAATCCATTTCAAGAGGTATTAGACTCATATATGAACATCCAGGCCTGAGTGTCTAGAAACTCATAAATAGCTGATAGTGTAGATAAAAAAAACTCTTAGCACTGTATCAAATCAAAGCAGACCTCTCCTCCAGATTTATATTGCAAGCATTGTCAGCCTTTGTTAGAAATGTGAGAAATTCTTCTTCCAGAAGGCTTTTCAGTATGTACATATATTCATGTGACCGCTTACACTTGAGCTTTTTAAACAGTACATTTTGTGTCAGTTTTCTTTTTTGATAACTCATCACTGGGGTAAATGGATGTGCACATGTGTTTTTAAAGTCTGTTTTGATGGAGTTTGGTATTGTTTAAATAGTATACGGTAGTCTATTGTTAACAAAAGGCAACAACTGTCAAGAACAGTTTTTATAAATATCAGACATTTAATTTTTAAAAACTAACTTTGAAAACAGAAAAAAAGTTGTAAAATGTATGCTTGTAAACCATCATGTATGAATACTTTAACAAAAGTACTGATTTCTATTATGAAGTGTACTATAATGTAATACTGATAATGACATGCTGTAACATATGTATAAGATGAATGATAAACAACTCCTTAATATTGATTTTACTTCCATTTAAAACCATCAATCCTTTAATGTATTATTATTAGTCATAGTAGTCTTAGTAGTTGTAGTCATAGTAATGTTGTTGTTGTTGTTAATCATGGGTATGTAAAACTGTATAACAGAGCAAGTGTAGAAATAAAATAGTTTAGACTTGACTGTAGAAAGCGTTCAAAAACTCCTTGTTATCAACAGCATTTTGCTGTCGTTCACTCTTATGAATAGCAGGTTGACGCTCAGGACCGATGAAAACGTTATGCTAATGAAGTAATCGTTAACCTTTCTCTCAATTTGTTAAAACATGCCTTCATAGACAAAAACAGTTGGGGCTTAACAACGCATCTGAATGATCTCTTATGAATAGCAGCTGCCGTTAAATAGGCGGCTATAGACGAAATCCGATCATGTACTCCTGTTTTCTCATTTCAACAGGCGTTAACCCTTTATGAATAGACCCCTAAATCCCATAACTTTGGGAGAAGCATTTAAAGATACAAAGGGCTTGACTTGTGAACATTGACAAGGAAAAATGTAGTTTCAATTTCCAGTTTTTATTTGAAAATGAATTGCAAAACACTACCCTCTGTGTATTCTGTAATTTTTGACTTCCACTGGTATTAGCTAGCTAATAGAACATCATTGGAGTTTCAGCTGTAGCTCTGCTTGTCTAGAGACCTGGAGATACAGGTGGTTAGTTGTTTACACGATACATTAAGTGTCTGTAATTACACTGAAATGTATTTGTTATTACATTGCATTTACATTACAAATACACAACCAGATGTGTAAACAAAATATGTTCATACTGCAATTTAATATGTTGGTGCATTGCATCTAAACAGCAATACAATACTCAGGACCTGCACTAATGCATTTCTCACATGAAATACCTTTCTTTTTAATGTCACATTATGGATAAAAATTGCAGGCCAGAACATCTTTACAGTTTACAGTTAATGGAGAAGGTGGTGGATTTAGTTAGTGATTATTTGAAAATGAAATGCAACTATGTAAAAAACAGATTACTTATTATCCAGATTATTTGTAAAGTGTAAAAGACACACGTCTTAATTCTGGGGAGTGATTTCTTGTAAAGTGTCTTTCTTTGAAATCGTAGACAATGCAAACATGGACACACAATTCCGTAGTGACTGATCATTGGTGTCCCATTGTCCATTCATTGATTGAAAGCTTTCAAGCAATGTTCAACATGTTCCTGTGCATGCTAAAACCTGCCTTGAATTTGTTGTAACTTTGAGAGAATATTTCTTTATTATCCTGAAACAAACCTACAATAATTGTTCCTGCAAAATTATTTAATATTTTTCTTCATATACATATTTCTACAAATGATGATTTACAAGTAATGTATCTCACACGTCACACAATATTACAAATATAACCAGGATTTGATCATAATGTAATTATAATTTGGCTCCTGCAATACAAACATGCAAATGAAAGTATTCTGTCTGCAGCTTTTCACTTGACCTCCGGTACCCCATCCCACTTTAATAGGACTAGCCATTCATAAAAGTGATGTAAATGCTATATGATCTTACAGCTCCCTCTTTTCTTTAAATATATCCTGCAGCTGTGCCTAATTATTATATATTGTTTTGCTCTGTCAATGCACATAATCCATAACCCTTTTTTGAAGATTCTGCATGAATCCTTTATTAAACCAAATACATTACTGAATAACTTTTTTTTCAAAATGAGAAAAATACCAGTTAAAGTTACAAAACTAGAAATGAGTATGGTATATCAGATATCTTAAAGCTGGTTTATTTTAATTTTGAAATTTATTATTATTATTATTATTATTATTATTATTATTATTATTATTATTATTATTATTATTATTGTAGTTGTTGTTGTTATTGTTATTAATATTTTTACTTTTATACTTTGTAGGAAAAAAAGCTTGAAAATGTCTCAATAGTTTATTTTAAATGCAAATCTCTGATAACAAGGTGCTGCACATAAAAGCTGGCTGGTAGGTACCTACAGGCCTGTATGAATGGGATGTCAGTCATTATTACTGTTCCATTCAGTGGGCAGATAACAATCAGATCATCTACCTGACCTGGCTACAGATAGCATCCAAACACATTAATGACACATACATCAGGAAACTTGTCGATTAAAAAGTGTGGTTAAAAAACATTAAGAAATAACAATAATTTTCCCTGTACTCTAACACATTGTGTTTATCTTAGACCCCCAGGACTTCATTCACTTGAATAACTCATCTGTACATTTTGCAATGTGTGCTAAATATATATATATATATATATATATATATATATATATATATATATATATATATATATATATATATATATATATATATATATACACACACAAAGGGGCGGGACACCCCGTCACACCTGTAAAACATCTGATGCATAAAACATACATGTACATGTTTTACTGATCAGGTAGTGCTTCAATTTCAGTAGTTAACTGACATTCAAATAATGGGCTTGATTCCCCTCATACAAGTATGTACGGTACGCTGAAAACAAATTTCATTGAGAGGTTTACTTAAATACTATGAGTGCAGCAAATAAGTAGCATAAAACACAAAGTGTATTGTTGCCGTTCACCTTTCTGGGTTATCATAACAGCCCTCATTGACCTGTGCATATTTTTCACTTACTGAGGTCGTTGACTTGGCTCAATGGTGCAATTTTCCTTTCATTCATAAAGCACATTGGGAAATACAGTTCCCAACCATTTCCAGCCTAAATGCAGAACAATCACATCCCCTCACAATCAAACAAGATTGATCTGGGATTAGCACGTCTCCAGATGATTGCACGATGATGTAACGTTTTAACAATTGGAGGATATTAGGCAAAACTATTTTCTAGTTGAGAAAACCCAAGAGGTTTAGCAGAGGTGACCTTTTAGTAAAAGTCAAATGGGTTTCGACTGTTGGAGGACAGGGCTAGTTGTTAATTTTATTGATGTAATTTGGTAACCAGGAAGAACCCATTGAGCATCACAGCACATTTTCAATATTATTATTATTATTATTATTTATTTCTTAGCAGACGCCCTTATCCAGGGCGACTTACAATCGTAAGCAAATACATTTCAAGTGTTACAATACAAGTAATACAATAGTGTGCTTTCTCAGCTGTTGTGCAAAATATTTTTGTTATTATTGCTCAGTATTATTGTATAGATTAACCAATGACAATCATCTTGATATGTTTTGGGGTAAGTCATTAATTATTCTGTTTATCAGAATAAAATGCTGAGGGTATGTTATAAATAGGGCTTCTGATTTCTGGTTTTAACCGATAAAAAACAATAAAACACCCCTGGTACAAAAAATAAATTAAATCTATGTGTAGCCAATAAACACCGGAAACCACCGGAAAAAGCAGTGGACCACCCCTTCACGTTAACCACCCCTTTCCCATTTTATAAAAAACCTAGTACGACTACAATATATATATATATATATATATATATATATATATATATATATATATATATATATATATATACCTTTCCTTGTGCAGCTGGTCAGTGTCCCTCTTTCTGACTTGTATCTATTATTGATTTGTTCTGAATACTTTAAACCCGCCCCAACTATTGAGTGGCAGCATATTCCTACATTTCTATTGGAGACTCCGCTTGCGAGATTTTAAACGAGATTACAGTCAGGAATGGAGGCTTGTTCACAGGATTTAAAGCTGTATTACAGTTAAGATACAGAGAATTTAAAACAGAATTGCAAATTGTGGCAAAATGTAAAGAAATGCCTACACACAAAAACCCCAGAAGAATGTGCCCGTGACCATAAGGATTTTGTTGTGGAAAACAGAAAAGAAGGTACAACTTAAGTGTGCAAGTACTGTTGAGTACTATACATATTTTGGCAGAAAAAAAATGGCAAAGCATTTGGAAAGTAACCGAAAACAATAATTTCATACAGTATATAAAAAGCAAAAGCCCAGAAAAAACTATTTACATAAAAATAGCTAAAAAATAAGCACCGAAAAATGAAAGTAATAAAAACCGAAAAAACAGATAGTTATAAATCAACCATCATCTTAACATTCTGAGTGGATTTCATGCTTATCCTTGAAATCATTTTTCACTTTAATCTATTGAAAATGAACCCTGTTGTTTTGCCAGATCAGACTAATTAGCTTTTTAACAGTAAGTATTTTTTGTTTATATCAAACATTACATTATTAATCAGGTAACTATTCAACTCTAACCCAGCTCTTGTATTTTATTGCATAACATCATACAGAGTACAACATCTGCACTTTTGAACTCTAACCCCTATGTGTTATAAACAGATAACAGTGTTTGCTATTCCATTAAAAGTCCCCTGTTGCTATAAAGCACGCACAACATACTGCCGCTTATCACAAAGCATAATGTAACATCATATCCGCTCAGCTGTATCAGAAACATCCAGTCAGTTCACTACACATGTAGGCCCTCTACTGCTGCTCAGAAAAGATTTTTCTGTGAGATGCAGAGAACATTAATTTGAACTGTGTCTGATATAAAACATTACAAAGAAAAAATAAAAACATAAAGCGGTCCTAGCTATCAAAATAATTCCATAAATTCTCAGAAAAATTACCTACTCTCATGCTGGTAACTGGTACTAGGTTAAAAAAGGCTCTGTTTGCATGACTTACTTTAAGGTAGTCTTGCACTTTCTTGGTCATTTCACCTGGAGAGGGAAATTGCCTTCTTTCCTGTCATTTACCAACATGATGCTTTCCTAATGACGGATGTGGTTTTGCGTGGTCTGAGATGAAGTGAAACAGGAATAGTAACTGCGAGACCTATGTAGCGAATGGAAATGCACAACAGATAAGGTTTATGGAATTAAACAACCCAGATATGTATTAGAACTGCATTTGAACTTGGGTGTAAGAGTAAATGTTTGTAGTTAGATTGCTGTTTCAAACATTTGCCATCAGCAGTGCCATTTAAAGTCCATACAATATTATTACAGTATTAAGAATAGGCATCCAAGATCAAGCACGCGGTAGCTCGTTTGAGAAATGGCACTAAGGCCGTGGCATCTTGAAAAAATTAGTTTCATTATATTACAAAAACCCACCCTTCCCAGAAGGTTTATTTTTTATGAAATCATTTGGATACATTCAGTTTTTTAGTCTGTTCATTTCAAATATTGAATCCTTGGTCCCAGATTTTCCACTGAGTACAAACTTTTTTTCCCCACTTAATTGAAACTGTTTCATGTTGCATGTGGTATGTTGTAATTCAACTCAAATGACTTTTATATTAATATAGTGGTTGGGAGCACAAAATCTTGAAAACATTTCAGGAAAGAAACCTTAGGCTGCTACAGTGGTTATATCTTTACAGTCCATGTTTTCAGTCAGTTGTGCATCATTAACTGTCATTACATTTACCAGTTGACTATATTTAAAGTGATAACTTTAGATAGAAGCAACTTACACTGCTGATCCCACTTTTAATTGCACACAGGAGATGTGTGCCCATCAGAGCTTTGTATTGAATATTTGTCTGTTATTTTGCATTTTGTGTTCTTAAACATGTTCATAATTGTAAATGAAATTCTATAAACAATACAGCATGAGTCTAGTGTGTGTATATATATACAGTGCCTTGCGAAAGTATTCGGCCCCCTTGAACTTTGCGACCTTTTGCCACATTTCAGGCTTCAAACATAAAGATATGAAACTGTAATTTTTTGTGAAGAATCAACAACAAGTGGGACACAATCATGAAGTGGAACGAAATTTATTGGATATTTCAAACTTTTTTAACAAATAAAAAACTGAAAAATTGGGCGTGCAAAATTATTCAGCCCCCTTAAGTTAATACTTTGTAGCGCCACCTTTTGCTGCGATTACAGCTGTAAGTCGCTTGGGGTATGTCTCTATCAGTTTTGCACATCGAGAGACTGAAATTTTTGCCCATTCCTCCTTGCAAAACAGCTCGAGCTCAGTGAGGTTGGATGGAGAGCATTTGTGAACAGCAGTTTTCAGTTCTTTCCACAGATTCTCGATTGGATTCAGGTCTGGACTTTGACTTGGCCATTCTAACACCTGGATATGTTTATTTGTGAACCATTCCATTGTAGATTTTGCTTTATGTTTTGGATCATTGTCTTGTTGGAAGACAAATCTCCGTCCCAGTCTCAGGTCTTTTGCAGACTCCATCAGGTTTTCTTCCAGAATGGTCCTGTATTTGGCTCCATCCATCTTCCCATCAATTTTAACCATCTTCCCTGTCCCTGCTGAAGAAAAGCAGGCCCAAACCATGATGCTGCCACCACCATGTTTGACAGTGGGGATGGTGTGTTTAGGGTGATGAGCTGTGTTGCTTTTACGCCAAACATAACGTTTTGCATTGTTGCCAAAAAGTTCGATTTTGGTTTCATCTGACCAGAGCACCTTCTTCCACATGTTTGGTGTGTCTCCCAGGTGGCTTATATGGATATCTTTAAGAAATGGCTTTCTTCTTGCCACTCTTCCATAAAGGCCAGATTTGTGCAGTATACGACTGATTGTTGTCCTATGGACAGAGTCTCCCACCTCAGCTGTAGATCTCTGCAGTTCATCCAGAGTGATCATGGGCCTCTTGGCTGCATTTCTGATCAGTCTTCTCCTTGTATGAGGTGAAAGTTTAGAGGGACGGCCAGGTCTTGGTAGATTTGCAGTGGTCTGATACTCCTTCCATTTCAATATTATCGCTTGCACAGTGCTCCTTGGGATGTTTAAAGCTTGGGAAATCTTTTTGTATCCAAATCCGGCTTTAAACTTCTCCACAACAGTATCTCGGACCTGCCTGGTGTGTTCCTTGTTCTTCATGATGCTCTCTGCGCTTTAAACTGACCTCTGAGACTATCACAGTGCAGGTGCATTTATACGGAGACTTGATTACACACAGGTGGATTCTATTTATCATCATTAGTCATTTAGGTCAACATTGGATCATTCAGAGATCCTCACTGAACTTCTGGAGAGAGAAAGTAAAGGGGCTGAATAATTTTGCACGCCCAATTTTTCAGTTTTTTATTTGTTAAAAAAGTTTGAAATATCCAATAAATTTCGTTCCACTTCATGATTGTGTCCCACTTGTTGTTGATTCTTCACAAAAAATTACAGTTTCATATCTTTATGTTTGAAGCCTGAAATGTGGCAAAAGGTCGCAAAGTTCAAGGGGGCCGAATACTTTCGCAAGGCACTGTATATATATATATATATATATATATATATATATATATATATATATATATGATTTAAAAGTACTTGCCTCTTTATTTTGTATTTTATTTATTTTTTACATCTAAGAGCTGCAGTCTCTAAGCTATGTGTGTTTGCTTGATTTACAGGCATGTGTAATTGCATATATATATATATATATATATATATATATATATATATATATATATATATATATATATATATATAGTTATAAAGCATTTGCGATGGCTAATACATAAATAAAGTAGATTACAAGGATTTGTCTGTTTTTAAATAAAAAAAAAATAATTGGAAAGCAAGCCTTTTTTCAAAGTTTCTAAAAGGACATGTATTTGCATATTTACATTTGTAAATAAAGAATTTGGCCAAAAGTATATAACATTTACAATAAACAAGAGACCCTTGTCATTTATCATTTCAAAACAGAATAAATCAGACTAAGTGTCGGTAAAAACATATCAACAGTGAAGATCAAGCCAAATACTAGTTGGTCAGAGCCAAAAAAAAAGTTCAGCTGTTTCCATATCTGTTTTTCAAAAAAGCTTTGAATCAAAATTATAACTCAAGTTGGAATGCCTCATTTAACCCCATTACCCTTGGAATCTTCTTTTTACAATTCCTCCAGAGTCTCAACCAGCTCCACATAGTTTTCGGCCTTGTGATTGCCCAGGAAGCCCCGAACCACTGCGACAAATCTGTTCCAAGCCGCTTTCTCCTTACTAGTGAGCTTCTTGGGGAATTCATTGCACTCCAGGATCTTCTTTATCTGTGGTCCGACGAAGACACCAGCTTTGACCTTTGCCTCAGACAGCTTAGGGAAGAAGTCTTGAAGGTACTTGAAGGCTGCCGACTCCTTATCTAGAGCTCTGACAAATTGTTTCATAAGGCCCAATTTGATGTGCAGTGGTGGCATCAGCACCTTCCGGGGGTCCACCAGTGGCTCCCACTTGACGTTGTTCCTCCCCACAGAGAACTCGGTCCGCTGTGGCCAGTCCTGCCTGTGGTAGTGCGCCTTGGTGTCCCTGCTGTCCCAAAGGCAAAGATAGCAGGGAAACTTGGTAAAACCGCCTTGGGGACCCATCAGGAATGCCACCATTTTTAAGTTTCCTATGACCTTGATGCCATCTCAGAAAAATGCAGATATGTATCCACTTAGGCAGCTGGAACTAAACTGAACTAGTGGGCTTAAGGCCCCTGAATTTATACTACTATTTCTATTACTGGAAAGTTCTAGAAAGTTCTAGAAGTTACTCCAAGTTTACTCAGCACTGAATCTATCTGGAATGTTCTGGAAAATAGGTAAATTTCAAAATATCACTGTCCTGGTCACAAAAGCAAAGTTTGTGGGGAATAATAGCCATTTTCTATACTTTTGAGGCATAAGCAATTAGAAAAAACACTTACTACCCAGGAACCAAAAAAAAATAAAAATTTGGTACGCGTTGTTATTATTCTGTGGAAGTTAAAGAGTAACTTGGTACAAGTGTATCCCTGTGAATAAATAGCCAACACAAAATGCCAGAAAGACAGTTTGGAATGACTAGGCTTCTGGTTAGGAACAGGGATACACTGGCTCTGACCTTAGCTCACAACCAGAGCAATCTTGGTATTTAATGTCCTGTGTACAATTACAGTGGCAGTAAGCATTTTACGAAAGTTTGTGAATGTAACTGAAGAGACACGAGTGCTTCCTGTCGCTGGCTGAAACAAACATCGAAATAGGGAAGTGAATTACAGTTAAGTTGACTGCTAAGGTAACCAGACTTCACTTAAATTGAAATTTAGATTTCCTTTGTGTGCTGGGCTGTGTTGAATTTGGAGGCTGATTAGAAACGTGTGTTAAGTATACGGTTCCAGGCCTTCAGGATAGTATTAATTTACAAACAGTGTCTTAGAACGCCAGCCGTTCTAAGCACCAGCCAATCTACGGGCCACACGTCCAAGGGCAGTCTGAGCTGTGGCAGTCAGAGCGAGGACATTTCCCAAATCTCTCCTAATGGCTACCAGAGGTCTCATTCCTACCTTGACACCTAACGTCTGGATCCCCTGGACAAAGCGTGCTCACTCTTTCTCCTCTCCTAGAATTAACACTGGTAAGTACTTGCTTCAGATACCGCTACTAACTCTCTCTCCCCCTGTACTGCCTGCTACAAACGGTAAATTCTCCTTCCTGAATTGCCGTTCTCTGACTGACAAATCTCTGCTTCTCAACAAACTTATAACTGATACTAATCTTGATCTTCTCTGTCTAGCAGAAACCTGGCACTCTCTAAATTATAAGACCTCGCTACATCTATCCACCCCAGATGGCGACTCTCTCTTTGACAAGCCACGCCTCACTGGTAGAGGTGGGGGCACTGCTGTTATTGCTAACTCTGTGCTTGCTGCCACAGCTCTTTCTGTGGCAGTGTTCTCTTCCTTTGAGCATCTCTTCCTTTGAGTTATCTACCATCCACCAAATTATAACTCTGCTTTTATTGCAGAGTTCTCACAATTCCTCTCCCTAATCTGCACTACAACTGACAAAATTCTACTCCTAGGTGATTTCAACATCCATGTCGATTTGCCTTCTTCCCCTCTAGTAACCGACTTTGTCATGCTCCTGGACTGTCTTGGACTCTCTCAATCTGTCAACGTTCCCACTCACACCCATGGACACACCCTGGATCTGCTCACCACCAGAGGTCTTGGTATCTCCAATCTCTCAGTCACAGATATCTCTCTCTCTGACCATTTCTTAATCACTGCCAATATTAATCTTCCTGCACTTTCAGCTACTGCTGATACTGTTATTTCCTTCCATCCCCAAAATCTGCTAAATCCTACAATACTATCAGAATGTGTCTCTTCCCCTCTGACTGGTACTCTTCCGTCTTCCGTCGATGATGCGGTGTCCCTCTACAATGCCACCCTTACTCAGATCATCGACACAGTTGCCCCGCTTACAACCAAAATAGTGAAGAAACATCGAAACTGTCCATGCTATACCCTTGAACTTCGACTGCTTAAGTCTGCCTGTTGCAAGTCTGAGCGCAAATGGAGGTCGTCTGGACTAACAGTTCACTGAGAGATTTGGACCGATCACCTCAGTAGCTACAGATGTGTGCTCGCTGCTGCCAGGGTAACATACTTTTCCGAACTCATATCTCTGGGACACGGTAAACCAAATATTCATCTCTCCATTACTGATGTCTCCAGCCTATTGTTGAAATCAACTACTGCCACATGCTCCTTGGACCCCTGGCCAACAAATCTTGTCCGTCTCTGTGCTTCTGAGCTTGCTCCTTCCATTATGCACACTCTCAACCTGTCCCTGGACTCAGGCCTGGTTCCTGCTCCCCTCACGACTGCCTGAGTAATGCCAGTGCTCAAAAAACCTTCCTTTGACCCGGTTGTCTTATCCAACTGTCCCATATCCAATCTTCCTTTTCTCTCCAAAACTCTTGAAAGGGCGGTTGCCAGCCAAGTGTCGAAACATCTCACAGATAACAATCTGCTTGAATCTCTGCAACCTGGCTTCCAGCCACATCACAATACCGAAACTGCTCTGCTCCGGATTGTAAATGATCTCTTGCTCAATGCTGATGCTGCTGCTCCCTTTGTCCTTGTCCTCCTTGACCTAACTGCTGCTTTTGATACCATAGATCATAGCATTCTTCTTGACCACCTTCAGAAGTATGCTGGGATCTCTGGAACCTGTCTCTCCTGGCTGTTCTCTTACCTATCTGCGCGCATGCAGTCTGTTTTCTATGATGGAAGCAGTGCTGACACAAACCCAGTCACGTGCAGTGTCCCCCAAGGATCTGTTCTCGGGCCTCTTCTTTTCAACATCTAATGCTTCCCTTGGGTCACCTTATCCACCAACGTAGCCTCATGTTTCACTCCTATGCAGATGACACCCAGCTCTACTTAAAACTAGACCCTGGATGTCCCCCTGCCATGGTTCAGCTCTCAGCTTGCATACAAGACATTGAGACCTAGATGTCTGCCAATTTTCTTCAGCTCAACACCAACAAATCTGAACTTCTTCTACTAGGATCGAAAACTCAACTGAAGAATCTCAGTATCGCTGCCTTGAGCCTCAGAAACTGTCTGCTGCTGCCTTCCCCCACTGTACAAAGCCTTGGTGTACTTCTGGATAGTAACCGCTATTTTGATGTCCAAATCTCCTCTGTAGTCAAATCCTCCTTCTACCACCTCCAAAACATCTCAAAGGTCCGTCCCTACCTTTCCCTCCCAGATGAAGAGATACTCTGCCATGCATTCATCTCTTCTTGAATCGAATACTGCAACTCTCTCTACGGTGGTCATCAGTCACACACCATAAACAGACTACAGCTGGTGCTGCTGCTAGGATCCTTACCAGATGTAAAAAACATGATCACATCACCCCCTGTCTTGCCCAGCTGCACTGGCTACCTGTTTGCCTACAAAGCCCTCCATCACACAGGTCCAGAGTATCTCTCCAACCTGCTGACCCGCTATGTCCCTGCATGCAAGCTGAGTTCCTCTGACTTAGACCTGCTGGTTATACCCAAGCAAAAGCACACCACACTCGGAGAGCGCTCTTTTAGCTTCATGGCCCTGACTCTCTGGAACTCTCTCCCAGCTTTAGTGCGTGCAGCTCCCACAATCGCTCGCTTCAAATCAACTCTCAAGACCCACTTGTTCTCTCTTGCTTTTAATGCTATCTAAGCATGGTATCTGTTTTTAGCTAAATTGCTATTTCAGTTTTTTTACTCCATCTTATTCGTATGATTCTGCTTGACACACGCATCCACAATGTTTAGAATTCACATCCTAGCCTTTTATTTAATGTATTATGCCTATATTTAGTGTATTTGCATTGTTTTTTTAATGTTTGTATTTAATGTACTATGCCCTGTATTTCACTGTATTTAATGTATTATGCATTGTTCCTCACTATCTTGTAAAGCGTTTTGTGATGGTGGTCCACTATGAAAGGTGCTATATAAAATAAATATTGATTGATTGATTGATTGATATGGACATTTTAAAATGATGTATTAATGGTGTCTAAAACATAAAATTAATAATACAAATAAGCATGTCTAAAACTTATAAGCCATTGAGTTCATTCATCCCAAAAGACACTGCTGGGCATGACCTTATCCTAGCAACCTGAGCAGCTCGATGGAACTCTCAATTGAGAATAATATGAGCAGCCCGGGGAAACTCTTGAGTGAGAATAACAGGTGCATCTACTGACTTTTATCAGCGTGCACTGTGCTGCTACCTTACCAGAAAGAATGAAGATGCTAATTCTGGGACAGTAGCCAAAAATGTAATATCATCAAGCTACGAGATAGGAGTTGCCCGAAGCAGTTCATAATGCTGAAAAAGTACTGAAAGTTATTTCAAGTGATCTATGAAGATAGGAAACAGCATGTCCAACATCTTACAGTTATTGTTATATTGTACATATATCGACGTGAGACTGGTTCTTTGAAGCCTGATGCATTGTTTGACCCACAACATTATGACTTATCTGCGATCTAAAGGGATCTTTCTTCTATTTAGCCAGATAATTGCTCCTCAGACAAGCAGATGTAATGCCAAAATCTCTGTGTTAAATGTAAAATCATAACAACTCTGTTTTGTTCTCGTGAAAAGGTCAAATATTATGTGGCAGGAAATATTGCATTTGACATTGAAAAACACAAATAATTTTTTACCAAATACCAAAATGTAGTCAGGAAAGGGATAAAAAGAGAAAAGGGAAAAAGGGATTTTTCTGTCTTTCAACTGCAAAATTCTAGGCAAAAATGTAGCAGGTCTGTGGGAGATTTCTGCACAGCGGGACTTTGGGGAATAGGTTTGGAAGGGAAGGATAGCTTTGGTTCCAGAATCTTCTGAAGCCTCTGGAGCTTCATTAAGGAAGGGGGAGGGCTTCCTGCCGCCATCTGCAGCTCTTTCTAAACAGCAGGAGCATGAACCTGCACCACCACCACAGACAATGGTGTCTGGACTGAGAGAGTGAGAGAAAAAAAAGTATATATATATATATATATATATATATATATATATATATATATATATATATATATATATGTGTGTGTGTGTATGTGTGCGTGTGTGTGTGTGCGTGTGTGCGTGCGTGCATGTAAACTTAAGTGCTATGGTTACAGCAGAGTATTAATTACACAATAGGAAACAATAGGGATGTTGTCAGACAGAGGCAGAGTACTGGCACTTATTCAGTGAGGAAGCCCAGCCTGGAATGTGCCTACATTGGACTGGTAATACTATATAGGTTGCTACCTTGTTACTCGAAGTAGCCGTTATTTTCAGTCTTTGAAAATCCTGCTCTTAGCCATGAACTTGTGAAGGCTGCAAGGTATGTACTTTATATGTACATACTAAAACAAAGTAACGTTGCTTATTTTAGGTAAGAAATGTATCACTCAGGGAGCTATATTAAATTTAGGAAAACAAGAATTTATTATGTCAGACATTTTTTTACTGTAATCCGCATTATGGAGTTTGGGGTAAATGTTTGCAGAAACCATAGGAATTATTAGTCAAATCCTTAGGGACAGTCATGTTAACCACACTATTTTATGCCACCCTGATTGTAGAATACAGTCTTATCACACAAAAAGATGTGTCCTTTTTTTTAAAACTCAGGAGAGACAAATGTTTTAAAAATATGTAAGATTTTTAGAATACAGTTCACAAAACTTTAAAAGAAAATTCCCTGGTAACGTTTCAGATTCCGACTGGTAGAAGAGATACCAGATACTTTTTTAGAATTAAACCCTAAGGGAGAGCAACCCCTTGAAATGAAACTTATGATTAGAAACAAAAAGCTGATCTAAACAGCACAGCGCAGCTTAGCCAGAGACTGTTACTGAAACTGCAATTTGCTCAGTTTATAAATATGCTAAATATATATATATATATATATATATATATATATATATATATATATATATATATATATATCTCACTGGTCACTTACAAAGGCTTGAGTAGTGCAGAATAAGGGGGGTTTAATTTGAGGAAAGGGGGAGCTTATGTAACATGGAATGAGATAAGAAGAGCTGGACAAGACATACGACGTAAAACACTCTGAACTCTCATGTCTCACCGGGTCAGGCAGCATCCTCTGGCTGCTGGGCGGCTATTGAGAATGAGAGACAGAACAAATAAGGACAAAGCTCTCAGTCCAGGTCGGAACCAGGCAGCGTCTCTTAGCTGCTGGACGAACAAGGAGACTGAGAAGACAAACATAAAAGACACTCTCGATGAGAGACATAAAAGACAAAGGGATAGATCCGTCACTACTCAGTTCAGCATCCCCAGGCAGCGTGGCTGGCAGCTGGGCGGCGTGGAGAGTTAGGATAAAGAGTCTCGGGTCCGTGTTGGAGAGACGAAAATAGAGAACCCCCCCCCCCCCCCCCTTGGCGGGGCCTGGCTCGGCAGGTGGGGACTCGGCCAACCAGAAGGGGCAGAAAGGTGCTTGGACCTGAAAGGAAACAAGGTAGATGGGATAGCAAGGTTGTGGCCTTGGTGAGGCTAGTGCATGAGCTGCGACAGAATAGTTGTGGTCGGGGGTCCCCTCTAGGTGGCGAGGAACCACACCGTGAAGATAGGGAAGAGACCGCTGAGCCGCACACATAGATAAGAGGAAGCTGTAAAGAAGAGAAAATACAGGGAGAGGTTAGTAATGATGACTATGGATTGGAGACCATCCGCACTGTGGAAAGGAAAAAAAAAACCCTAGTTGGGGGAAACCTTTGATGAACCTGGCGGAGAGGGCGCCCCCACTCCAGGCATACTAACAAAGGACTTTTGAGCTGCTACAATGTCTGAAGGAGAGGATCTGATATAAGACTCGACTGCTGAAGAAGACCAGCGCCCCATGTTTTTGATCAGGTGCTGGTTGACTCTGGCTCGCGCTGCAGAAGTGGCTGCTCCGATCCGGAAAGAGTGAGAGGAGTAGAGTTTTGAGGATAGCCCGGTCCCAGTCAGGAAGGAGTTGAGGTGAGAGTAAAACCAGTGTCACGTAATAATTGTTCCTGAGAAGTCGATGAAAAGAGGATCTGTAGGAAGACAAGAATTCCTGGAGGCGAGGTCCTTGGTCAGAGCAGAACTTGGACAGAGAAAAGAGTCAATTTTTGAGTGTTGGACGTACTGACTTTGACAAAGCTGATCTGTTTTAGAAGATCTGATAAAGAGGATGAAGTGCCCCCCAGGGACTTGGGTGAGGTCAGAGCGCCGCAATCCTACAGCTGGGAAACTTGTTGATGATGGCACAGAGAACTCTAAGCAGCGTAGGAATCCGAAAAAAGCAGCTAAGCATAGCGCTTCCATAACGATGTCATCGAAAGGAGTGAAGCATCTGCAGCAGAGAGTGGAGATGAGGAGAAGAAGAATGTCCAAAGAAATGGGCTGTCTTGAAGTGGAGGAAGGAGGGAGGCTCTTCTCCATGTCTCGAATCATCAGGCGAACCTCAGGAATGGAAAGGAGTGGGGGAGATGGAATGGACTGAAGGCAGAACTGATACTGGATGCCTGATAGGTAGTTACTGATAGAGGAAGGAGCCAGGTTGAGATATAGTCTGAGATATGTGATAAAGGCCAGTAAGTGCTGAAGATTAAAGGTGGAGTGAGAGATCTGATTCTGGGTGCAGAAGGTGGTGAAGGAGGACCAGGCAGTAGAGTAAGCTGAGCATGTGGATGGGGCTAGAGCGCTCTCCATAAAACAGCGGGCCGACTGGAGGAGAGCAGAGAGTGTGGAGTTTAGTTGAATATTAGCTGGCTGATAGGCACCTGCTGCGGATTGGGATCTTCTGTGGATCTTCGGGACCTGCAGGCGAGATAAAGTGTCAGCGGTGTTATTAAGGGTCCCGGGAATGTGGCGGGCCTGAATAATGACGTTATTGGACACAGAGATCCAGACCAGGCGATAAAGAAGCTGCATGATTAAGGGAGATGATGAGCGCCCTTTGTTCACTATGTGAACTGTAGAGGTGTTGTCGCTGAAGAATACAATTGATTTTGTGGGCCATAGGTGGCTCCAGAGCAGGGTGGCAACTACAATAGGATAACGTTCCAGAAGGGGGGAAGATTTCAATTGAGGAGACAGGGAACGAATTTCCTGGGGCCAGGGACTTGAAAACCATTGTGATCCAAAGAATCCTCCAAATCCTGTGTGAGAGGCGTCTGTAAACAGGTCTGGAGCTGATATGGCGTCATCGTAAAACAGAGAAAGGCCATTCCAGTGGTTAAGGAGGATGGACCACATATCAATGTCTTTCCTGGCTTCATCTGGGATGATGATGGAGGCATCGAGAGACTTCGTAGTGGTAGAAAGAGCGAGCAGACGGGAGATGAAAGTACGACCTTGTGGGATGATGCGAATTGCATAATTGAAATGACCCAGAAGAGAGAGAAGGTTACGCTTTGAAATGGACCTTGAGCTCTGGAAGGAAGAAATCAGCTGGCGAATCCGAGTGAGTTTAAACAGGGGAAGGCAGGCCTCGAACTTGACAGTGTCGAGAGTAATGTCTAAGAACTCGCAGGTGGTGGGGCCGACAGTCTTCTCAGCAGAGAGGGAGACGCCCAGGGTAGTAAACAGGGATTTGAGATGGTGAATACTTTTAGCCGGAGGATGAGAAGCGGGAGATATCAGGATAAAGTCGTCAAGCAGATTGAGCAGGAATGGGACATGGTAAGAATTAAGAAGGATCCAGCACAATGCTTCAGAAAGTGAATCGAAGATTTTTGGGCTGCTGCGGCATCCGAAAGTGAGCTGAGTGGAGAAGAAGAATGAGTCCTGCCATGAAATTCCAAAAAGATGGCGGAGGGACGGGTGAATCGGCATAACTTTGAAGGCATCTGTAATGTCTGACTTCGAAAGCCAGGCTCCGTGACCAGCGATCTTGATGAACTTGATAGCATCTGTGAGTGTGACATAATGAAGAGAGAATTGATTTAGCGGAATTAGAGAATTGATACTGCTGGTGGGTTGTCCTCTGGGAGCGGAGAGGTCTATGATTAGACGTTTCTTTCCAGATATTTTCCTAGTGGCGATGCCAATTGGATTAATCCTAAAGACTGGGAATGGCGGGGCCGGGAATGGGCCGACCATAAATCCTTTTTCCAGTTCGGCTTTAATAAGAGAGGTGACCACTTCCGGGTCTGAAATAGCTGAACAGAGGTTGAGCAGGAAAGAGAAGAAGAAGGGAGACTAGATAATCCGGTGGAGATGCCGTGAAGGAGGCCATTGATGAGACATGTCACGAATTGGTGATCAGGGTGTAGGCTGAGTGCTTCGATTAAGGCAGGGACGTTCACAGGAGAAGAGACAGTCAGGACTGAATGTCATTTGCCACGCTTTGAAGGGCAGATAGATTTCGAGTGCGCATCGCCGCAAAAAGAACAAGTGTGAAGGGAACGGCAGGTATTGTTATTGCAAATGGAGTAATTGAAATTATTACAGATTTGACAGCCCCCTGTGAATCTGATAGGGTGACCAAGCCTGTCTGAAGAAGAAGAGGTGTCTGGAGGGGCTGAAGCGTGGATAGGGTGGGCAGACATTAAAGCCCGACTGAAGCTGAAAGAGGTCCTAGGAAACCGTGATGAAATAGCAGTTCCGGCGGCCGCGGCTTTCGGACAAAGGTGGGTAGTGGGTAGACTTGTTGATGCATAAACCCCGCAAGCATAGGCTCTCAATCCCCTGAAAATCCTGTGAAACAGATCTATGTCTGGTTTTGCCCAGTTGACAATGACGTTCTCTGTTCCCAGGACAGCAGCAGCTCTTTTGCAGAAAGAACATTGTACCACCGTAACGGACAGACAGCTCAATTATGTATACCAGATAATGATCCAACTCCTCTCGGTGGTGAGGAAAGGCGCTACATAGCACGTCTCTGTAGGCTGAAAAAGCCAACACAAATTCCCCCATAGTTAAGTTTTTTAGCAAAAGTGGACCAGTAGATTTGAGTGTCACTGATACATCACCACAGCTGACTGTACGATGATCAATTAATTCAGCAGTGGCTATAAGAACGAGGACTAAGATTAATGTCCTCACCATCAATAATCTATTTGCCTAAGGCAGGAGAAACAGTGATGCGCCTGGATCTGAACGACTGCTATTAGGTCGAAGGAGCAGCAGAAGACAGGGTGAAGGAAGGAGTAGGATCGATGACCTTGATGACGGAGGAGGAAGTTGTAAGGACGGGAAGAGGGGCTGGTGAAGAGCGGGCCTCCAAGGAACCGAGACAGGCATTCATGTCCCTCATGGAGTCGGTGATAGGCTGTAGGGCCTTCATGTCCTGCATAATACAGATCCTGATGGTGTCCAGGTCAGACGCTGCTTGAGGAGGAAGGTGCGTGCTGTGAGCAGGAGAAACAGAGGCATTGGTCTGGCTTTGATGTCTAACCTGAGGTGGGTCCGAAGAAGCAGGCAGGTCGAGGCCCTGCAGCTGAGGAGGGATTGGCACTGCAATCGGGAGGCCAGGGCGTCGGCTCTGAGAAGCATTTCTCTTCCTTTTGACTGGTGGGAAAACAGGAGTGGCTGACGCAGTACTGCAGTACAGCCGAAACAGTTCCTCCCGATTGGCTCCGGTAGGAATGGGAATAGCCTGATTAAAAAGCACCATGAGCAGCCTAGGCTGGGTCCAGTCTTTGTAAAAGAGAGTCTTGATCTGGGGCTGCGTGACTGCCTGCCTTGTGCGCCGAACGGCAGGGCTCTGCTCGGGAGTGCGCTCAGGCTCAAGACCGTGGAGGAGGATGGGGCGGACTGACCTCTGTACTTGCCCAGGTGGGAATTCATCACTTTCCTCCGAGGAAAACTCGAAATTGGTCGCCATGCTAGCGGGTCCTCCTGGACTCCCGAGCTTAAACAGCTCTCACAAACAAACAAGAAGATTTTTTTTTAAATAAATAATAAACACGGATCAAAAACAAAGGTTTAAACAAACAAGTCGCGAAAAAGATTTGGATAAGGTAAAACGAGCTACCAAGGTATACCACGCCAAGTCTGAGATGCATCCAAAAAAAAAAACAAACACAGACAAAGGGCGAAGCAGTGTTGGGTGTATAATTAAAAAAGAAGGAGAGATTGACATGCAAGCTACCTAATGGGATTGCCCATACTGCTCTGGTCTCGCCCTTTTTTTTACCTGACCAAACAGAGCGGCACGAGCTATTGACAGAGAGACTGGAACTTGATTGAAACTGAACTGCCCCCCCCCCCTCCCCCACCCCACCACCTGGAAGTAATTTGCGTGGCTAATCCCGTCCCCACTGAGAGCTGGCAGGGAAGCTAGAGAAGCCGAATACAAACATAAAAATTGGAAGCTCAGCTATGGAACGCCCAACGAATTACACCTAAAGGTTAACATATATATATACTTGTGCTAAATATATATATATATATATATATATATATATATATATATATATATATATATATATATATATTGGATTCCCTTGTCAGTTTATAAAAAAACAGGGATCTCTTATTTTCATGAAGAGTATTTAGAACCCTTGATAAAAATACCCTTTTAAAGTTTACCATGGTAAATTTACTTTTCAGTTTACTATATTTCAGCTCGGAGAATCTGCAATGAATGAATGATTTATTGATTGCAATTGCAGGTGATTTAATGAACTGTGATGGGCGCTCAGGGCCCAATGACTGTGATGGGTGCTCATGGCCTGAGTGAATGATACATTTGGCCGGAGGCCTCATCCTTGGGTGCACGACTGCTACCTGTGCGAGGCCGACTGCAAAAACATGTTACAGTTACATGCATCCCAGTGCCGCAGATAGGAAGTGGCTATGGGCCACCTCCCTGCAGTACAAGGCACGCTCCAAGGTAGTGGCTGGGGAGGAGGAGGCTGAAACAAAAGAAGCGACATGAGAGAATAACACACAGAGCCTTTATACGCTTGCTGACATGTTGGTTAGGGGCGGATTCTCCTTGCAGAAAATAAACCAAGTTTACAGTTCCCTGTCATTTACTTTTCATGCCACTATAAACATTGTTATACAAATGACACACTGATAATATGCATTATCTTATTAAAAATCATCACACTCATGTTAATACAAATTCAGCATGGAGTATTCCAGAGAAAACACAAGATCAAAATACACCTTCTTGAACACGTCACTTGTCATTTAGACATTGCCATTTTAGAATGTTTATCCAATATAAATGAAATGTAAATGTGTATATGTGTAGATAAGAACAAAAGTTGAACTATTCAACAAAAGTCAACAAAAGTTGAACTATTTGTATAGCAATACTGCTTTTTGATTGGCTGCCTTGTGTTCCATGATTTATAATTTTGAAAAAGAAATGTGCTTTGGAACACCCACACAGGTACTATTATTTATTTCTTAGCAGACGCCCTTATCCAGGGCAACCTTCAATTGTTACAAGATATCACATTATTTTTACATACAATTACCCATTTATACAGTTGGGTTTTTACTGGAGCAATCTACGTAAAGTACCTTGCTCAAGGCTACAGCAGCAGTGTCCTCCACCTGGGATTGAACCCACAACCCACCGGTCAAGAGTCCAAAACCCTAACCACTACTCCACACTGCTGCCAGTGCTAATAATTCACTTCAATATAAGGCTGCAATAGAGAATATAGTGTTCTGTTATAACAGCGGGTATAGCAACAGGTGATGCCAAAAAAGCTGTAATATACCAGCTGGATAGATAGCATATATTTTTTTAATAATGTATTGTGAGCTACATGAGAATGTTATGACGACTTCAGTTGTTTAGTCCTGCACAGAAAAAGACTGTTGTTCTATACTGCTTGTGAATGTAAAAGCATAGACCTATTAAGCTGAGCTTTCAAATCTAACTTATGAATTCAATAATTTTCCAGATTTCTGAATTTCCATTTCCATGAATTTCTGATTTATTTTTTGAAAGGATACAAGTTAACATTATTCCTCATGTTGTATTCTCCTCATTTTATTATTTATTTATTTCTTTAATTTAGTCATTTCCAATGATTTTTGCCCCAGTTTTCTCCCCAATTTGGAATTGCCAGGTCTGTTATTATTGATCTTGGTTCACTGCTGCAACCCCCCGGCGACTTGGGAAAAGGAGGCTGAAACACGCATCCTCTGAAACATATTCCTGCCAAGCCGTCATTTTTCGCACTGCGGATCCACAACGAAGTCATCAGACCTATAGTGCTGGAGGACAACATAGATCTGAATGGTTTCATTGCAGACCTGCAGACGCCCTATAAGCCACAGGAGTCGCTAGTGCGCCCCCTGGGAACCACCGGTCACGGTCGGCAGTGACATAGCCTAGATTCGAACCTGCGATCTCAAGGCTATAGGGCATATCCTGCACTCCACGCGGAGCACCTTTACTGGATTCGCCACTCAGGAGCCCCGTATTCTCCTCATTTTAGATGTTGTTTGTGCTATGCACAGATGTGTTTTATCATCTTTGTAACAGTATGAAAACTGCTACTTGACAGAACATAAAAAGCCTGAATTTCAAGGCTCTGCTAAAACCAAATCTTAAATATTATTCTTATTTCATATTATTAAAGGCTGGGCTTGACGCAAGACTTCTGTCTCTTTATTTGAATGTGCCAAGTAGAATTTTAAAGTTTGGGTTGGATTAAATGAAAGGTAACAAGAAATAAAAAAAAAACATTTTTCTTCCTTTTTTATCATTTCATCATTCTAAAAAAGTCCCTTTGTAGATTGCAGGAACATACTATACAATGCTTTGAAATCTGAAGTTTCCTCTTTCCTGTGTTACAGGTACTCGTATAAGCAAATATTTTTACTATGAGTTAACTGCTCTTAGTCGAACACGCTCTTACATGTATTTATTGTAATCTCTATTTTTGCTCTTATTTGAATTTGATCTTTTGCTACTGATTTTATTGTACCTTATAACTGTAATGTGATATTATTTAATGTAATATTTTGTATCAATTGTAAGTTGCCCTGGATAAGGGTGTCTGCTAAGAAATAAATACATAATAATAATAATAATAATAATAATAATAATAATAATAATAATAATAATAATAATAATAATTAGGGCTTCTGTTTTTTGGGTTTTATTAATTGTATTTTTCAGTGCTTATTTTTAGCTATTTTCGAGTTTTATGTAAATCATTTTTTTTCAGGGCTTTCTGTATTCTGTATGAATACAGAAAGCCCTGAAAATTCTGTATGAAATTATTGTTTTCGGTTACTGTCCAAAATGTTTGAGCATTTTTTTTTCCTGTCAAAATAAGTATAGTAGTAACTCAACAGTACTTGCACACTTAAGTTGTACCTTCTTTCCTTTGCTGTCTTCCACAACGAAATCCCTATGGTCACGGGCACATTCTTCTGGGGTTTTTGTGTGTAGGCATTTTTGTACATTTCGCCACAATTCTGTTTTAAATCTTCTGAATCTTGACTGTAATACAGTTTGAAATCCCGCTAACAAGCCTGCATCCTGATTGTAATCTTGTTTTAAATCTCGCAAGCGGAGTCTCCAATAGAAATGTAGGAATCTGCTGGCATTCAGTAGTTGGGGCGGGTTTAAAGTATTGAGAATGAATCAATGATAGATACAAGTCAGGAAGGCGGGACATTGCCCGGCAGCACTGGGAAATGTATTTATTATTATTTTTTTAATTGGAATAGGGTAATGTCAACGTGAATTGATTAACCATTTCCACCGTTTTTCCAGTGTTTATTGGCTATCCACCGATTTCATTTTTTTTGTATCGGGGGTGTTTTATCAGGTTTTATCGGTTAAAACCGAAAATCAGAAGCCCTAATAATAATACAGTAAATTGGTCCCACCCCGAGCTTCAGAGACAATTTCAGCAAATACAATTAATTGTTGAAAGCAGAAGACTCATCTAGGCTTTTTAAGATAATTTAAGTGTACAACATCCAGTTGCAATCACAAATAAAATATGTGAAATCAGTGCTTGTCTCTGTATGTTCTTTTCTCTGCTACTTTTTAATAGGCCATTATAGCCTATGGGTTGTGCATCTTTCTCATACCATGAGTGGATTTGTTTGTTTGTCTTTTTTAACCAAATGTAAATACAATTAAAAAAAAAAAAAGAAAAGAAAAACAGAACCCCTAGTGTGACGCCACAACTAAAATATATAACATGTACTTATATTACATCAATTATATGTATTTGAATAAAGTCAATTTCGCTTTAAGGCACTAACATGAATCAAGCATTGTTGTTATTACAGATAAGATTACCCGAATAACCCATGAGCTCCTTAAGGGGTTGAGTGGTTTGTGTACAGCTATCCTAATGAGTGAAATAACCACAACGTTCATAATAATCAGTAATCTTTATATAGCAAGTACAGTATAATGTAGGGAAAAGAAAGTATGTTTAAACCCGTAATAGCTGAATATGGAAAATTACTTTCCTTAGATCAAGCTCTGCATCTGCTTAGCAGCGCAACATTATATGGAGCAGTACAATTTACCTGACCTGGATTCAAAAATAAGACCTGGAAAATGTAGCAGCATGGAATATGAAAAAATATATATATCAACTCACTGTACACAAATAATACATTGTTGTTTACATATCTTTCAGCTGCAGAAAGGTCATTTGCTGAATCTGGAGTTTTCAGCAACAGTCCCAGGCTAATGAAAGTTGTTATTGTTGTATCTCACACAACCATTTGGGAACCCTCCAAAATCAGTCACAGCAAATTCTGTTTATTTTTTAAACTGCTTAGCCAAGCAATCCAGACAGTAATCTATCCTGATGTTTCTTTGTGTTAGCATTCAGTAATCACAAACTGTATCTACCCTTTCCAAAAACACAATTGACATTGAACATACAAAGCATGGCTTTTACCAATCAACTGTGTGTAAAATGAAGTACTACCATACACTGACTATGTTAGCATTTAACAAATAAATCATAATAAAGTAGTACTAAAAGGAAAATGTAATAATAAATGTCAACAATTATTTTAACTTGAAGTCTTTATCAGTGTCTTTTTACATATAGTTTATAACTGATAATATCAAGTTATGTGGCATCCTAATTCCCTATTCAAACTGCCGTGACATTTTAAAATCAATAAGTATAACAGACACATACTTTCTTTGCCAGGCCTATAACTGCTGTGCTGAAAAAGTTGGTGACCACGGCATGTATCAACAGTATGTACTGAATAGTATGGAATACGAATTAGCAATTCAATGTTTTAGCACAATTTGGTATGCGATGTGGTCAATAATACACGCAATACGCAACTTGTATTGCACAGTTTTCAGTCGCAATAGAAACACAGAGTCGGAAGAGTGGTCAGATCTAACTCCATCTATGGCTGTTGAGTAATAAAAAACCAAAAACAGAGGTAAAGGTGAGTGCATGTGCAGCTGTGCAGTGAATGATCAGTCAGCACCAACCGCCTTACCGAAATGAGCACAGCCACAATCGTGTCACTGAAATATTGGGGAGGAAGATTTTAGAACTCTAAATTATCATAATGGGTCAAGAATGAACTGAGACCAAGTAAAATAAATAAAGCACATAAGCCAGGGTAAGTTCAATTTTAAAACAGAGATGTACTGAGAATCTACTCTTAATGCCTGGGCCTACTGTTAACCTTATAAATAGTACTAAGTTTCCTATGCTAATTTCAACTTATCATATGAAACATTTCCATTAAAAAAAGAAAGCCCTGGAAGTAATATTACCAGGCAGTAATAAAGTAGTGATTTGGAAAGCCAACCATACACAGAATGGAAATTTGAGTGAATTTGATGGTTATTACATCATTAAACAGGCTGTATTCCTTTTCCAACTATGCTCTAGCTTGTGAATAAAAGCTACTTTCCATGGAATTGATTTTCTTTTATTAACGCAATGGAAAAATGTGAGCACTGGATCTTCTTTCAAAAATAGCTACTGTAATTGCAGCATCCTTTTAGCATGATATATTTAGACAGATTAACTAATTTATCAGACTCATCATAAAATCTCAGAATATTGTACCCACAACTCATGTATAAGCTTCTCTGAGCTAATAATCAGCAAAGAAAAACTTCATTTTTCCTTCTGTAAACAAAGATACTCTAACATATACACTGTGAACAGAACCTTCCTAATCTTGCCATGCTTGTGGTGGAGCATGCAACCAATTGTGCTCTGCAAACTGATGATAACAATGTGACCACACAAAATGCATTTTCATAGTTAATGGGCTGTATCGTACAATACAGCCATGTTTATACTAGACCAACCTTTTAGGGTCTGATTAGCTGAAAATGTGCTAATTACAAAACCTTCATTTTGAACATTTTCCAGTCATTTCATATGTATTCATGACATGTTTACACATAAGAAACAGTACATGGGTTTAATCTGGGCTAATTATCTTTATCAGGGGTGGGTTAAATGGGTGGGTGGAGTCCAAAAGTAAATATGTTATAAATCTACATCATGTAAACTTTCTCATTTTTGTAAACAGTTTATAGACTTGAAATTTGGGGCACTTTTGACCTAAAATAAGACATGCTGTGCAGCTTTGCACAAGAAGGAAAGGTTGGGAAATACTCTCAGGATTTTACAGACACTGTTGTTTTATACAATTTGGCTTTTTTTTTTTTAATCAAGTAACTTTCAATCATTAAAACATGTTAGAGTGCAGTGTTATTTTCATGTTCATATACCTGCAGATTGAATATGCATACATTCAATTTGTATCTGAAGTTCTTTGACAACAGATGACATTTAATTGAAGTTGTTCCTTATTTATTTCATGTTCCTGTTCATTTTTTAACTAGTCTGTTCCATTTTGTGTCGAATTAGTTGGCTGACAGTTTTAGGGGTTTGGGCTACAATATGAGGAATTGTAAACAAATTATTTTTATGTTGGGTCATTTGGACAAACTTAAATGTCTTTAGAAAGATGTGTTTTTTCTGGAAATACATATATGTATCTATTCTACATTTACTTATTTCTTTGAAAATGCATGAATACTGATGTTAAAAGAAAAGGTGTGTATTTTCAGGATTCATTTTTATTGACTCATGCACAGTTGTAGCAAAACATTTTAACTATGAGACTTCTTAAAACGCATAGCCTAGTCAGGCAGGCAGAAATCACACAAACAAAACACAAATGTGGTTAAGTGCTGAAAGGCACTTCTATTAACACAAAAACAAAAGTTAAAACATTAAAATAAAGTGGCCTTAGCCCAGGCTAGAAAAGATGCCCCTCTTTCTCTAGGGTTTAAACAAATAAATGTTTAGCTGCTTTTTCCTGAAAGAAACATATTTGCTTAATTAGCTGTCATGTGCCTGAAATAATACAACACAATACAAAATGTTCAATATGTATAGAATAATATATGGGCTGCAGTGCATTATGGTTAATGGTTAATGGTTATGTGACATCCACGAGAAATAACGCTGCTGCTACCATGGATGTTCAGGTAAACTTGTTGTATCAGTGTGTGTGGGAGAATGAGTGACTAATGTGTGTAATAATAATATATACTGTATAACATCTTTATTTTTATATAGCACCTTTTATAGTGGACCACCATCACAAAACACTTTACAGAGGTAGGCTGTGAAATGTGCATTATATACAGAGTCACTTACAACAGGACATTGATTTAACATCTCATCTGCAGGATGGAGCACAAGGAGGTTAAGTGACTTGCTCAGGGTCACACAGTGAGTCAGTCATTGTCAGAGGTGGATTTTAACCGGAGACCTTCTGGTTACAACCCCTGGACTTTAACCACTGGACCACACTGCCTCCTTAAGTTTGTGAATAAAATGCAGTACACAGCAAGATTTTATTAAAATATTAAAAATCAGCACATTAATATCAGTAAGCAATAATGGACAGGCAGAATCTCAATGTAAATGTCAATTACAAGTGAAAGCAATTTCTTATTAGTAGTTGTTTATTTAGCTTATATCCAAGACATTCATTGTCTACAATTTGACTATTCCTTAAGACAAATTCTTAAGTCTGTAGATATAATAATATGAGTATGCAAGCAGGATAATCGTTTTGAGTAAGTAAATAAATCAATATCAATTCTGTGAATTCTAATTAATAGGATATTACAAAATCGTTCTTAATTCTTTAGCAATCAGATATATATCCTTTACTTAGAATCACTGCACAAAAACATTTTAACACCCCTTCATCTGTTCTTTAAGGAAAACAAGATTCAGCACCCCTTATTCAAGTTCATAGATCACCATGCGATTCTAGCTGTTAGCTGTAATTCACTTTCATGAAAGATTAAAACTAAAACTAAAACTAAACTCTTGTTGTAAGAAAACAAAATATAACACACACTATCAACTTTTCTGCAAATATACATTTATTTAATTCCCCCAAGTATAGTTTCTGAGCTAGGCTTCTCCTTTATACCTCTTTTATTATAATTTTGCAGCTTCTGTACAATAAGTTAAAAACACAAAGAATAATAGGCTACACTCTTTATCTTTCTGGTGGTCATGGAGATTAGGCTAGCTGCCTCCAGACCAATATGCTAAATCCTATTAACCTGTTATGTTCCTACAAGTGTAAACAGTGCCTTCTTTACAGTATTAACAATTATTTTGCCTTGTTCTCCTCCTTCCTCATACCGGGTGTCTTGGCATGGCTCACCCTCTGCCTCTTGCTCTCTTTCTACAGGTGTCCCCCAAGGCTCACTCCCTGGGTCCCCTCATCTCCTCCCATAGCTTCTCGTATCATTTTTATGCTGACGATGCCCAGATCGTCCTCTCCTTTCCCCCCTCTGACTCCCACATCTCCTCCCGTATCTCTACCTGTGTATTGCCACTCCTCCTAGATGCACTTGCATCATCTTAAACTCAACCTGTCCAAATCACGACTGATCTCTCTATCTCTGTTCCACTTATTCCACTTGAATCCACCAATGTCTCTCCCTCCTCATCCACCAAGAACCCCGGTGTCACCCTCGGCCCCTCCCTCTCCTACTCTCAGCACATTACTCTGGCACGCTCCTGTCGCTTTTTCAGCAACATACGCAGAATTCGCCCTTTCCTCACCGATTACTCCACACTGCTCTTAGTTCAGGGCCTGGTACTGTCCCGCCTTGATTACTGAGACTTCCTCCTGGCCGGCCTCCCTGCTTCCGCTATCTGTCCGCTCCAGCTCATCCAAAACTCTGCTGCTCGCCTTGTCTTTTCCCTTCCTCATTTCTCCCACACTACTCCACTGCTCCACTACCTCCACTGTCTCCCTATCGCCGCTCGCATCCAATTCAAAACTCTTGTACTTGCCTATCGCTGTCTCGACCTTTCTGCTATCTCCAGATTAATATTTCTCCCTACACCCCCTCTCGTCCCCTCCGCTCCTCTCCCACCGGCAGATTAGCTGTGCGACGCAACTCTTGGCCACTGAATCTGACGTCTCTGAGAAACCGGGTTGTAGAGTGTGCCACAAATCCTCGACAACCCACCTCCACTGGGTAAACCCAGACTCTCCATCCTCGCTGTTCCGCTTCAGTGGCTCGTTGAGCATACCGCAGTTTCTTCCTCTCATACGCCTCATCTACAGCATCCTCCCATGGCACTGTTAACTCTACCAGGTGAACAAGTGTGCTGATCCAGACCACAAGACAATATCTGGTCGAAGGTTAGTGGTGGCAATCTCAGCTGGAAAAATAAGCCGTTGACCAACATCTGCCAGCATTTTCCAGTCTCTAGCAGCTTCCAGTTGTCCTGGGCGAGGATTGGTTTTAACACCTTTTCTTGGTGGTTGCTCTCCTGGGCGGAGGAATGTTGTCTTTTGTGTGTAATGTTTTGATGGAACAGGTGGCAACTTATTGGTCATGTTACGCTTGTCTTCCAATACTAAGGCCAAACATCGCAGCACCTGGTCATGGCGCCAAGTAAACCATCCTTGGCTAAGAGCCATCTGACATCCTGTCAAAATGTGCCTTAATGTTGCAGGTGATGAACACAAAGGACATGAGGGATCCTCTCCTACCCAGAGGTTTAGATTCTGTGGTGATGGGAGAACATCATATTTTGACCTGATGAGGAAACTGATCCTGCTCTGTTCCATTGACCATAGGTCTTGCCAGCCAATCTTGCGTTGTTCCACACTCTCCCATCTCATCCATTCTCCCTGCTTGGCCTGGGAAATGGCCTTTATACACCTCATCCTCTCCTCCTGCTTTTGCACCTCATTGACTACCACTTCCTCCATTGAGCTGGGGCTGCCTTGTGCCATGTAGGAGGAGCTGAACTGAGACCAAGACCCCCTCTTCCAAGCTGAACTTGATATCATGAATATCACGAATTCGAAGGGCAGCCTTTACATCCTCCACAGCTTTCTTTGCCGCCCACTTTCTTCCAGTTTTCAACACAGGTGCTGCCTCCCTTACGCATTTGTCGCGTGACTCTACTAATGTAATTTCCAGTCTGGCCTTGGCGCACTTAAACTCCTCGGTGAGAGCAGAGATTGGTAGCTGCAGTATTCCTTTACCATAAAGTCCCACTCTGCTGAGGCTGCGTGGAACTCCCAACCATTTCCTGATGTATGAACTGATTAAAGCTTCCAGCTTCTCTACTGTTGTCAAAGAAACCTCGTACACAGTCAGTTGCCACAGCAACCTCGGCAGTAGACCAAACTGAAAGCACCAGAGTTTTAGTTTGCCTGGTAGAGCGCTGCTGTCTATGCTCTTCAACCCTTCCACTGCTTCTTGTCCAACTTCTCCCACACAAACTGTGTCCTTTAGATCCCCGTCGTACCATCTCCCAAGACTCTTCACTGGCTTCTCAGACACTGTTGGTATTGCCTCACCATTAATGAAGAACGTTTTATCTACTACTTTACCTTTAATTATAGAGATGCTCCTTGATTTAGTGGGCTTGAATTGCATTCGTGCCCATTCAATGTTATTGGTTAATTTGCCCAATAACCAATTAGTGCAGGCTACTGTTGTAGTCATGGTTGTCATGTCATCCATGTATGCTCGAATTGGTGGTAGTCACATTCCAGAAGCCAAGCGCTCTCCTCCCACTACCCATTTTGATGCCCTAATGATTACTTCCATTGCCATGTGTGGCAATGTGCCCCGCCCCTGTGTGCATTTGTGTGTTATGTGTTGTATGTTGCATGTGGTGTGTTAAATGTTGGTGTATAGTCATTGGTACACGGGATATAAATGGGTGTGTGCAGCACGAGTATTTAAATTGTATAATTATATTTAGGCACAGGATTGCACTTCACGTGCATTTAAAGTATAGTATGTGAGCACGGGGTTGCACAGAATTAATTCATGTGCTGGGATTCAAGTGAATAATTAATTAGTAATTGAATCCCAGCACAACAGTATATATAGATGCACGTTTGACTCACTCGGGGTTGGGTGTTCGAGAGTGGAGAACGGGTGAGAGAGAAGGAGAAATAAAAGCTAAAGTTTAAATATCAATTGCTATTACGTGCTGGTAGGACCAGCACGATACTTGTTTATTTAAAACTCACCGTGTCTGTTTACTGTATAGTCTGTTTTGTTTGTCTCTTTATTTTGGCGTGAAGTGCCGTGTCCTGTTTTTGTGTTCTGTTTAAACTTTTTACTTTGTTAATAAATGCTGAGTGCTACCATTTGCACTCAGCTTCTCATCACCACCGTCTGTCTGTGTGTATTCCTTTCTGGTCTGACGCCACCCACTCCGGCCGTCTTTGTGACACCATGGTCCCAGCACATTTCCACTCTGGCATGCACTTGCCTATTCTTCCTGAGCAACATCCGAAGAATCCGACCCTTCCTCACCAACTACGCTACCCAGCTCCTGGTCCAGGCCCTGGTACTCTTCCGCCTAGACTACTGCAACTCCCTCCTGGCTGGCCTCCCTGCTTCCGCCACCCGTCCGCTCCAGCTCATCCAGAACTCTGCTGCCCGCCTGGTGTTCTCTCTGCCTCGCTTCGCCCACGCTACTCCGCTACTCCGCTCACTCCACTGGCTCCCAATCACCGCTTGCATCCAGTTCAAGACTCTTGTACTAGCCTACAGATGCCTTGACCAGACTGCACCCAGCTACCTCTAGACCCTCATCTCTCCCTACACCCCCACTCGACCTCTCCGCTCCGTCTGCACTAGAAGACTGGCTCTACCTCCGCTACGCTCCCCTGCCTCCAGAGCCCGCTCCTTCTCCACCATTGCTCCGCAGTGGTGGAACGACCTTCCTACAGATGTCAGGACTGCCCAGTGCCTCCTTAAGACTCACCTCTTCAAACAGCACCTGTAGAACTCCTCTGTTTGTATCCTGGGGCACTATCACCCTTCATTTAAATGTGCTTTATTTTGCTCTTATCTGCCCCCTATTTTACTGCATTTAATCCTGTACTTCAGAATACTGTAATCTGCCAAGTGTTTAACCTGTAGTATTTTGTATTCAATCATATCCTGATGTAACTATCACTATTATCTGCTGTATTATTGAATTGTGGTTTGTCACACTTGTACTTTGCTTGAACAAAAGTTAGTGTATTTCTTGCTCTTATTGTATTACTTGTATTGTAACACTTACTGTATTTGCTTATGATTGTAAGTCGCCCTGGATAAGGGCATCTGCTAAGAAATAAATAATAATAATAATAATAATAATAATAATAATAAAAGCCAGTGGAGAAATGGTGCATCCTGCCATTATTCCAACTTCTAGGCATTGCCATGTAGTGCTGAATTCTGAAGCTGAAAAACAAAATTGCAAATCTCCAAAGTAAGCTTTCACTAAATTTGTTATTGTCATCGGTACACTGAAAAAATCAAATGCTGCCCAAAGAAGTTCATGTGGCACTGAACCATATGCATTAGCCAAATCCAGGAATGTCACATGGTGTTCTTTCCTCTCCTTTTTAGCTGATTTAATTTGTTGCCAGATCACATTGATGTGTTCTAAGCATCCTGGGAAACCTGGAATGCCCGCTTTTTGTATTGAAGTGTCAATGAAGCAGTTCTTTAATAGGTAAGTTGACAATCTCTGAGCAATAATGCTGAAGAAAATCTTGCCTACTACATTTAATAGGGAAATAGGGCGAAACTGACTGATGCTTGTAGAATCTTTTTCTTTAGGTATAAAGACTCCACCTGCTCGGCGGCATGCTCTTGGTACAACCTGTTTTTCCCATGCCACTTTCATCAATTTCCACAGGATTCGTAGAACTCCTGAAGCACTTGTACACTCTGTACGGAACTCCATTAGGCCCTGGAGATGATGAAGCACTTGCTTTTTTCAGAGCTCGCTCTACTTCCACTTAGGTGCACAGTCCTCCATTTGGTATTCTGGTGGATTGATAGGTGGGATGTCTGAAGGAATTGACATAGGCTCCTGCCTTTTTGAATCTGTATGTGTTTCATCCAAATATCTCTCCAGCTCAAACTTAGATGCTTTTAGTGTGCCATTCTTCTCACTGGTGAATAACTTCTTTACAAATTTGAATGGGTCTTTATAAAAGTTAGTTCTCGCACGCTCCTTCTTTTTGTAGCGTTTCCGTAGGTGCTCAGCTCTGCGCAATGTTGCAAGCTTATCTTTTATGACCCTTTGTAAGAGATTGAGTCCCTCCTTCTGACTTTGTTCTGCTCTTCTCCATTGCTTCCTCAGCTGTCTCCTTTCTCTAACTAAGCGTTCAATCTCCTGCTGCCGTCTAGACTTTCCAGGAATAGTTTGTACTTTTTCCTTCCTTTTTTCAACTCCAAACCTCTCGTTTCCATATGCATAGATGATGTCCCCAAATTTATCCAGCTTCTTTTCAACTGTCCCACTTAACCTTTCCAATGCAAAGCAGAGATCTGTGTTTACTGTGTCCCATGCAGTTTTCTCACAAGCTCTTGGCCATTTAACTCCAGGCGTGTGCCCGTTGAGGTTTTTTTTCTCTCTTATGCTGGTTTGTCTGACAGGGTTCTTAGTCATAATCACTCTCAAATGTAATTATTTACTGTAATTTTTTTTTATTTTCTCTCATTTTAATTTGCTCTTACTACTGATTTTATTGTATTCTATAACTGCTATTATCTGTAATATGATACTTTGTAATGTGATACTTTGTAACAACTGTAAGTTGCCCTGGATAAGGGTGTCTGCAAAGAAATAAATAATAATAATAATAATAATAATAATAATAATAATAATAATAATAATAATAATAATAATAATAATTCTGCAATCAGTAGATATCTCCAAGGGAAGAAAAAAAGAAAGTAGAAAAGAAATGTGTAACTAACGCTTATCTTATTTCATGTAAATATGTAATCCTGACCAATACAGTAAAATCATCATTCCCTATACTGAACATATGCTGATTGAATGGCACTTCACTGGAATTCTAAAGGTAGAAATTATTTTACATTTAATAGAAAACACTTAAAATGTCTGGGATTTACAACCATCTTTCCTTGTCTTTTAAACTGGTTTACCAAGCATATGTGGACTGCAGAGGCACTAGCAAGATTTCTGGTAAAGGATAAAAGTATTTGTTCAATATGTTGTGCCACCCAAAACATGCCATAAAGACTTTCTAATTAATGTTTTAATGAAAAGTTGGCATTGTGAAAAAAGTACAGTATTTCAGACGACTGTTCTAAAATATTACATTTCTTTTTAGTTAATAAAGACAGAAACCGAGGAGCTTGTAAACCAGAATTTATACAACATGTAAACGTAAATCACTTCTCGGAATGTCTTGGTAAAATCAGTAGAGGTATGGGGTGTATAGTATTTACAGTATAAACAGCTTTGGATCTGAATACCGCTGTTGTTGGACTCTATATTACTGCACTGCTGCTGTTTCCATCAGAGGTAAGTTATTCACCCACGTATTTAATATAACAACAATAGAGTGGAATGCGGTTCTGCAAAACATTTGGATAATTAAAAGAGAGCCCTTGAATCCAGCAGTGGAATAAACTACAGATACAGTACACAATCTAAGAGCCATATGTGTGTTATTTTCAACAAATGAGATTCCATGGAAATACTAATGTACTGTACTATGGTGTGATATAAAAGCAGAAACATACAATGGTAGGAACCATTGATTGATTGGTTCAAATTGTTCATGTGCTGTAAAAATGGTATTACAGTGACAGCGCTACTGTTTCTGGGCCAAATACATTGTTTTTCCATTACTATTAATGATGTTGTATGCTAATAGTTCTGCTGTTAGGGTTTGCTCGGAGTAATACATACTATACATTGTAATTAAAATGGCATCCTGCTGGTAAATTTCTAATTGTTATGTAGAGGTTGGAATAACTTGCAATAGCACTCATGTTTGTAAATTTGACTAGTAATTATAAAATAATCAATTTTACATTGTTTCGCCTAAAAGTACATTTTGTGGTTGAGGGCAGTTAAAGTGACTGGCCTCTATAAAAAGGCACAGATTACAATTTTTATGTTCATTTCCTAGAGTTGGAGAGCCTGCGTTAGTTATAAATTTCTTTCTTCCTCTTTAGTTGAACTCTTCTGATCTATGAGTTTTGGATGTGGCACTGATCATGAGCAGAAAGGGTCCTGGTTTTCCTGCAGAATTACAAGGTCAGACATTACCACATAATGCTTTGTGGTGCATATTTTGGAAAATGTCTAACTATTTTAGGCCCCTTACTTATATCTCTAATTAGATTAAATTCAAGTCTTAAGTTTGGCATCTCGACTTTAGTAATAATGTAATATCTGGTATTAAATGAGGAAATGACATAAACGTTGGTTAGAAAGTATTCTGTTACACCCAACAGTATGCTGACAAAACCATTTATATAATATAGACATTAACTAACTTACAACCCAGGATTTATTGTAAGTTATATAAAAATGGCTCACAAGACCAAAACTATTTTGGCTGACGTATCCAAGAGATCAGAACAGCAGCTGAAAGACACATCTATACTGGGTCTGAATAACACCTTCGCTCCTCTAAGAAGCACTGCATACTCGGAAGGGGGGATATGCAAATTCATGGCAGTTAAATGCAGCCACTGGTGAATCTGTACATCACTGTGTTGCTGTTTGGAAAATACAAACTCTGCTATGAATTCTGACTAACCCATAGTTAGGGCATCTTGTGTTGATTCCCTGTAGGTTTAATCTATGTATGCTATTCCTCCTTTATCACGATCCCTTTGCAGTCTGGTTTGATACTTCCAGTTGGGATGTTCTCTACCATGTTCTGTGGGATAGTGTGCAGTTCATAAACAGCATATTCGATTGTTAGAGATGTATTACTGGAGTGAGGCAAAGGCCCTGTTGTGTAGCCTTGAGTAAGCAATTAGGTTTTTGTTTCGTGAGAGGAATAAATACAGTACTTCATGTTGTGATGAACAACCCCTGATGTGCCAGATAGGCACATTGTATGTGTGCATAAAGACACTGACTACAAAGCCTCTAGGGGGAAATTCCTCTTTAGCGAAACTGTAGTGTGTTTGCCTTTAGTGATGAGGTTCAGCAGTTCGATTCCGGACCGCTGAGGCAAAAATAATAATTAATAAATAATAATTTAAAAAGTGTTATAGTGTACATAGTGTACATGGAGGTATGGAGAAGAAAGTATGTTTAACCCTAAATTAAACAGCTAGATTTAGGGAATGTATTCCTGTGTCAAGCTTTGCATGTGCATAGTAACACAGGAATACATTCCCCAAATCCAGCTGTTCAGCCATTCATTTTGTTGTATGTGAAATTGATCCAGAAATGTAATTTATTCTGTAGCATAGAATACAACAAAAATGAATCTTTCATAAATATAAATGATATTATCCGTTCTCTAACAATCTAATAACTTGTTTACACAACCTGCCCTTTCAGAATACAATTACATAACTTTGCATGTCGTATGGGTTCCTTACAGTAGATAAACTCCATCCCTGTCACTAGTGAATAAACAGTGCACCATTTTTTTTTTTTTTTTTTTACCCTTTTTGCTTACACCCAAAATAAACTTAATGCACTGGACAATAAATACATTACATTTTACAATCAATAAATTAATATCCTAAGATTGTGACATCAGATACTAATGAAATCTACTACATTTTGTATTCATATCCTTTCGATTCTTCAAGAAAGGCATGGACATTAATTCCTGGAAGTGATATATGTATTTACAATATCATTATTAAGTGGTCCCCATATGTCCATTTTGGGAATTTGAAGTATTTTGCAGATTTTACTTAAGAACATAGGAAAAGTTTGAGAACAGGAAAAGGTCATTGGACCCATCAAGTCTTGCCCCTTGTTAGCACACCTTTCTTCCCTACTGGAGGGAATGCATTTAAAAGCACAGAATCAAGTCTTTTTTAATATGTTCCCAGTTTTAGATCCTACTACTTCACCTGGTAGGCTATTCCATGCATGTATAGCTCTGTGTAAAAAAAGTGCTTTCTGCATTCTGTTCTAAACTTACTTTTACTCAGCTAAATTTGAAGCAGTGTCTTGGGTTAACTTTATCTATACCATTTATGATCTTAAAGACTTCTGCCAAGTTCCCTTCTTTTTTCTAGGGTGAAGAGATTTAATTATTTTAACCTGTCCTCATAGTTCATGTTATTGGGCATGATTTTCAAAAGGTCATAAATGATAACTCCCTCCAGTGTTAATCAAGAAATCGGTATGTAGCATTGATTTTAGCATTTTCAAGTGGTTGTTAGGCCTATTTTGTTATTAACAGCACAGAATCAAGTCTGACCTAATGTGATTTCAGAACTTATGTTGATTTACAAAATAATGTTAATATCTTAATGAGCAGTGCTTCTTGCGACTATTTATTTTGTTTGTGTGGGAATTTAAAAGCAAATACATGTTAATTGTCATAATTTATCAGGAAAAGGCACTTGGAAAAGGAGGGTTTTAATGAACAAAAGAGTACAGAGGGAGTGTACAGGAGTTATTTTATTTATTTATTAGCAGACACCCTTATCCAGGGCGACTTACAATTGTTACAAGATATCACATTATTTTTACATACAATTACCCATTTGTACAGTTGGGTTTTTACTGGAGCAATCTAGGCAAGGTACCTTGCTCAAGCAGTGTTCCCCACCTCGGATTGAACCCACGACCCTCCGGGCAAGAGTCCAGAGCCCTAACCACTACTCCACACTGCACACTCCACACTACTGCACCCGGTGTAATGTTACTACCAATAAATTATCAATACAACTGTAGCCTATCTGAATTCTGCATACATTCACATGACAGCTGACATCTACTGTAGATTGTATTTGAATTATACAACTGAAATTTTGGTATAGAAAACGGCATATTAGATATTACAATCAGATCTTTGGCTTTTAACACCTGTGCAGGGGTCGACACCATGTCGATGTGACGGACATTTAAAAAAAACATCTTGGCCACGGACAAACAAAACGTGAGTTATATACAATTACATGCGTGTGTGTGTTAGACATATTCACTGCCACAGACACTGATGACTCATGTCAATAGCTAACAACTACGTCCAATTTTTACCCACACACCAGATAATCGTAAATCAGCATTTTAAATGTGAATTGTGCATTTTTAATGAACTTTACCGATTACACACAAAATAGATATTCCCATTATTTTTCTGTTTTCATTTGGCTGCTGCTCGCTTGTGGGAGAGCCGTCTTCCTGTACGCTAGTATTTTCCATAACAGCGAATTATGCTTCCATTCATTTTTCTTGATCTCGTTAATGTGCATTTTGATTAACAAGTTCCCGTTGTTTAGTCATTGAGACAGGAAGTGATGTACGTGACCTGCGACAATTAAGCTTTTTAACGAGAACTGCATTCATTAATGACCTCATCGACTCAATTTCAAAGCATTAACGGATTGATTTCATTAACAAATTTTGTTTGAAAATCACTTGCTACTAAAGCTCTCGTTACTGTACCATAAGTCCAATACAATAACACTGTTTTTGGAAAATCCTGACCATTAAGTCCTGGGATCAGCCTAGTTGCCCTTCTCTGTACCGTCTCAAACGCAACAATGTATTTTCTGTAGTGAGGGGACCAAAACTGTACACAGCATTCTAGGTGGGGTCTAACTAGGCCATTGTATAATCTTAGCATGACTTCTCTAGTCTTGCATTCTGTGCTTTTTGCAATACAGCCTAACATTTTATTTGCCTTTTTAATTGTCTCACCACATTGGCAAGATACTTTTAATGATGACTCCACTATAACCCTGAGATTCTTTTCAAAGTCCTTGTCCCCCATTTCAATCCCGTTCATGTTATACTTATAACCTGGATTATTACGCCCAATATGCAATGCTTTACATTTCTTAACATTCAAATAAATTTACCACAAGTTTCACAAAGGTCCAAATCCCATTGAATCAACTGGGCTGCAGTTTCAGAGTCCACTACTCCCGCAAGTATGGTATTATCTGAAGATTTCACAATCTTGCAATGTGAATCTTGGTCCAAGTCATTTATATCAATGACACAAATTCCCTAATATTCTTTGTTTGGAGCTGTATAACTCAAACTTTCCACTTTAGGGTCTAGAGGTAGTGTGGTACTAAATGTAGGCTTGGCTATGCAGTACCATATTGCATTTTTTGTATATATAATCACTCTCTTCAAATAAATAATTGTATTGTTCTCCTCAACCCCTCTCTAGAGGGTTAAATCTGGTTTTGTGTAATCGGAATAATTAGTTCTTTGTTAAGACTCTGTGGTTTCAAAAGGAGAATGTGGGTGCTGTATTTCAAGGACAGAGTGGTTTTTTTCCATTGTAGTGGCTTTGTGTGCGTTGTGTACGCACATGTGCTCCAGTACAGATGTAGCAGCAAATTAAAATCAGATCCTTTGGTAGCAGTTCAAATTTCCTGGAGGTGTTGGAATGTCTGTTAAAAAAAAGCCAGTTACACTTTTACATTTTGTATATCTTAAATTCTCTATTGATGTACTTTTTTTTTATAGAATCACCCAGAAGTCTATGAAAGATCCATTGTAAAGAACTGCAAATATTTGGCAGCTACCTGATTTATTGTATTTATTTATTTATTTTGGCAGGGTTTCTACATAATGCCATCCCCGCTTACACCACCACAAGGTCTGTGTGCCTTTTCCAGAAAGGAAGATGAAACTATGAACAGTCTAGCGCTATTAATAATTCATACTGAATTATTGTTAGTACAGCAGCGCATTTGCCATTTTATGTGAAAGTTATCTCTGTGATAATTTAACAGCAGTTCCCACAAACAAGTATCCTCTATACTGACTGTCAGCCACTGCAGAAAGGAAACCTGAGCCATCTGATTCCAGACTCATTAGCATAGCACCAGAAGTCAACCGAGACTTTTGTTTCCTGCTTTTTTATGTTTCCCATGTCTATTACAAAATCTAGAGTTGCAGAAATTGAGTGCCAATGTCTTAGGAAACTTTTTTAAAATCATTTGAAGTGCACACATCACGGTCACCCAGGGTTTCATTAATCCAGAACACAGACTGTATGCTAAGGTGATAAGGTTTTGTATCCCCAAACCTGTTTTTGAAGTTAGGAACATATATATTTTTTTAGAGAACAGTTTGGGTATTACATAGAAATATTAGTGTTGGTAAATGTACTTTCACTACCTCAAACAATCTCAGAAGTAAAAATTGATATTAGGGCTGAGTTTTGTAGGATTTTATTAATTTTTAATGAATAATAACACAATTGGGAAGCAGATCATATTAAATATGATCTTTAATGCTATTGCTATTAGGGTGACCAGATGTCCTGGTTTAGCCGGGAGAGTCCCGGTTTTCCATTGAAGGCCCCGGTGTCCCAACATTTTGCTCAAAATCTTTAAAAAGTCCAGTTTTTCAGCCACTTCATGTAGAGCGACACCCGCTAAATACCTTTTGTCAAAATAACGTAAACAACCGTTTTTAGTTAATGGCACCTGCAGTGAAAATAAAATAAAATTAAACAACAAGGTGCTAGGGTAAAAAAGACCATTATGTGTATATAGTGATTAACACAGGCGTACGTGCTTATTCCTCAGTGCGCTATGTGTTTTCATTTAGTTTATATTCATTACAAATCTACACTTGTGTGTAATATGGTAATTTTGTAGCTGTTCAGTTCTGGCTGGATTTAACCCAGACAGAGGAGTGAGAGGTTGCAAGCATCAAAATCCACCAGGTTAAACCACATTAACAACGTAAATATAGACTACAAATGCAAGTATACCATTGCAGCATACAGCAATTGTACACAGTCTGTTATTTTCCTTGTTATAAATGTGGCTCTGTAATGGTGTTTTTTCCAGTTATTAGTGAAGTTAGAATAGATATAAATCTTTCCACCATGTTCTCTGCCACTTTTCATGACTGCCTCTTTTTGGTACCACCTTAAATGGAGCAAGCCTGTCCTTTGTTTTAAAGGTTTCAAAACACAGACAATCGGTCACTAATTATACTAAAAGCCACTGCATGATATAATTACTAGCAAATTAGGAAAGGTAATTGGACCTCCTGCCAGCTGTGAAGAAGGGCCCACCCCGAACATTGGCTACAAACAAACATTATAGGATTGTAGTCACGCTAGCTTGCGTTGTCTACTGCCCACAGGGAAATGTCATCTAGTACCCTGCTGATGTGCCTCTAAAATGCTGTTAAAAAGATGAAAATGCCCCACAAGTGGAATTGTGACAACTTTGTCCAGGAAATATCAAATGATTAATGTGGCATGCTAAACAAATCACTCCTTAAGTTTTGTTGAGAAGTTTTGTTGAGTTTTAAACACACTCAGTTTAAAGAAATTTTGTGAAAAAGCCTTGGTAATATACAGCCTGCATGTGTTGCTGATAAACCCACAGGCTGTTTGGAAATGGTAATCGTCCATGGGGTGTAAATGCTTTCAAAAGCTTTTCTTCACACAGATGTTTCACAAGCCTGTTTTTTTTTTTCCGCAGACAAGAAATTTCCACTTAGTAGAATATATTTTAAATTATGTAAGTTCATATTTGTTTAGCTTAACGTACTGGTCCTCATGGGACAATTGGTGCAAATATTTGTTAAACAGATATTAGTAGTACCGGTATGTATAAACACAAATTGCACAAAAAACTCAGATTGTATATTATCTGAAACAGAGGTAAAAGCTACAAGCTCCAAAGAGCATACTGAATGAAAGACCTGCCCGGGCAAGACACAAATAAAGCCCAATAGAATTTGTAAGCATTCCACTTTGTTTAAACGATTGACATTGGTTTTGTTTTGTACAAAGAAATCTATTGAAAACAAGAACTTTAATTTACCAACTCAAAATATTGAGCCAGTAGCCAATTTTGTCATGCAACGTTTACCCTACATAGTCAGCCCAGGTATCAATATTCTGCAACTATTGTTTATTTATTTATTTATTTTTTTTACCAATTTTCCAGTGGACAATCTTTAGCTAAAAAAAAAAACAAAAAACAAAAAAAACATAATAAATTGCATGTACTGTTCAGTACAGCTAGCGCTAGAATTTGATCCGAACTCATCTAGGTTGTTATTTTTAGTTGGTGGTTTATAACAATATTGACCATTGCTGTATTATTTATTGTTTGAATACAGTACGTAGATACATTTAAAAATGTTCATTGCATAATTTACATGGAGAATTACGACACTGCATGCTATTATGTAATGTATATATTTCCATAATTTGGTTATGATTAACACTGAATTAATAATAACTATAAAAAAACGGTAACTTCAGTGCAAAATCAAGTTGGTAAATGTGCCAGAAACATTTTGTTTGCACAAAATGTATGTCACAAACCATACTACCAACTTATTAATATAAACTAGCAATTAATAGTTTTTTCCAATATTATTGAAAGCTATGTGTGGAGTAGTGGTTAGGGCTCTGGACTCTTGACCAGAGGGTCGTGGGTTCAATCCCCAGTGGGGGACACTGCTGTTGTACCCTTGAGCAAGGTACTTTACCTAGATTGCTCCAGTAAAAACCCAACTGTATAAATGGGTAATTGTATGTAAAAATAATGTGATATCTGTATAATGTGATATCTTGTAACAATTGTAAGTCGCCCTGGATAAGGGCATCTGCTAAGAAATTAATAATAATAATAAAGAGGTCAATATTCAAATATATCTTCAGTGACAAATATAGGTTAGTTTATATGGGGTTTATTTATATGGATTGATTTTGAAATACAGTAAGAACATTATGCACTGTATTTTCTGTTACCTAGTGTACAAGGGAAGTTCACTGACTCTTATCAGCAAAAACTAGTGATCTTCATAGGCTGTAACTAAACCTCTATTATTACAAACTGATGCAGTCCCTTTGTCTTGTGGAAATAAATTGAAAAAGCAACATGTTGTTGACCAATGTACATTTTCAAATGGAATTTGAGTTTGAAATAAAAAATATGCCCTCATAATATGATTTGGAACTCTGAAGCCAGAAGTGTGATCTTAGTTTTGGGAAAGAGTTCAACTGAACCTATCTCCAGAATTATGTCCAGCTCCAAATAGGACAGTAATTGAGAAAATAAAGAAGCAATGGATTTGTCCGATTGCCTAAAATAACAAGTAGTAATAAAATAATGTGCAAGAAGTAAAGGTTACAAAAGTATTACTTTGAAAATGACTTCCAAGTCCTCTGACTATGTGCATACTGCACAGTTTCTGGCAGACTAATTAACAGCATACCTTGTCAGGCAATCAAGAATCCCATTCTACCCCTTTGTTTAATTGCATTTAGAATTGTTAACAAACACGCACATACATATTGCTTTTTTCCCACAGTTTCGTTCTTTAACTCCTCACCAAGCTTGGTTTGATAAATGATTTGTGTATTGGCATACTTACAACACAGACTCTGTTGTTATGAAATATCCTTTGAGTGTAAATTCATGCAATAATTGTGGTCAAAATGTGTATAAAGAGATGCTAACATAATAAACAAAAAGTGGAACCCAGATTGCAAAAAGATTCTGTTTATCAGGTGCTGGAAGTGATCGCTGGTCATTACTGGTAATTATAACCAGCTATCCTCAAAATGGTCCCCACGGAACTATATACTTCTTGCTAGATTCTACTATGTGGGAAGCTTTAACCACGGCAAAAACGTATAATTCATTTTTCACTGTGTTTAATATTCCAATTCACACCCCGTACATAACTACATGTGTTATTTAAAAATAGTATGTAGCTTTTGCACAAAAAGAAAAAAAGGAACACAAAATACAGTGATAAAAAATCATATTTTTAAATGGGTATTCACTGGAACCATTTTGAATTATACCTTGTTTATATTTATTAAATAATGCTAAACAACATACTGAAGACTGAGGTTTAAAGATGGCTCTGACATAAAACGATTGGAGCAAAGCAGAAACAGCTGCACAAGTGGGACTAGATAAGGTTAAAAAAACATGAAAAAAATAAAACGTGACAAGACAGTTCATTTCTGAAATGTAGTTTCATTAAAGGTTAAGGCAGAAGGTAGCAGGTGAGGCTGCATACCACACACTGAACTTTAATTATGTGCTAATTATGTGCAGCCACTGTTTCTTATACACCGTTTCTGGTCTTATTCGTTTTGTCGACCCCATTGATTGTTTTAACTGTATAAAGGTATTACTTGTTGCAATATTAACTTGGGTCAGCAACTAGTGTATTGGTGCAATCTAGGCAAAACTATTTGGTGCTTTAGGACAGTATCAGGAGGGGTTCACCCCGCCTTACTGCTTATATGCTGTGAGAGGTTCAGGCATCATTCCATGCAAAAGCCTTTACTTGCTGTTTTGACTGATTTCCCCTAGTGGAGAATTCTAGTACTGTAACTACCATTACCTATTAGTAAAACCTTATTTTTTCATGACCATTACCAATGTTTCTTTTCTTTTTTAAGTTTTGTTGTTAGTTAATGGCTTTGGGCCATATTTTCATGTAATAAACATTTTAAACTGCATTTATTTGAGGGGACCTGTTGGGGACCTGGTTATATTTATATGTGTGTTTGGGGGTGTGTGTCCTTATTTATTTATTTTAATTTAGAGTTGCCAATGTATTTATTTTTCCCCCAATTTGGAATGTCCAATTATGTTTATTTTTTATCTCATCACCACAGCAGGTCACCACACAGCACAAATGTTCTGAGGGCGTGTGAGCGTCCGCCGATCTCAGAAGCCTAAAGCCAGAATTGCTTTTACGCCGAGCAATCCAGAGCAGAGGAGGACAGGCTACCGAGGCTACAGAGATCAGTCCTGCTTTTTTTCCCCACTCTGAATGTGCTCGGTGTCTGGCCAGTAGGGTCGCTGTTGCGTGATGAGGAGAATGAGTCCCTGCCGGTTTCCCATCCCCAACCCCGGGAGCGTCAGAGCCAATGTGACGCCCCCTTCAGAGTCCCTATCAAAGTTTAGCCTCTTTGCATAGTCAGGACACGAACTGGCGCCGTCCAAGCTGTGTGACTCATCCTGCGCTCCCAGCGGCAGCGCTTTAACTGGATGAGCCACTGGGTGGGTCCTTGTGACAGATTGGTTCGAATGGTGACGTACCCAGACCAGGGAGCCGACAGAGAGACACAGGTAGGTACTTGCACGGTTGAAAGTGCTGGGGCGCACGTATTTATTTAAACAAAAACAAACAAACAAAAACAAAGCTCACAGAGCAAAATAAAAGGTTTAAACAAAACAAAGTCTCAAACACTTAAAACAAAACAATACTCAGGTCAGGCTGGGCAGTCGCCTTCACTGATGGTCCTATGACACTAGCATGCTGGTCCTTCCAGCATGCGTGGCACTTGCTTGTTTTCCTCTCTTTTTACTTTCGTTTTGTTCTCTTTCAGATCTTGCTCGCTCACGCTCCTCCTCCTTGAACACCCACCTTGAACAACAAAAGCTGCAGGTTTTTATACATGTGACCATCTCTGGATTAGCAATGAATTAATCAATCCGGAGATGGTGACACTCCTATACGAGTTTAGTGGGATGGAGCTTTAACCCCTTCCACGCTGCCACACAATAACAAACCAAACACTCGTTTTCAATAAACAAAAAATACATTCAAATCATACCAATACATCACACGTTTAAATAAACATAAACAATACAACTTAAATCATAACAATACATTGCCCCATTCCCAATAAACATCAAATAACACAACACATTTATCAGTAGGGCTTGCTCTGCCCCCTATTTACACACAGGGCTTTGCTCTCCTGCCACAGTACTTTTTTGCCCATTGTTCCCCACTCTATATTGGTGCAATATGCCAAAATCTACTGAAAAGAGGATGGTTTGTAGTGTCATATGTGGATAGTTATTGGATATATTGAATTTGTTTTGCCTAATAAGATGTAAGTGTAATACACGCATAGTTTTGTTAAATAAATAAATAAATAAATAAATAAATAAATAAAATACTTTGCTTTGTTCTGATTAGTACCAAGTGTCATTGTCTGTTATATTCATTAGATATCATAAACAAACAACTTAACATGAATAATCTAACACCATTCAGCTTTATTTAAAAAATGTCAATTTGCTTTGAAACTCGGAAATCTGAAATATTAGAGTTAAGTGGAAAAAGGTTAAGAAGAACCGAGTTAAAAAAAACGTATATATATATATATACAAAGCATAATCAACAAGTACAGTTGATTTGATGGACAACGACACCTGTGTCTTCTTCCAGTTCTGTTGTCAATTCAACGCTTGTCTTCTTTCTATTTCTTAAGGATATTATCTTCAAGTATTACTCATCCTTGTTAGACAGCTTTTTGGGTCTTCCAGTCCTGAGTTCGTCAATTACAGATGATGTTTCTCTGTACTTGTTGATTATGCTTCGGATACCACACCTTGAAAATGGAGTGATGTGAGCTATTTCACTCAATGTTTTTCCTTCTTTATGCAAGTCAATGTTTTTATATTAGTAGAAAACACTAGTGGAGGCTTTGAGTAAATTGTTGATGCTCATAATGCATCAGAGTAGAAAAATGCAACATGTCTAAGACTTTTGAAAAATAGTGAATTCTGGCTAACTCAGATATTTTGGATGGGAGGAATACCTAACAGAATAGCCCTCTGTGATGAAATTAAAATGTATAAATGAAATAGTTATCAGTTATCAGTCCAAAACCATTACCTGTGGGAAACTCTCTCTGAAAAGGGGGACAGGCAGGCATGTGTCCAGACTAATATGTGGATGTCAAAAGTGTAGAACTGGGCTGTCACAAACAGAATCAAAATCGTGTCCTGCATGTTCCCATATGGTAAGGCATTGTAGAATAAGCTTTGAATGTAACGTTCCACAGGGATTATCCTTTTTTCACTTAAATGTTAAATTAGATGATGTAAGGAGAATTTCACACTAGAATGACCAAGGCGGTCATTTTGACCGTTTTTGGAATTTAAATTTAAATTGCGGTGCATGTGTTTAAGATACAGAGCTGTGCTTTCCTGACTTTTCCTAAATATGTGTACTAATTACCCTGAAAGAGTGGCGTAGCTGCAAAAATTAGGGAGATAAAATACCGTCATACCTATTCCGACCAGGAGCGGTCAAATTGACCACTACATATAAAACATATTATAACAATTAAATGTTGCGGTATTATTTGCATTTATCAGTCGGGACTTGCCGCCATGTATTGACGTTTAATAAGATTTTAACACCTATGAATTAATTAAAAAATGTACTTGTAGCTGCTACACCACTCCCAAGATGGTAACAGGGTAAAGAGGAAAATCCTCGTTAAGGTTCTTTAGTGAGCAAGGACTTATAAAATTACCAGCACCACTCCCAAGCACATGACCAAGAGACCAATTTAAAGTTTACAAAAGTTTATTAGCACAAACGTCAACTATTCAATTTAACAGCAATAGTTTCAATTTAACAGCAATAGTTTCAATATAGCAGCTATTGTTAATAATGTGACAAAAAGAACAATTATCAATAAAGTACAAAAGGAAAACAAAACACCCCACACACTACAGTGATAGTCACCTGTGACACTAACAATAGAAAAAATTAAAAACCAAGAATAATTTCAGCCCTCTCTGCTATCTTCAGGTCCAATATAAAGCATTTTGCACTAATAGTACAGACATGTGTACATGCAGACATCTTTGTCTAGGAATAATAATAATAATAAATTGTCATTTTTATATTTACATACTGTATGTGTGAGACCATGCTTTCAGCAATCATCCAACATGAAGTGCAGAAAGCTTCCAAATCGAAAAACTAAAGCATCTAAAAAATACATATATAGCCCAATTGCCAATTCCTATTGTATTTGTGCTTTTGCTATGATAAAAATCAGTTATAATAATTGATCAATAGTTCATTTGATTGTACTCTTGTTTACTTCAATCAAAATAAATGTCATTAATTGACATATTGACCATTACTGGTTTCAACAGAGGATTTGAAATACTTGGGAACTGATTTCTGAGGTCATATGAACTTGTCGACTCCCAAAGCTATTGAAATTTTACCTGCAGATTCTTCTTGTCATAAAACCAGGACCAATGCATTCAAAACAGACTCTTATTTTAACTTTTATTTAAAACGTATATCATTATATTATCCATTATACCTCAATTTCCAGTGATGGGATGATGTAAAATGAGTTTTTTTTTCTTTTTTATGAAGCAACGTTGAATACTTTTAATGTTATGTTATTCAATTACTGTATTAGATTTAAACTAAAGACAGAAATTTGTAATCAACCCTAATTTCCTTCTAAATAAATTACAGATTGCATTTAACGTATATGTTAATACAACTGATTTTGGAAATGGCTGACAAAAATAAGGAAATGTGTTATCTAACACAAATAATACAAAACACAATGAAGTAACATTTATAAAGACTGTAAATCCTTAGACAAGTTCAGGATGACATCATGGGTCAAGTGCACCAGAAATGACCACTGATAACCTCTGAAATAGTTTTTCCTGACTCCAGATAACATTATTGTATTTGGCAAATTCTCATTGGTCATAAGTTTATACAGTTATATTTGTTTTGGGTATCCATGCACATGTTGCTAGAGAGACATTAGAAAAGCTTTTTTTTCTGCTTTTGAATATTTTTATAACCTTTTGTGGCAATGGGGTAACAGCTGAAAGAAAAACGACACAGTTTTAAGCTGTCTAAGACTGATTGTTCACAGTACTAGCAACTGGTGTGGTTCCAGGGACCATAATGAAGACCATAATCAATTATAATTCTGTAGTTAGGTTATGAAAATAATTGTTCAGTGTCTAGAACTGGTAGACACAAATTCATACTTTTCATTCAAACTGTATTTTCATCACTAATGGAAATATAATAAAACCACTGACGTTTATGATTTGTGATTGAATGAACCTCAGACACTGGCTTTTTTTTTTAAATACAGCCTGAGACATAATAAATTATAATGCTAATGACCTAAGGCAGCCAGAAATCTGGCATTGTACCTGTGAGAGCAACAATACCTTTGGAAGTACTCTAGAACTATTACTGCACATACAATTATATATATATATATATATATATATATATATATATATATATATATATATATATATATATATATATATATATATGGACTGCAGAGGAGGGCTATAATAGAAAATTATTGACCCGAGGGAAGATTTTTATTACCAACAGGGGGCTATATGGCTGGGGGCATTGCACCTTGGCGGTAACAATAGTCTTCCCAAGGGGCATTTCATTTTCTACTATGGCTGCGTCTGCAGTAGATAATTGATAGATGAATCAGTCAAGAAAATAAGTGAGACATGGTTTGTTTTTGTTTTTACATACCTGTACTCTACAGCCACTGGCACTATAGCACACGGTACAGATGATCAATGAAGCTGATACACGGTTGTCTTTGTTTTCCAGAATTCCCGAATTGAGTTAATTAGCTCTAGACATATTTGATTAATTTAATATATCAGGATTTGCATCCTGGATAGATGTTTAGTTAGTTCATTTGGTTAAATCAACATTGCCAAATGAAAGGAGGTTGAGGACGGAACTGTATTGTTTTCAGTGAATTTAAGAAGTGGTCTGTGGATTTTGTCATAGTGGGTGAAAAGATCAATTATTACACTGGTAAAAAAAAAAAAAAGTGTTTGTTTGCGCTGCTGGGGTATTTGCATGTGTTTATGAAACAGCAGCTACAATACCAGTTTTTTTTACATTAGTATGGTTATTCAAAATACAATTGACCTCTTAGTATTACTGTACGTTTGGGCATTTTAACTACATTGATGATTTTATTTTGACAAACAACTGGGATTTGATTGTGCTAAGTATAGGTGTGTAGCAGGGCTGAGATCTGTGCTGACTCTGCTGGCGTGTTCACAGTGCTGCAGGAAGAGGGCAGCAGTCGTCCAACAACCGCCTGTCAGTCATGGCCATGACACGGGGAGGTGGGAGAGGGGGTCTGTGGATTTTCCCTCTCTCTGAATGGCTGGGAGGCGGGTCTTGGGGTGATTGTTGGCCCTATAAGATAATGCTCTACTGTTTCCTCAGGTCTGCCAGATTATAGTGAATGGGCCAGCAGAGACCCTACGGACGGACAGAGCGGGGCTGGAAGAGAGCCACGCGCGACTTGAAAAAAAAAAAAGAAAAGACAACGCCGAAGAAAGAATAAGTGTAGCGGGGAAAATAAATGGGCAGACCCCAGAATTGTATAGGGTAGTGAGGGAACAGGGTGAGTGTAGGACGAAGTCCTGGGCCGTGCGGCTAGCGACGGTTGGGGTTTGTTTTGGCTGCTGAGTGCAGTACCTTTATTTTGTAGATTTTTGGTATTTGTTTTTGTTTTCTTTTTGCCTTCTGTTTTCATATGATTTATTGCAATGGCGTGTGCGCTATAGGTGAGCACTGAGACACCTTTACCATCGTTGGTAGCAACGGTGTCTTAGTGCCACCTTGTGGCGAGAAATAAATAGTGCACCCAAGGGGTGTTTAGAAACCCAGCTTTTCCCCCACCCTTCCACAGGGTGGTTAAAGGGTTTATGGTGCAATGTGTTCTTTGTGAAATATTTTTGTTATTTTTTTAAGCGCATTAGCGAACAACCCTTTTTTATCTGTAGATAACAAAAATTACTTACCGGTATTTTGTAACACGCATTATTATACTAAACTCTTAGCCTTCCAAGATACATTTCTTTCTGTAATACTAGACAACTTAGGTTCAGTGTATTGATTTTCAACTGCAGCATATATGTGCGAGTATCCTGTAGTGTGTTAGGTATACGGAAAGGAAAGACTATTGGTTAGAGATATTTGTAAACAGTATACAGCTCATTGATTCCTTAGTCAAACGATTACAATGACCACAACATTATTAGCATACATGGCTAAGATACTAATATTAATTATGGTTGATCACACAAAGTGTCTACTTTGCATTAGTATTTTCAATATCTCTCTGGATCTGAAGTTCCACTGAAAGAAAAGAAAACGTTTGAAAGGCATTGTATTGCGTCGGCTCTCAGCAAAACAATAGTTATTTTAGAAGGGAGGCAGCTGTTGATTTCCAACATTATCTTTGACTTCTCAGAAGGTATAATGCTTTGCAATTTTATGTAGTTTGTAAACGTGTTCTTGTTTTTCTTGTTTCAATTCTTTTGTATGGGCTACAGGACCTTCCAGAGGCACAGCTGCTGGCTCTTTGTTTCAGTTTGTTTTGTGGTTGGTTTCAATTCTTTTGTATGGGCTACAGGACCTTCCAGAGGCACAGCTGCTGGCTCTTGCTTCAGTTTGTTTTGTGGTTGGTTTCAATTCTTTTGTATGGGCTACAGGACCTTCCCGAGGCACAGCTGCTGGCTCTTGCTTCAGTTTGTTTTGTGGTTGGTTTCAATTCTTTTGTATGGGCTACAGGACCTTCCCGAGGCACAGCTGCTGGCTCTTTGCTTCAGTTTGTTTCGTGGTTGGTTTCAAGCAGCGAAATAAAAACAAAGACCCGCTTTCGGATCAGTGTAGTGTCTTGTTTCCTGGTTCAGTCTCTCGCAGAGCAGAGAGCAGGGCCCTCTTCAGAGCTGATTTCAGCCTACTCTTAGCCTTCTCATAACTTGATTTTAGCCATTTTTCGGACCTAATTCTACCCCCACTTCAGAACATGACTTCTTGCTTGTCCCAGTCTTGAATTAAACCCCAACCCGTTTTGATTGGATCATTGAATTCATGGGTGGTGTTTAAAGTCTCACAACATGCCTAAACTCTGGTTGGTTTGTTTCTGGGCCACTTCTTATAATATGTTTTTCCAATATTATAACAGCAAGAGAACATTCAAAGAGGAGGTTAAATGTCTAAGAGACACAAATGACAAAATCATAGTCAAAGAAAAAAAAATAGTAAATATATTAAATAATTACTTTTCACAAGTTTTTACAAAAGAGGATATGGACAACATGCCCCACGTGTCGACCCGTTCCTATCCAGTTTTAAATAACTTTAGCATAACAGAGACAGAAGTGTTAAAGGGACTAGGAGATCTTAAAATAAACAAATCCCCTAGGCCAGATGAGATCCTCCCAATAGTACTCAAAGAAATGAAAGAAGTTATTTACAAACCGCTATCCAAGATCATGCAACAGTCTCTTGACACAGGGGTTGTACTGACAGACTGGAAAATTGCAAATGTAATATCGATCCACAAAAAGGGAGACGAAACCAAACCAGATAACTACAGACCAATAAGCCTGATTTCTATTATATGTAAACTAATGTAAACTATAATAAGATACAAAATGGAAAATTACCTGTATGGTAACAATATCCCTGGAGACAGTCAGCATGGTTTTAGGAAAGGGAGATTGTGTCTAACTAACCTGCTTGATTTTTTCTGAGGATGCAACATCGACTATGGATAATTGCAAAGCATATGACATGGTTTATTTAGATTTCCAGAAAGCTTTTGACAAAGTCCCACATAAAAGTGAACGCAGTAGGGATTCAAGGAAATGCATGCACATGGATTAGGGAGTGGTTAACATGTAGAAAACAGAAAGTACTGATTAGAGGAGAAACCTCAAAATGGAGCGAGGTAACCAGTGGTGTACCACAGGGATCAGTATTAGGTCCTCTGCTATTCCTAATCTACATTAATGATTTAGATTCTGGTATAGTAAGCAAACTTGTTAAATTTGCAGACGACACAAAAATAGGAGGAGTAGCAAACACTGTTGCAGCAGCAAAGGTCATTCAAAATCATCTAGACAGCATTCAGAACTGGGCAGACACATGGCAAATGACATTTAATAGAGAAAAGTGTAAGGTACTGCACGCAGGCAATACAAATGTGCATTAAAAATATCATATGGGAGATACTGAAATTGAAGAAGGAATCTATGAAAAAGACATAGGAGTTAATGTTGACTCAGAAATGTCTTCATCTAGACAATGTGGGGAAGCTATAAAAAAGGCCAACAAGATGCTGGGATATATAGTGAAAAGTGTTGAATTTAAATCAAGGGAAGTAATGTTAAAACTTTACAAAGCATTAGTAAGACCTCACCTAGAATATTTTGTTCAGTTCTGGCCACCTTGTTGCAAAAAAGGATATTGCTGCTCTAGAAAGAGTGCAAAGAAGAGCGACCAAAATTATCCGGGGTTTAAAAGACATGTCGTATGCAGACAGGCTAAAGAATTGAATCTGTTTAGCCTTGAACAAAGAAAACTACGAGGCAATCTGATTCAAGCATTCAAAATCCTAAAAGGTATAGACAATGTCAACCCAGGGGACTTTTTTGACCTGAAAAAAGAAACAAGGACCAGGGGTCACAAATGGAGATTAGATAAAGAGGCATTCAGAACAGAAAATAGGAGTCACTTTTTTACACAGAGAATTGTGAGGGTCTGGAACCAACTCCCCAGTAATGTTGTTGAAGATGACACCCTGGGATCCTTCAAGAAGCTGCCTGATGAGATTCTAGGATCAATAAGCTACTAACAACCAAACGAGCAAGAAACTTTCTTATGTTCTTATATTCTTATGTTCCTTGTCCTTGCCCACAGCTCGTGATTTACAGTTCGACCAAAGTTCCTTTGTCTTGTCAAGGGTGATTGACCACTCCCCCCAACCCTGCTTTTTTGAGGGGAGGAGAAACTCATCCGTGCCTGTGTCTCATCAAAGTCTGCCAGAATTGCCTGTGCAGACATCCCAGTTCGTGATTATGCAAAAGAATTTTTATGACCCAGCTTCACAAAGCTGCATTTGTCTACCTCTGACCAAGAGAAGAGAAAAATATTAACTTGCAAGTTTCTCAAAATGATTTCAAACTGTGTATTTCAGTATCCAGCCATACCCTCATTTGACTGCATTGTCCGCTACAATGCAATAGTTTTAAAACTCTGATTTCACATCAGTTGCATTACTTGGACTGTTTTCCTTTGTAGCTGCTATGTTTTAAGCTTAGAAGCAAGATCTCTTAATCAATTATCAATTAAATGCCAGGGAGTTTCACTGTTGAGAAATGGTAAAAAAACTTCAGGCTGCCATCAGTGAAATTGTAAATAAATGGTTAAATGCATTCTTTTGTTTTGTGGTATCCATTACTGTACATCCAACCCAATTGAGCAAAGTTAAATGGGCCTCTGTATGGTCAATAACAAAAACCTGCTTATAAACAGGCCAAGGAATCATGAATTATGACTACATTATTGTGCATCTCAATTTTGTACTTTTATCTGTGAAGACAGGTGTCATGTTACAATATCGTTAGAAAGATAACATTGCTTGCAATATAAATATTAAGCAAAACTTATGTTACAAAAGTTAACAAATCTAGCGATTTTTACTTATAGTGCTCTATATTACAATATGCTGGTTTTCTTTCTAACTATATATTCTCAAAAAAAGGACATTCTTTGCAAAAAACTGTTAATTGATATTAAAATGACAAAAGTAGGGAAATGCATGTAACTCAGGGCACTGCTTAGGCAGGTCTAGTAGGACACAAAAGCCTAATAGTAGGGGTGGCAATGCCATGGTCAGTGTCTAGTGTGCCATCCACATGTTTGATGTGCTGTCAGTTTGATGGGTGGGGGTGGGGAGCTGCATGCAGGGCAGTGGATATGTATGGTCGATCGTGAGACACAGGTGCATGACAGGAGGATTACCAGTAGTGCTGTAATATGAATATATGTGATGTCCTAGCATAGCAGTCTGTTGTGTGGAACTGCTGATGTTCAGTGGCATAACACAGTCTCATAGTAACATGGAGAGGAAGGAAATGGAGCACTTCAAAAACAGGACACCAATGCCACAGATGCATGACACAAGTGATATCGCCACCAGCAAAATGGAGGTGCATGAGGTCCACTGTTATGAAACTGTGTTTACATGGGCAAGTGGAATGTGCTGTATCATGCCAGTTTGAGAGGGCAGCACCAATAGCACAGATCAGCCAAGAGTTTTCCAGTGTCATACTGGATGAGCAACAGAATACAGACACAGATGTTTAATGGAAGGGATGGCCTCACTGTCACTGTTGGGCTGTATATGTTATGCTGTCATGCCAGTATGCTCTGTTTTGTCCAGTGTCTTAGGACTATGTTGCCAGATAGAACAGACACTGTCCTTATGCAGTGTGCCTGCCCCCATGACCACAGAAGCCTCCCAGTACGTCTCTAGGACCTCACAGATCTACAGTAGTGGACCAAGACGACAGATGTCTTTTGTGTTATCTGCAGAGAGTGTGTTGGTCGTCTTACTTGATGATGGCTGTCCGCGGTTGCTTGTCATTTTAATATCAACCTGAACGGATGAAAAAAGTAAGGGGCACAGTAATTATAAAGCATTCTGAGTGGTTTTCATTGCAATTACTCAGATATAGTTGTGTAGTATTCAGTTTTTTATCGAGGTATTTTTGATAAGGTCTTGACCTGAGTTCAGGATGAGCTCTTGAGTTCTAGTTTCCAGATTCAGTTCTCTTTTCCCATATGTAACACATGCTAGTATACAACATTGTCAAGACCACTAGAATAAATACTGAAAGCAATTGCAATCTTTTTTACTACCAACAGAGGTCAGTATAATCTAAGAAACTGAAAATGAATTCCTAGTGAAGAATTGAGGTACCAAAAAAAAAAGTATGTAATGCAGGAGTTTCGGTTTTTCGCATATTTCTCGTTATGTGATGTATTTTTCTACAACAAGGAATGCTTATTAATAATGCCGTATTGCTCAAAAGACAATAGTCAGCTTTTTAAATCTATGTACATTATTTTAATAAGCAAGCCATCTCACAAGTGGAGTGATACTCCTGAACGTGTCCATTATTTAGGAAGGACAACCTGGGGGTGGGGCATTTATTTGCCATTGAACCACTACAGTAAACCCCTTGTTCGGTAAACATCTTGGTATCCCTGAAGTTATCGCTGACTCAGTGGTACTGGTCCTGTTTACCTCACTGGTTTACTTTGCCCTTACCCATCGGTTTGTACACTTAGCTCCTCCCAGGCTGGTCTGCTGGTTGTTCCTCATGGGAAACGGGTTGGTCTCACTGGTTGTTCCTTTAGCCCCTTGGCTCCTGTGCTATGGAATGACCTCCCCGCTAACATCAGGAACTGCCAGTCAGTTGATCGGTCTCGCATTTGGTTAAGGCCCTTGAGAACAGCATCTCTAATTGTACTCTGCTACCTGTTTGCTTTTAAAGCCAAATTTGCTTTTTGTGTTTATGTCCTGATTTTATGATGGGTTTGCTTATTTCTCTTTTAGATATTGTATTTTTTAATTGTGTTCAGCATCTTGAGATGTGCAGGTCTGCCCATGATAAGACGCTGTATAAATCGAAGTTGTTGTTGTTGCTGTTGTAAACCCCTTGTTGGTATCCCTGAACAAATCCATCATCATGCCATAACATGCAGTGGGACCCCAAATATTACCCATGTACTACCAATTCAAAACGACTGGGTGGGATACATCAGTGCCCATAAATATTGACATCCTCTGTTACTTCATTGTATGCCATCAGTAGCATTCAATACATGCTGATGTTGATTGTGTGTTGTAAAATATCTTGTCCTTAGCCCAGAGTGCATGTATCTTCAGTTCTGAATCCATCAAACGTATATATATATATATTATATATGCCTTGCAAAAGTATTCAGACCCCTGACCAATTCTCTCATATTACTGAATTACAAATGGTACATTGAAATTTCGTTCTGTTTGATATTTTATTTTAAAACACTGAAACTCAAAATCAATTATTGTAAGGTGACATTGGTTTTATGTTGGGAAATATTTTTAAGAAAAATAAAAAACTGAAATATCTTGCTTGCATAAGTATTCAACCCCTGTGCTGTGGAAGCTCCCAGTTTATACCGATGAAAGAAATTGCCCTAATGAGGACACAATTATCTTACCATTGGCCTCCACCTGTGAACCATTAAAGTTGCTGTCACATTTTCTGGATAAAAACCCCACTGTTGAAGGATCATTGGTCAGGCTGTGAATCTGAAGGAAAATGAAGACCAAAGAGCATTCTACAGAAGTTAGAGATAAACTAATACAAATGCATAGATTAGGGAAAGGGTACAAAATAATATCCAAGTGTTGGATATCCCAGTGAGCACAGTTGGATCAATAATCAGGAAGTGGAAGCTGCAGCACACCACCCAGGCACTGCCAAGAAAAGGCTGTCCCTCAAAACTCAGCGCTCAAACAAGGAGACTTGTGAGAGAAGCCACAGAGAGGCCAACAATCACTTTGAAGGAGCTACAGAGTTCAGTGGCTGGGAGTGGAGTAATGGTGCACCAGTCAACCATATCAAGAGCTCTGCATAACACTGACCTGTATGGGAGGGTGGCAAGAAAGAAGCCGTTACTCAAAAAGTACCATCTGAAAGCACGTCTGGAGTTTGCCAGAAAGCATGAGAGTGACCCAGCTGCGATGTGGGAAAAGGTTTTGTGGTCAGATGAGACCAAGATAGAGCTTTTTGGCCAAAACTCAAAGCGCTATGTGTGGCGCAAACCTAACACTGCCCATGCCTCAAGACACACCATCCCTACAGTGAAGTATGGTGGTGGCAGCATCATGCTGTGGGGATGCTTCTCATCAGCAGGGGGTGGGCATCTTGTTAAAATTGAAGGAAGAATGGATGGAGCAAAATACAGGGAAATACTGCAAGAGAACCTGCTTCAGTCCGCTAAAAAACTGAAGCTTGGGAGGAAATTTACCTTTCAGCAGGACAATGATCTCAAGCACAAGGCCAAAGCAACATTGGAGTGGCTCAAGAACAAAAAGGTGAATGTCCTACAGTGGCCCAGTCAAAGTCCTGATCTCAATCCCATTGAGAGTCTGTGGCACTATTTGAAAATTGCGGTCCACAAGCGTCGTCCAACCACCCTGAACAACCTGGAGCAAATCTGCCAAGAAGAATGGGCCAAAATCACTCCGACACTGTGTGCAAAGCTGGTACATACTTACCACAAAAGACTTAAAGCTGTTATTGCAGCGAAAGGTGGCTCTACCAAATATTAATGTGTGGGGTTTGAATACTATTGCAAGCAAGATATTTCAGTGTTTTATTTTTCTTAAAAATATTTCCGAACATAAAACCAATGTCACCTTACAATAATTGATTTTGAGTTTCAGTGTTTTAAAATAAAATATCAAACAGAACGAAATTTCAATGTACCATTTGTAATTCAGTAATATGAGTGAATTGGTCAGGGGTCTAAATACTTTTGCAAGGCACTGTATATATATATATATCGAGCTGAAGAGGGTTGCAATGCAATTATATGTAAATGAATGTATACAAATGTAATTTTCAGTTTATAGCAGGCTACAAATGTATTGTTATCATAGAAAATATACATATGGTAGTGATGCATAAACATAACACACACACATACAGCATTAAAATGACAAAAAGTTTGCAAGAACAAAAAGACTACTGTATATAATTGTACTTTCTATATCCATGATATGTTGAAGGCCAGGGACTGCTTTTTTGCTTGATTGATGTAGGCGTGACCTGGATATCTGAATACAAAAAAGCTCCAAAAAGTGGAGTGCCTTTTTTATTATTGAGATACAGCACAAGATACTAGCACATCAAGTCACATAGCGCTCTGCTCTGTCAGAAACTGTAACCAAACAAGACAAAACATGTGTGGATTCCTTAAGCCAGCTATCCACACCTGATGGGTAGAAACCGTGCCGAGGCCATGCGTGGCTGTTTAACAATCCTGTATATACGTTTGAATGTGTTCTGTGTGTTCATAACAACGATCAGTTTAATACTGGTCAAAGGTATAACTTATTTATTTTTTCATGGCTGAGATGCAATCTATATCTTTGCAACAAGCACTACTGGCCAAAGGTATACATCATTATAAGTGTTGGGGATGCTTTCAGCTAGATTAAACCACTTTCCTGTTAGGTTAGGGTGACAAGATTTTCAAATCTCAGAACCGGGACACATTGTTAAATAATTAAACCATTTAAATATAGGTTAATTTAAATAGCCATCCTTTCATAAGCAGCTAACTAATTTCAATACACTCCTGTGTGTATAATTTGTGGATATTTAGTTTAAGTAGCCATATTGTGTTATAAGTATTGCTGACTTTTCTATTGAGTTCAATAATAATAATAATAATAATAAATTTACGTTTTGGCATTTTCTTTCTTTCTTTTTTTACTCACTGATTCAGGCTCTTTTTATTGACTTTGTTGATGTAGTGGATTCGGGTGCATGCAACCTCTGGCTGCTCTGTCTGGGCTAAATCCTGGCAGAACTGAAATAAATGACCGTGTTACACACAATTGTAGATTCATATTGAATAGAAACTAAATGAAAAAGCACTTACGCCTGTGTTAATCACTTTATAAAAATAATGTTCTTGATTACCCTAGACTTATTTTTTTATTTTATTTTCACTTTTTTTTTGTGAGACTAGTGCTCGCCTTGTGTGGCAAACTTTTATTTTTAGCTTTGTTTTGTTTTGTTTTCTTTATTAAATCTGACACTAGGGCTATCATGGCTGTTACCCTAGTGACAGCCTGTGTTGACTTAAATCTGCCCGCCTATGCGATGTATCAACACCCAGTGCTCTGTGTCTGCCTCATTATTATTCAGTGACGACCCACACACCTAACACTTCACCCTGTTACAGTGCCATAAACTAGAAGTTGTTGTTTACGTTATTTTGACAACATTTATTTAGAGTGTGTCACGCTTCATGAAGTGGCTGAAAACCAGGACATTTTAAAGATTTTCAGCAAAAGATGACTGGTCACTCTAAGTTATATCATGTTGATGGTGCCTAATTGTTTAATTCAGTATTTAATTAGAGTGTCACTAAACAGGCTATAGGGTTTAAAACACATACACTACTGTCCCGGATTTCTGCTTTGTTGTACGTATTCCTACAACATCTTTTTCAACATAATCACAATTGTTTTGATATTTGTATTAACATACAATATCAACTCCTCTCAAAATTCAGAATTTTGACTGGTTCATCTGTCCATCATCTTTGCCAGGATTTTGCCGGCTCACTCCTGAATAGGTTCAGAAGGTCAGGAACAGGTTTATGAATATGCATGACAAGCCCCTTATAATGGCAATAGATAAATCACATATTGAGTACAAACATAACTATTCGTATGGTTGGAGGTACACCCCCTATACATCTTTCATCTTCAGCCTTATCAGGCGGGGGTCTGTAAAGCAGATGTACACAGGGATCATGCTTATTCTTAAACTGTGACAGAGCAAGCAGGTTGGACAGATGAACCAATCAAAATGCTGAACTATGTGAGAGGAGTTGGGAACCAATTGATTGATTATTGTAACATTGTGAAGGTAGTGCTGTTTTAATTAGGTGATCTACTGTTTGTAATTAGTACCAGGTGAGTGTAATTCAATTGAATAGAGGTTGATTTTCAATTTGATTGGTTTCCACACAGCATTGTGTAGTTGTGTGGTCCCATTGAAGTGCATTGAAACTATTGTATTGCTTAAATATTGTCTTTAGCGCAGTTTAGTATAATAGACAGTTAGCCTATTTGTGCACCAGCACGAAGCGGCAGCCAACCAAACAGCCTCTCTACCAAAGAGCCGGGAGTCTAGCTGTGGGAGTCCAGCGAGGAGAGACTGTTGGAGAAAATCCAAGCAGCGCTGTGGAAGACGCCAACTACTAGACAGGTCTGTACCCTCCCCCCACCGCTCCTGCTCCCACTACTACTGTACCTATCTGTCTCACCTGTCCTGCTATTACTGTATCGCACATCCCTATTATTCTGTCCTCTCACTCCCATCCGCTGTCCTCTCTCTGCCGCTGCTCCTATAACCCCTCTAACCTCATCCCTCTGCTTCTCCTCCCCTCCCACTCTCTCCTCTCCCACACTCCCTCTGGTGCCCTCTGGAACTGTCACTCTTCTGCTAACAAAGCTGATTTCATCTCTGCCTTTGCCTCCCACCTCTCTCTCAATTTCCTTGCTCTCACTGAAACCTGGCTCTCTCCTGATAACACTGTAACTCCTGCTGCCTTGTCCTCTCTCTATGTCCTGTCCCATATTCCATGTCTCACTGGATGGGGAGGTGGGACTGGTCTTCTCCTCTCCCTCCTTACTCTTTTCTGTCCCCTCTGACCTCTCCGCACTCTGTTAACACCTTTGAATTTCACGCTGTCCAACTAATCTCTCCCTGTCAACTCTAATGCTAATTGTACTGTACTGTCCCCCTGGACCTCTCACTCACTTTCTCGATGAACTTGACTATCTCCTCTCCTCCCTCCCCTCTCTGTCTACCCCAACTGTCCTGTTAGGTGATTTCAATATCCATCTCTCCAACCCCACACACTCTGCTGGATTCCTTCCTCTCCTTCACTCCTTCAACTTCTCTCTCTCTCTATCCCCTCCTACCCACAAAGCTGGCTGTTGACTGGACCTCACCTTCTCCATCCCCTCCCATATCTCTACCTGTCTGTCTGCTATCTCCTCCTGGATGCACTCGCATCACCTCAAACTTAACATCTCTAAATCTGACTTCCTTTTCTTCCCCTCCTCATCTTCCCCCTTCTCTGACCTCTCTATCTCCATTCCTCTGGGGTCTACCATGCTCTTTCGCTCCTCCTCAGCCAAGAACGGAGTAACCCTGGACCCCTGCCTCTCCTACTCCCAGCACATCTCTACTCTAGCACGCACTTGCTGTTTCTTCCTGAGCAACATACGAAGAATCCGACCCTTCCTCACCATCTGCTCCACGCAACTCCTTGTCCAGGCCCTGGTACTCTCCCGCCTAGACTACTGCAACTCCCTCCTGGCCGGCCTACCTGCGTCCGCCACCCATCAGCTCCAGCTCATCCAGAACTCCACTGCTCACCTGCTGTTCTCTCTGCCTCGCTTCTCCCACGCTACTCCGCTGCTCCGCTCACTCCACTGGCTCCCGATCACTGCTCGCATCCAGTTCTAGACTCTTGTACTTGCCTAACGAAGCCTTGACCAGACTGCACCATGCTACCTCCAGACCCTCATCTCTCCCTACACCCCCACCCGACCTCTCCGCTCCACCTGCACTAGAAGACTGGCTGTACCTCCTCTACGCTCCCCTGCCTCCAGAGCCCGCTCCTTCTCCACCCTTGCCCCATAGTGGTGGAACGACCTTCCTATGGATGTTAGGACTGCCCAGTCCCTGACCACCTTCCTGCACCTCCTCAAGACACATCTCTTCAGACAACACGTGTAAAACCCAACTCTTCTCTTCTGGACTATATAGCACTCTGCCTTTTTATAAAGTGATTAACACAGACATATGTGCTTATTCCTCGGTACGCAATGCATTTTCATTGAGTTTATATTCAATATTAATTTACAATTATGTGTAATATGGTAATTTTGTAGCTGTTCAGATCTGGCGGGATTTAGCCCAGACACCAGGGGTGTCTTCAATAAGCAGAGCGCTCTCTTGTGGCGCACTGTAACATATGTTAGGAGTTATTGAACGGAGCGAGCAGTTTCACAATAGCAGGCAAAAAATCGCTGTGTATTAAAACAGTTGCTTTAAGTGAGTTTTGCAATTTTTGTATATTAAAAAAAAATGTAATTACTACTACTGTATTTGTGTAATGTAAAGTTACTGACACTTTTTTTTTTGGTTTAGCATCTTGGGGCACGAGTCATATTTGTCAAGTTATAAATAGTCCATGTTTCCTTTTCTAATACAATCGTCACTTTAAAAAAATACCACAATCGGTTTTAAAAAGCTAAAATGACAACTAAGATATTACTTATCACGTGTGTTGGTCATATAAATCCATACTTGAAAAAATCAATTTGCAGCTACCTCACTGAAGCTCCAGCGAGGCAGCTCTGTGCGTGACTCGTTAGTATAGAAGCGCTCATGGCATGCACATCTTGCAATATAGTACCGCGGCCATTGCCATAAAGTGGTCGGGTACCCCTCCCCACGGTAGAACAAGACACAACCTAATTTTTTTAGAAGATTTATATGTAAAAAGTTTGTTTGTGGTGATCAGAAATGGTGGCAGAACTGTTTTTTTTGGGGGGGGGGTTTTACGCATTTTCATGATGACACCCCTTGTGGAAGAACGCTCAGGGGCCAAATAGCAATCATGTCTGATCTTGTGTGTAGGGCAACTTACATGTGACAGAATGAGCTGACAGTTACACCAGGTTATTAATGGACATGTATATACATAAATATATCAATTACAGACCGAGCAGAGGATAGTTTATTCTATATAGGAAACATTTCCATGTGTTTTTCATTATATTTTACTGAGAACATGTTAATTTCATCAAGTCCGGCTAATAAACCCTAACAAATTATGCATCTTAGTTTTTTTATTATTATTATTCAATTCTTGGTGTTAAAATGATGTATATACAATACGTTGTCCTCATTTTATGCTTATTTTTTAAACATTTACATTTTAAACAAACTAAATCAATTCATCCCTGCATATGCTACTCTTCAAAGTGTGATAACTTCAATTTGATTACAAAACAAAAAAACTTTAACCAATACCCTAGCTCCTTGTGCAAGCTGCCTACAGATTACTAATCTTCATCACTTTCACGATCAATGACATTTGTTTCATTGTGAGGGTTGAAGCAGGCCTTGCAAGCACATGACTCCATACCTGACAAGCCTGCCGCATGGCATGCACATTTGCTGTTAAGTCTGCAGTCATGGTCTGTGCAATACAGATGTGTAATTTCCCTCATTTCAATGAGAGCAGGTTCTCCTTCGAACATCTTTGGTTGCAGATGTCCCTCCTGATCTAATTCCCAACCGTGTCCAACAGGATCTACAATGTCAAAGTTAGGTTTATGACTGTGACTCCAGATCGCAGTCTGGTACTGAGCCCGATGAACATGTTGCTTAAAGTTGGTGGTAGCTGAGCAGCAGATATGTCCGTAGTGATGAAAAAGCACCTCAGAGTTTCTCAAAAGCTTTTTCTGTTTGTCTACAGGTAATGTCTTCCTCATGTTGCTGAATGTTTTCATCTTTAAATCAGGGCAGAATATCCCATAAGCTTGCCGTTTTTGCTATTCACAGTTAATATTAACTTCCGGCCTTCTTGTGTTGAAGTCTTTATAGCTGGACCTCTTTTTGAATTTCCTTCCAATTGCTCTGAGCATATTATACATTGTTTTGCATCAATTAAAACCACTCCCCTCAACAGGCAAGAGTCAGGGAGCAAACAAAAACAAGCAGACACGGTTTATGAACACAAAGCATGCTTAAAAAAAAAAAACACAAAAAAAGTAGATACAAAATTTAAAATAAAATATACAAGCAAAACTTTCCTAAGTGATAAATGATAAGTAGCACAATTCAGCATGAAGGTGGAACCTAAAAAATTTGCTGAGAAAGTACAAAATTGGTTGTCCAAGGTCCTGATTTCATATAAAAGGTACGTGTATTTTGGTGACTTTTAAACAATGAAAATTATTATTATTATTATTATTATTATTATTATTATTATTATTATTATTAAGAAGAAGAAGACGACGACTATTTAAATAATCATTAAAATAGCCTATATTTAAATGGTTTAATTAGTCTTACCAATTTTTTAACAATGTGTCCCGATTTGGATCTTTGAAAATCCTAAGGCAGGTATAACATTGAATGTAGTACTAGTCTTGGCAGACACATTTTTATCTGTTTAATTTATTGGTAAGGTCAGTAATCCCTCAGAAAGGATATTCCAGTCATCAGACAAGAAACGGCAGGGGAAGGATTAGGAAAGACTAACACGAGACAAGGGTTAAATCCCAATGAATTTAAGAAGTATGTGCACATTTTCAAGAAAATCTTGCCTACATTTTTATGAGCCTCTTCATTTCAAAGGACCCGACCCTTTAGAAATCTTTTGTCACTCACTGATTCTTGTCTTTACCATTAGCATCTACTCATATTTAATCAGTTACTGTATCTTGGTCAGATATCCACTAGGGGGTGCCCCAGTGCTCCTTTAAATGGTCCTTTCCTGCTGTGCTAATCCATTTACCTACTAGTCAAAATTCCAGGTGCAAATGGCAGGCTGACTTCCTTAAAACCAAGAAACAGTACAAAGCTGGATTAAATCCTAATGCCTGTAAATTGTAGTTGTACAAGACTATTCATAGTTAGAAAATAAAAACAGGAAAGGTTTCTTCCTTACTGTGCAGGTGAAGGATCACAGGCTCTATTTAAATGCACCGTCAAGCATAACTTCTCTGATCTGCTGACAGATTCCTTCCTACTAATGCATGTTTTACAAACATAACTGTAGCTTTGCTTATATTTCCCTGCCTAAAGCGTTTCAAGTTGCTAGTTCTTGTTGTTATCGTTTCTATATTAGGGCTCCAACTAAAATCAATAGAATGGCTGAATACTTGCCACAGGGATCCAGCTTCATTTTTAAATAAACAAGACCGTACACCTAATATAAATTAATAGAATAGATATGTTCAGCTTTACCTGTGCATTCTTTTCACCCACTGTCCATTTGTATGGATAAGAGACCTGTGTCCTGTGTACCTAGGCCATATATACTGTGTCAAAACCAGACCTCTGGAGTGCTAGTTAATATTGATATCAGCTGCAGAATCATGTGTATCACCTATTTTCTAGATGTATTTACTGTAATAGTAGACAATGGCATTGTATTAGATCCAATTAATTCACATAATTACATTATTAAATTGAAAAACGTATTTAACTTCAGAGACCTGTGACTCAATCAACCTTACTTGTGGTGTAATATTAATTGAAGCTTTGTTCCATTTTTTAACTCACCCACACTACCCTCAGATAACAAATTACAAGAAAGTTGTGTTGGATAGCCTGAGTTGTTTTTTTTGTTTTTTTCATTGATTTTATTAAGCTTATGTTTCATGTGTCCAGCAGGTGGCAGTGATGTTGTTTCAAACTCAATTGACCACTTTTGCACTGCTGCTGTGGAAAAAAAAAATGCAGAGAAATGAAAATGGTGGTGTAAAAGAATGCGGAACACGATTTTAGGACAACCGCTATAGGTTACTGAAGCTACTCAGGAAAACCTGTAAATGCTAGGCTGGTTCATCTTGTGACCACCAGGAGACCAGCAAGTTACAGTTCAAACACAGCTCTGGCAACCAGTTTTTCTTGCATTGCCAGACAGTCGCATGACTAGAGACTGGATATCTTCCTCCAGAACACTCACATGATTGATGTATGAACCAGCTTGTATACCTTTTGTCACAAAGTGTAAGGCTTCCATGATCGAATGCAATACAGTATGCAAAACACTTGATGGAGAGCAGCAATGCAAAGAGGCACTAAGTGGTTGTATGACAATCCTGTATTTACATACAGTAGACTGTGTTCTGGGTGTTAAGTAGGGATCAGTTCAATATTGTTCAAAGTTATAACCTGTTTTTCTTTTCACGGCTGAGTTCCAATCTGAATCTTAACAACAAACACTGCAGGTATAAATGATTAACACACTGTTCTGCAGAGCAATATATTTTGTTTTTCTGAACTCGGTTATTAGTGACTTTGTTTTGTTCACTGTTAAATTATATATATATATATATATATATATATATATATATATATATATATATATATATATATACACATATATATATATATACACATATACACACACACACACACAGTTGTAGTCAAAAGTTTACATACCCCAATGGAAATTTATAATTTCTAGAAATGTCTCGAAAACAAATAGGAAAAATGTATAAAAGGTGGATACTTTTGAAGTTTTGCACTTTTTTTTTACAAAACTCCAAAACTTCAAAAGTATTCATACACTGTCAAGGAAAATGAAATTAATAGCTAGTTGAGGCACCTTTATCAATAATAACCTCTTTTAAATGATTAGGATATTTGTCAATAAGCTTTTGGCATGATTCGATAGTGATTTAGATTGGAACTTTGACTAGGCCATTCCAGAACATTGATTTTATTCTTCTTCAACCATTCTGAAGTAGATTTTGATGTGTGATTTGGATCACTGTCGTGTTGGAACGTCCAGTTGCGCTTTAAACCAAGTTTTGTAGCGGAGGGATTCAGATGATTTGCTAATATCTTTTGGTATGCTATGGAATCCATTTTACCATGTATTGGAACTAAATTTCCTGTGCCTTTAGATGAAAAACAGCCCCATAGAAGAATATTACTACCTCCATGCTTGACAGTAGGTATGGTGTTCTCTTCTTTGTACGCCTCACCAGACTTTCTCCAAACATAACAACTATCAGCGTGACCAAATAGCTCGATTTTTGTTTCATCACTCCACAAAACCTTTGACCAGAACTAATATTCGTCATTCAAATGCCATTTTGCAAACTAGTGACGTTTTCCTAAGAGTGGCTTTTTCGTTGGCCTACAACCATTGAGACCTTCACCATGCAATACTCGACCTATGGTTGAAATGGAAACCCCAGTCCGACTTGCAGCCAATTCACTTTGAATATCTTTGGCAACTAATCTCAGATTGTTATTAACCTTCCTCACAATTCTTCTACTTGTTCTTGGTGAAAGAACCTTCTTTCTTCCAGACCGAAGGAGCGTTGTGACAGCACCATGAGTCTTGTACTTCTTGATAATGGAAACAATGGTTGAAATTGTGATACTCAGATGCTTGGAAATCTCCTTGTACCATTCTCCAGCTTTATGAAAATAAATAATTTTCTGCCTAAGGTCTTCAGACAGCTCTTTACTTTTTCCCATATTGACTTATTGGTAATGACAGCAATCATCCCATGCCTAACTCTTTTATACTCTCTAAGAATGTTCACCTACAACCCAGCATTATCTAGACTTTTCTAGAATTAGATTCTACATTATCATATTGACATTTCTAGCAGACAAAACTATTATAGCATCAAAGGGTATTAATACTTTTGAATTAGCATTTTTGGAGTTTTGCAAAAAAAAAAATTCTAAAATAAAGTCTATTTCTTGTAACTTTTTTCTCATCTACAAAAGCAAAACTTCTGTTACAAAAGATTTTTCCTATAATGCTTTGTTTTCGAGAAATTATAAATTTCCATTGGGGTATGTAAATTGTGTGTGTGTGTGTGTATATATATATCTTTAGGTTACTATCTATGTAAGTGGACAATGCTTTGGGAAAATATGTGCGCCAAAGAGCTTAATAAATATGACTATCACTTAAAACTGCAAAGGATTGTAATGCTGTAAATAAAATACATGGTGTACAAAGTCCTGGATCATAGTGGATTTACAGAACCATTTAGCAAAAAGGTAGCATTTTACTTTCTAGCACATTTTGTAAAAATGATGCTAGCTTTGCTCCCCCCCCCACCCCCACCCCCACTGTAAAACCACTGTGTCCAATTTACTGCAAATGCTTCACTCACACAGTAGTTTCTTATTGGAGAATATCTTTTCTACTCTTGTTTGTCATAGCAGTTTCAGTGGAATGTTATCTATCAAACATGATTATTTAATTGCTGGTTTCGGACTATTCATTTGAACAAACACATCTTGGAAACGGAAAGGGGCTTTCTGGTTCACCAAACAAACTGGATGCATCTAAAAACAAGACTAAATTAGAATTCAAGTTTGTTTGACAGTAAGATAATAATGTCCTACTTCAGTTAACCCCCCTCCAGAGCTAGGCCAAACTAAAGGTTATCATTCCCTGTTAAATAGTATCTTTTGAACATGGTTAGATTTGATAAGGTGACTACTGTAACTGCTGGGCATGTATAGTACCTTTCATTGACAGGTTTAATGAACATTTTGAATGTCAAGTAGTATTTATTTTCAATGCATCTACTGGGCATCCTATAATTAGAACAAAACCCTGCCTTTATTCTTCTGTAAACAAAGGCAATCGGATATGTTTTGATAGTATTTTGTAATTTTTCAAACACAAGGCCATACCGTAGTTTCCTCTTAAATGTACAGTTTTATTTCATTTAAATGGTACTAGTAATGTACACCTTAATTAAATCCATGATTTTTAAAATATTTAGTGGAAACCACAGGTAAGAAGAGCAGTTGTGTCGCACTTTCATGCAACAAAGAGCTGTCCAGCTAGGACTGCGTTCCTGTCCTTGATTAGCGTGCCAGCGATTAAACATACATTTGCCACAGCATCGTTCCATTTCTCTGTGTCCTAAGAAAGATCAAACAAAAAAACATCATCAGATTGCTGATCAGGTTATCTAGTGCTTAAATTCAATGTGAAAAATGAAGAAGGAAAAGCAACAGTAAACACTAGCATGATTAAACATTTAATTACATATCTGTAGGAAAAAAAGACGCATATTTTACTTCAGCTATTTCCATGGCTCAAAATTCTCCACACTGCCCTCTGCTGTATGTTAGGTGTGAAAAAAGATTACACAGCAATCTAAAACCCTTCTATCCCCCTTCCCATGTCACAACAAAATCTGTCTCTAAAAAGATTAAGGCAATACTATAAACAACCTTACAAAATTACACTTAGCTTGCTGACTCACAAGGTTATTTAATTATTAAAGCTGAAACTTTTTACAATACACATTCAGGTATTTCCAATAACATCAATGGTAGTTATTTTATTTGGATGAAATGCTGTCACACTGTAGCAAATGATAAATGTTCTAAAACAGAATGTGTTTCAATTGCTAGCTGTCATTACTATATTTCTATCGAGTTGCTTACTCCTACCGGTGGAGATGAATGGCTGAAACCAATCTTTAAACTTCTGAAGATACTAAATTGTTTCCAGACATGAAGCTTGATTCCAAGGTTAATCCCATTATCTAATCCATGCACTATGCCAAATAGCATGATGTCCAACTAAATGAAAAGGAACACCCTGCAACACATTTGCATGCAATTTAAAGCTCTTTAGATTTTGGCACTCTGTCCCTTAAATTAATGTCTTTTGTTGCACCCATAAGTTTCAAAGAACAGTGGTGTCAAATACAGTGTTTTGAAGGAGGCGTATGTATTTACCAATTAAAGGCTCCAATTTTAAAGCAATATCTTTACAGCCTTAATAGCATTCTTCTGTGATTATTTGAGAGACTGTGTTCCTTCTAAGGTTTCACATTTGGGGGAAATTAGATTTTACAGAATGTATCCTAGTTCCAGGAACACAATGTTATGCATAGAACAACTAAACATTAGTTATTAGTGTGTAGACAACAGCAATAAAAGTGTATTTTTAAACTATTAATCTTACCACTTACTATAGCCAAGTTTGTCTTTGACGACAACAGATAATGATTGCTTATTAGAAGTGCACATGCTTAGATGAGATTTCATATTTTGATTAATGTCTTGTAATTCAACAGCAGTACAAAACTGTAAAAAAAGTTGTGAAGTGCCTGTTTTAGTTCAATAACTTAATGTTTCATATTCTTATAAGTGGTTCCCAAGAAACAGTCTTCAACAGTGCATCCAATTTAGTGTTACTATAAAATCTTGCATGATAAGAAGAGCTAATTCAGGATTTTGAAAACAAATATTGACACAAAAAGAGCTGTCCAGATAGGGCTGCATTCCGGTCCTTGATGACTGTGCCAGCAATTAAACATATGTTTATAGTGCAACACTAAATTCTAACTTTAATTGGTCAACAAACCTGTGTTAGTACTCATAAAAGGTGATCACAGCCTAGATTATAATAAGGATATAAAGTTTAATATGATTGGAAGAGTGGTGCAGTTTAAAACTTCGTATTATTTGCTGTACTGATTCAAATGTACAGATAACCTTTTTGGACCTCACTCTGCTTTAAATATGTAGCCTATAACTAGGGCTTCTGTTTTTCGGTTTTTATTAATTGTATTTTCCGGTGCTTATTTTTGGCTTTTTTGAGTTTTATGTAAATCATTTTTTTCGGGGCTTTCGTTTTTGATATACTGTATGAAATTAGTGTTTTCGGTTACTTTCCAAACTGCTTGAGCGTTTTTTTTCCTGTCAAAATATGTATCGTAACTTGACAGTACTTAAGAAGTTGTACCTTCTTTCCTTTGCCGTCTTCCTGGTCACGGGCACATTCTTCTGGGGTTTTTGTGTGTAGGCATTTTTATACATTTCAACACAATTTGCAATTCTGTTTTAAATCCTCCGTGTCTTAACTGTAATACAGTTTTAAATCCCGCAAACAAGCCTCCATTCCTGATTGTAATCACTTTTTAAATCTCGCAAGCGGAGTCTCCAATAGATATGTAAGAATGTGCTGCCACTCAGGCGGGTTTAAAGTATTCAGAACAAATCAATGATAGATACAAGTCAGGAAGGCAGGACATTGCCCAGCAGTACTGAGAAATGTATTTTTTATTATTTTTGTAGTAGGTTTTATTTTTGAATGGGAAAAGGGTAAAGTTAATGTAAATCGATTAACCATTTCCATTTTCCGGTGTTTATTGGCTATCCACCGATTTCATTTTTTTTTGTATGGGGGGTGTTTTATTGGTTAAAACCGAAAATCAGAAGCCCTAGCTATACCTTAAGTTATGCTACACGTAAGCAAGGTATATTTTAAAAACAGAGAGGCTATGTCAATAAAATAAAAACATACGAGATCTCTCCTTTGTATTGCAGAGTGTTTGGAGCTACCAGTTTCCAGTGTTTTCAAGTTTCAGGTAATTTCAAACAAAAATATGTGTTTGTGTAACCAAAATAAAAGAGGCAAAATATAAATAACCTTAAAAAAATATCTGGTTGTGGTTTTATTTCCCATACTATTCCATACATGTCTAAGTTATGTGCAACAAATCTATAGTACAAGATGATGGCCCTGCTAACTCACCGTACATGAGTATTACCTTATCAAATAATCAGTCTCATGTTGTTAAACCATAATAGTCCCACATCTTACTGTACATATAAAAATTGGGACTTTGTTTTTATGAAACATCAAATGACAAACTACGGCCAATGCAGGTGAGTAATACCTGCAGCTTAAATTACATATATTTTCAGTGTCTTATTACAAGATAATGTTATCTTCAAAACCACTAATGTACAGTAGGTATTATCTCTGTTCTGTAAGCTATTACTTTTTACACAACTTCATTCCCAAATGTACAGTATGTTTATCTTTGTTTATTTGATCACACACACAATCACAGCGATTGACTTTGGATCATATAGCATAATCTTAAAAAAACAAAACAATTTTACACAGGTTCATACAGTATGTTGGTTTTATCTCCGTTTGTTTGTTAGTTACAGGGCCTTTCATCGAAGACAAAACAAATACGTATGATATGATTTCTCTAACTGAAACCGCCAATCAGTTAAATAAATTTAAATGCAATGTTTCATTGTTTTACTCTATACTGATGCACAATGAAAACCTAACAGTCTAAGTTTTACATCAATAGCTCATTGGACACACACACAATGTTATTTACATTTTAAATAGTGAACAGATAGGTTTGTTGATTGTTTGAGTAGTATTGTTCCTTGGGATAACAAAATACTTAGCTCAAATCATGTGATTTCATAAAAACGCCAGGTGTCAGTGTTTGGTATTTGAGTTGAGTTAAAATTGCCAAAATGAGTTAATTAAGAATCTGTATAAATAGCCATTGGAAAGATACGACCATGCCCCGCTTGAGTAATGAAGATCGCCTGATTGCTATCATCATGATTGAAGGCGGCCTGTCTGAGAGAAGTTACCCGGAAATTGAGATGTTCTGCTTCAACAATCAGCATACCAGCCCAGAGAAACCAGGAAACCGGCTCTGTGAAGGAAAGGTCATGTCCTGGAAGGCAGTGGGTCACCACACCGGCCCAGGACTGTCATATCCGACTGATCCATCTGCATAATCGTTTTCAGGGAAGTGGCCAAGACCCAGCTTCTCCGCCTCGTGTACCTTGTACAATAGGTCAGCCGACCGTGGAACAGCCTGGGCTGCCGCAGGGTGATCCCACGACGACTGGACCTCATGCAGAAAATCCGGGTGGACAGGCGGACCAGAGGTCTGCATAGCCGAAGCCAAGGGTTGATCAAATATCGACCTCCTGGGATCACTCTGCTCAGGCCAGGGCACCTGTAGCGCTGTGGTGGCATGCTTTAACAGGGCTGCGAGTTCCCCAGAAAAGGGAAGGGGAACTGAAAAGGTTTCCAACTCAAGTCTCCTCAGTCCAAGGCCCGAGTTCCGGTTCTTGCTCCATGTCCTCATTAGGCTCCTCTGAGGCTGCAAGAGGCACAGAGTCGTCCTGCTGCCAGACAGTTACATCCTCAACCTGCTGTTCCATCAGTGGAATCGGAGCAGGGGGGCAGATGGAGCAGTGTGCGTATCTAACAGGCTAGTCAACAAAGACTGCTGCGCACAGATTGTCTACCACATTCTGTCCATCTGCTCTTTGAAACTTTCAGAGGGCAGGGCCAGGGAAGGCTTCTCCTTCTTTCTCTTGCGCGGGGGTGGAGAGGAAGAGGAAGAGGACGATGACGAGGATGAAGAGAAGCAGTGAAGCAGAGGCGTGTGCAGGGTGAGGAGAGCCTCTCTGCTCCACAGAGGTAGAGTGCGACCTTTGAGCTGGGGCGAGAGAGTTTGAGGGCTCCTTTATCAGGCGCTCCTTCACGGCTTGAGACGCATGCTCAATCCCCTGGCAGGACAAACAAAGTGTATGCCGGTCCTCTAGTGGGATGTTTGTATTGCACTGCGTGCACTGGTGGAACCCAGGCATGATTACCAGAAACTGGCTCAGTGGTAATGTACTATACTATCAGCTAATGTGCTATACTATCAGCTATCAGTGCAGACTGATAGTATAGCTGCAAGACAGGGTTCTTACCAAGTGCTGTGCATGGGGTGATGCACGGACCGGTACGGTGCACGTCTCTGTACTAGTGCACAGGCCTGTGTGGCACTCGGTGCAATACAGGTAAACCATGCATGGGCCGGTGCGGTACCAAGGAAGTTGCGACCCAGTGCGGTGCACGGGCAGTACCGGTGAACACTGTACGGGTCAGCGAGGTACCAGTCGGTGCTGGTGCGGCCGGGCTCGGTGCGGTACCAAGGCTGCTGCGACCCCGTGCGGTGCATGGCGGTGCGGTACGGTGCACGGACGGAACTAGTGAACAATGCACGGCCCGGTGCGGTACCAGTTGGTGTTGGTGTGTCCGCGGCTTGGTGCAGTGCACGGGTCAGGTACCGGTGACCAATGTACAGGCAGGCGTTGCTGGTGCAGCCGTCTTGGTGCAGTGCACGGGCAACTGCGGTGGTAGCAGATGGGGCTGGAAGCAAATCGCACAGGCCACTGATAACAAGAACAGAAGTACCACAGCAGAGCCTGTGTGTGCCCGCTTGATAGCCTGAGCTAAAAAGCCTTCACAGTGTGGTGCTAAAAAGCTGCCCACCACTGCGGCATCAACACAGAATCAAGCTCTCAGATCGGTAGGCTCCTGCCAAAGGATCGGTCGGTGTAGCCGGCCAGCTGAGCACCAGACTGTTCGTACAGGAGTGTGAGTCAGCAAACACAATCTGGTTCCAGAAAATGCTGCTAGCTGAAAAAAAAAGCAACTCGCGTAGTGCACCTGAAAAAGAAAAAAAGCAGAGAAAGCTACACACAGGCAGTTTCTACCACTATACAGTAACAACAGACACTGTACAAAATTATATATATATATATATATATATATATATACACACACACACACACACACACACACACACATACACACACAAGACACAAGTACACACACTAGCCTGAGCCCAGACTAGGTAGCACTAATACAGATAGCTTGAAAAAAAAAAATCTCTTCAGAGATACAACTCCAGCCGGAGTGAAAACACTATGTAACACAATTTTTGTTCCTGGGCAGTAAGTATTATTTTCTAATTGCTTATGCCTCAAAAGTATAGAAAATGGCTATTATTCCCCACAAACTTTGCTTTTGTGACCAGGACAGTGATATTTTGAAATTTACCTACTTCCAATGAGAAAACGGGCAAATTTGTGTCTTTTCGTTCACATAAAGTCAGAAAAAAACAACATATGAATCCAAATTAACATGTATTTATAATAAAGTAATACAAAAATGACTACAAAAGATTTAGAAGTGAGTAGTTTTTCGAGATTTACGATTATACTGTAAATCACTTTCACGAATCAGCCCCCAAATGTAGTCTCCCATCATGTTCTCGTTATACTGTCCTTGGTAGCGGTGTTCAAAGTCCAGTATATCCTGGTGGAAGCGCTCGCCTTGCTCCTCCGAGTACGCTCCCATGTTCTCCTTGAATTTATCAAGATGAGCATCAAGGATATGGACTTTGAGGGACATCCTACAGCCCATTGTGCCGTAGTTCTTCACCAGAGTCTCAACCAGCTCCACATAGTTTTCGGCCTTGTGATTGCCCAGGAAGCCCCGAACCACTGCGACAAAGCTGTTCCAAGCCGCTTTCTCCTTACTAGTGAGCTTCTTGGGGAATTCATTGCACTCCAGGATCTTCTTTATCTGTGGTCCGACGAAGACACCGGCTTTGACCTTTGCCTCAGACAGCTTAGGGAAGAAGTCTTGAAGGTACTTGAAGGCTGCCGACTCCTTATCTAGAGCTCTGACAAATTGTTTCATAAGGCCCAATTTGATGTGCAGTGGTGGCATCAGCACCTTCCGGGGGTCCACCAGTGGCTCCCACTTGACGTTGTTCCTCCCCACAGAGAACTTGGTCCGCTTGGAAGGGCCCACCATGCAGAAGTAGCAGTTGCTTGAGTGGTCAGTGGGTTCCTGCCAAATTCTTGGGATAGCGAACTTCATGGCTCTCTTTTCCCCTCTGTACCATCCTACAAAAATACATTTATTTCACCCATGACTAATGTGTAAGAGATTCTCGCAACATTTTTCATATATGATATATTTTTTCAATAACACTGAAAATTGTAAAACATTTTAAAATTAAAAACCTTTACAATTTTAAAAAATTTAACAAATTTTATAACATAAAATTCCGAGCAACAATTGTCCATCTTACCTTCCAGAGTTTTTTTTGCAGTGCTAGCAGGTGAAATGAGGTGCCCAGGGTTTGTCTTGATCCCTGACGGGCATGCCGAAATATGCCTTGTAGGCCTCACACATCTTAGCAGATGCTTCCACGGAGTACTTTTTCGCTCTTGTCTTGATAAATTGACCGCAGACATAGCAAAATGCGTCTGCCGGATGCTTGCAGCCTCTTGATGCCATCTCAGAAAAATGCAGATATGTATCCACTTAGGCAGCTGGAACTAAACTGAACTGGTGGGCTTAAGGCCCCTGTATTTATACTACTATTTATATTACTGGAAAGTTCTAGAAAGTTCTAGAAGTTACTCCAAGTTTACTCAGCACTGAATCTATCTGGAATGTTCTGGAAAATAGGTAAATTTCAAAATATCACTGTCCTGGTCACAAAAGCAAAGTTTGTGGGGAACAATAGCCATTTTCTATACTTTTGAGGCATAAGCAATTAGGAAATAACACTTACCACCCAGGAACCAAAAAAAAAATAAAAAATAATTCCGCAAAAAAAAAACAAAAAAAAACGTAGCTTTCGATGAATCCGTTTCAAACGATGAATCTCTCTGCAGCTTGCTCGAATCAGGCTGAAAAGAAAATGGTGCTGTTCAACTGTCATCGTGGAGTCTAGTGCCTTCCAGGAAGGGTGGAGACTGGCGGGGTGATGTTGCCGGTCACTGTGTGACAACTTTGTTACGTCTCAGAATTTTCAGGTAAACAAAGTTAACCCATTATGTAATGGCTACATACAGTGCCTATAGAAAGTCTACACCCCCTTGAACTTTTTTCACATTTTGTTGTGTCAGTGCCTCAGAGTTTCATGCATTTAAATGAGGATTTTTTTCCACTTATCTACACACCATACTCCTCACTGTTAAGGGGAAAAAAGTTTTTATTGAGAAAAAAATTATATATTAAAAATACAAAACTGAAAGCACCTTTGGAAGCACCTTTGGCAGCAATTACAGCTGTGAGTCTGTTGGGATGGGTCTCTACCAACTTTGCACTATTTTTAATTAATTTTCTATAAATTTCTAGAATATTTTTTTCACTTGGAAGTTGTGGGGTAGGAATTGTAGATAAATGCAAAAAAAAACAAAAAACTATTTTAATGCATTTTAATTCCATGCTATAAGGCAACAAAAGTTGAACATTTTGAAAGGGGGTGTAGACTTTCTATAGGCACTGTACGTACTTGAAAGGGAAATGTAAATGAATAAATAAATAGAACAGTGATAAGATACTGTTCTTTGGGCTAATTACTAGAATGTAAGAATTGGTAGAAAGCCAATGCATATGTCAATTGTCAAACAAAATGTTGCTGAATTTGCATTCTGCCATTAAAATGCCAAGTCAATATCCTTCAAAAGTGGCACATTCCTTTTTCCCCAGAACCATCCTGTTTATATAACAGGAATGTGGACCCTTTTATATATTGTAGACACACCTGTGTGACAGCAGACACGAGTCAGCCGGCAGGCAGGAAACACATGAGGTGAGTTCATGTGTTTCCTGTTAATACTTGGTGGAAGCACCTTTGACAGCAATTACAGCTGTGAGTCTGTTGGGATAGGTCTCTACCAACTTTGCACACCTAGATGTGGCAATATTTGACCATTCTTCTTTACAAAACTGTTCAAGCTCTGTCAAGTTCCTTGGGGAGCGATGATGGACTGCAATCTTCAGTCATGCCACAAATTTTCAATTGGATTTAGGTCGGGGCTCTGACTGGGCCACTCAAGGACATTTACCTTTTTGTTCCTTAGTCACTCCAGTGTAGCTTTGGGTCGTTGTCATGCTGAAAAGTGAACTTCCGTCCCAGTTTTCTTGCAGAGGGCAGCAGGTTTTCCTCAAATTCTTTTCTGTACTTTGCTCCATTCATTTTCCCTTCTATCCTGACAAGTGCCCCAGTCCCTGCCGATGAGAAACATCCCCATAACATGAAGCTGCCACCACCATACTTCACAGTAGGGATGGTGTTCTTTGGGTGATGCGCTGTGTTGGGTTTGCGCCAAACATAAAGCTTTGCATTTAGGCCAAAAAGTTCAATTTTAGTTTAATCAAACCACAAAACTTTTTGCCACATGGCTACAGAATCTCCTGAGTGTTTTTTTGCATACTTAAAATGGGATTCAAGGTAGGCTTTCTTGAGTAATGGCTTCCTTCTTGGCACCCTACCATACAGGCCAGATTTGTGGAGTGCTTGGGATATTGTTGTCACATGCACACTTTGACCAGTCTTGGCCATAAAAGCCTGTAGCTCTTGCAAAGTTGCCATTGGCCTCTTGGTAGCCTCTCTGATCAGTCTCCTTCTTGCTCGGTCATCCAGTTTGGAGGGACGGCCTGATCTAGGCAGGGTCTTGGTGGTGCCATACACCTTCCACTTCTTACTAATCGTCTTGACCGTGCTCCAAGAGATATTCAAGGCCTTTGATATTTTTTATACCCATCCCCTGATCTATGCCTTTCAACAACTTTGTCCCGGAGTTCTTTTGAAAGCACCTTGGTACTCATGGTTGAGTCTTTGCTTTGAAATGCACTACTCAGCAGAGGGAACTTACAGGAACTGCTGAATTTATCCTGAAATCATGTGAATCACTACAATTTAACACAGGTGGAGGCCACTTAACTTGGTGTGTGATTTTGAAGGCGATTGGTTACACCTGAGCTAATTTAGGATTGCTATTACAAGGGGGGTGGACACTTATCCAACCAAGTTATTTCAGTTTTTATTTTTAATAAATTTTCTATAAATTTCTAGAATATTTTTTTCACTTGGAAGTTGTGGGGTAGGAATTGTAGATAAATGCAAAAAAAACCAAAAAACTATTTTAATGCATTTTAATTCCAGGCTATAAGGCAACAAAAGTTGAACATTTTGAAAGGGGGTGTAGACTTTCTATATGCACTGTACGTACTTGAAAGGGAAATGTAAATGAATAAATAAATAGAACAGTGATAAGATACTGTTCTTTGGGCTAATTACTAGAATGTAAGAATTGGTAGAAAGCCAATGCATATGTCAATTGTCAAACAAAATGTTGCTGAATTTGCATTCTGCCATTAAAATGCCAAGTCAATATCCTTCAAAAGTGGCACATTCCTTTTTCCCCAGAACCATCCTGTTTATATAACAGGAATGTGGACCCTTTTATATATTGTAGACACACCTGTGTGACAGCAGACACGAGTCAGCCGGCAGGCAGGAAACACGAGGTGAGTTCATTGTTTTGTATTGTTTATTCTTTTATAACAGTATGCATGTTTTTGAGCCTACTCACATTCGTGTTTCAACTTCAACAAATTTAACATGAGAAACTGGGCACATAATTAAATTCCACGCCATACAATAATTGTAAATACATACATCTAAAATCAATTGCCTTTTCGTTTCAATAGGGGAGAGGGCAGCTAGACCCAAGCTTCCCCTAAGACCATGCATATCTAGTTAAGTACAGGAGAACTGTCACCCCAACTCAGAGTGTACGCATAGGTCTGACACTGCTACCACTAGTTTGTGCCTCCATTATGAGAGGGGGGATCACTAACACCATTATAACGCTATTTTATGACGTCTGCCTTCATTATGAATGATCCTGAGTTTTGTTGCTTTGCCTATTTGTTTTGCCATGACTTCTCAAGAACCACGAACCAAAAGGATATTTTTTGTTACTCACTAGTTGTATTGCTAATAATTATTGAGACAAATAAAGCAGAAGTGAAATATGCACCTGCACAAACAAAACCATTTTTTAAGAATACAATATACTTTACGGAAGCCAAGTTAGGAAACGGGTCAGTTGTTTGAAGTCAGTTGTGCAAAGACACAACTGGTGTCATTATGTACATGTGAGATCAGCGACTTCTGCCAGGATACATTCATAAACCCCATAGCTTGTGAACTCACACGCCCACATGGGTAGAAACCTAACCCAGTACAGTGTAAAGCAATGAAGAATGTAAGCAGGGTAAATTACTACTGAAGGTATACATAATCCTTAAGCAATTAGAGACATATTGCATAATGTACTTAAGTAATCTACTATGTTTAAGTTACCACACATAGAGAAAATCAAGTAAAGATGCCAGAGAATCTGCACAACCAAAACAGAATACTGTCCATTGCTGTTATTTTAGTTAATTTATCCTAAAAGTCAAGCATCTAACAATGTTATGCAGCGGCAACTTTACAATAATAGGATAACAAACAGTATGTTGATTAGTTTCTCAAATCTTTAGTGTTAAAAAGAGAAACTTGCTTACACCAGTTAGTGGGTGACAGGAAACTATGAGCTGACAATACACGACTGCTTTTGAAAGCCTCATGTGAGTTATTGAAAAGGTACCATTTCTCAATTTAAACTCTAACACACATAACTTGATTGATCCATCACTGCCAACTGAGCCGCTTTATAATGTACAAAGTTTAACTTATTTATTGATGCCAAATTTTCATTTTACATTCATGATAAAAGTACAGAGCTAGTATAATAATTTAGCCATTGTCATTTTCTTGCAGTGTGTTTTTTTTAAATATGTTATATTCTGGCTCGCTCCAGACATGTAATGACATGCTAGAGTTCAATTTCTTCAAAGTTTTAAAATATGAAGTATACACACAGACAGACAGGCATGTGTTAAAAGTACATTTAATTTAGCCCTTGACCGAACAACCCAGTTATGTCACATCGTAGGTCATGGAAACAGCAGCCTTGAAAAAAATGGTCTTGACTAAATGGTCCTGTGGGGAGAGGTTAAATTACAACACATTGGATATGATGTAGTTTTCCCTTCTCAAAAAGAAGGACGCTGAGAGCTCCATCTAATCAGTAGGACGATTTAGTCAAGGCATGTCAGTGTGTCTGTGACCTTTTTAGTATGACCTACAATGTGACATAACTTGTTCTTTTGGGTTATATTACATTTACTTTTAAGACATGTGTGTTTGTAAGTATATTTTACATTTTAAGCATGCCATTTGTTTATTGAGCACATGTGTACTTAACACATACAGATGTGAGTAAAGATCCTTTCATTTAATAAAACCCCCCCACATTTTAGACAGAGGTTGCCTAGAATATCCTGTAGTACAGCCAGTCATTCCTGAATAAGGTAGCATTTTTAATATAATTCAATTCAATTTAAATGTCATTTAGATGGTTGTTAGATGGAGCACTACGGTTTTGCATTGATGAGATGATGCGAAAAGCCTTTGGAGTGGCACCCAACTGGAAAAGAGTAGGAACCCATGTGAGCACTGTGCCACAAGTTTCAGGAAAGACAGACAAGCTGTATATAGACATGCTAATATGATATTACTATAGAATCTCTTAAGAATACATTTTACTTATATGGGGTGCCATTTGTAAACTCCTTCCCTTAGACACATAGTACACATATTTGTTGGTATTGCTCCCATCAACTATTTGATATATTAGTGAAGGAACAAAAAAATGGTGGACAAATTTGTGGGTAAATAGATATTAAGGTTCAAACAACCTGCCTTTCTAGCTTCACTGCCACAGCTAATCTTATTAAGTCAGAGAGGTTATGTTAAGATTTTGCAATGCCCTAGTTAGACCCTACCTAGAATACTCTGTGCAATTTTGGTCACCTCACTACAAAAAAGACATAATAGACTCTAGAAGGTACAGAGAAGGGCAAGTAGGCTGATCCCAGGACTTAATGACATGAGCTTTGAGGAGAGGTTAAAATAATTAAATTTCTTCAGCCTAGAAACAAGTATAGATAAAGTTAACCAAAGACTACTTCAAATTTAGCACAGAGAAAAGAACAAGAGGGCATAAATAGAAGCTGAGTAAAAGTACGTTTAGAACAGAAGGTAGGAAGCACTTTTTTTACAGAGTTCTAAATGCTTGATGGGCCGAATGGCCTTTTCTACATCAATGTCTTACTTTACAATTGATACTTTTGCTATTTTTTAAATCTACACTGCACAATCAGCATGGGATTGAATCTGAGGTTAAAACAATATACGGTATGTGTGTATATATATATATATATATATATATATATATATATATATATATATATATATATATATATATATATATATATATATATATATATATGCATATGGAACTAATCATGAAACAGCAACCTAATGATGTCGCTATCACAGATTGGATGAGTAATCTCCATAATGAAAAGGAATGTGTAGCTTCCTTTTACCTCAGAAAATGTTGTCTTTAACCAGTAAGATTATTACCTACATTATATCACATATACAGGGCTTGAAGTTTTCAGTTTTAACCCATAATAACCAAAAAAAAAAAACCCCAAAGACCCATTTAGAACATTCATTTTTTTATTTTTGACCTGTGTTTTTGGCAATATATTGTAAATAATGTCAATCATTCACACTGTTTGTACATGCAAAGACATGCTACTGATCATTCATCAATGTTGTGCACATACGTAATACACTAGAAAGTCAATGCATCATTTGCTTAGCAATGGACTTAACGACCCCAAACTTTATTATTATTATTATTATTATAACGACCCCAAACTTTATTATTATTATTATTATTATAACGACCACAAACTTTATTATTATTATTATTATTATAACGACCACAAACTTTATTATAATAATAATAATAATAATAATAATAATAATAATAATAATAATAATAATATCTACATAAATATCAAACCTTAAATCACAGTACCACGATGAATGTTTAATCTTACACTATAGTCATACGATGGGTTGGGCAAAAAAAAAACCCCAAAGAACAAGTAAAAGTAGTGTGATAGATACGCGGGCGGTAATGGCCATAAAATTAAATCTCTCAAAATTCTTGGATGCATCCAAAATTCAGAATGCATCCAGAGTTCTACATTGTTGTAAACCTAATGTGGACATCCTCACTCCAAGACAGTAAGTTAACGTATGTATTAATGAAACGTACATTCAATGTATTATAGAAACTGAAAATTGATGTGTTTGAGTGGTGTTTATTTTTAATAACCAATTTTGTCAAATAATAATAATAATAAACGATAACCCCTCGAACTGAACAAAAGACCTACACATACACCTTTTTAACACTACTGTACAGAAATTCTTATCTTTGAACATCAACTGTGGTAAAAATTAAGAGTTATTTGACATATGCCTGCCATATACTTGTAAACAGATTACTCAAACATGTACATGTAATCCCCTGAGTTCCCTTTCAGCATTTCAACCACCTCTGTTTTCTCAGAATTTACTGATAACATCATTACAAATAGTTTATTCAAAAACACATTTGCCTTTAATGTTTTTGGACCTAATGAAGGAGTTTGATATAATTGATCATTCTATTTAATTCTTAAACTATATCCAAGGTTCCTCGCACATAATAGTTTCCAAGATCGAATCCTTATGTTGCAGATCACATCTACAGAGATAATTTGTGGGAAACATCATAGTAAGTCTCTTGGTTACATTAAAATCATAACTCATAATTTCTTCAGGACTTCACTACATAGTTTATAGTACACTATAGAAGCTTTTTTCTTTTGTCCCCAGATAATATATATATAAAACAGTATGTAAACGACTTGTTTATCCAAAATGTGTGCATCAAAAACTGTTCTTATCCATAAATAAATAAATAAATAAATAAATATGACATCATCATCTACCAACCAAAGTACTCGGTTTACCAAAGACATATACTACAATTAGGGCTTCTGATTTTCGGTTTTAACAGATAAAAACCGATAAAACAACCCAGATACAAAATGAAATCGGTGTATAGCCAACAAATACCGGAAAACGTCAGAAAAACAGTGGAAATGGTTACTCATTTCATGTTGACCACTTGACCATTTGTATTGGACTCCGCTTGTGAGATTTAAAACAAGATTATAATTAGGAATGGAGAATTGTTCAAAGGATTTAAAGCTGTATTACAGTTAAGATACGGATGACTTAAAACAGAATTGCAAATTGTGGCAAAAAAAAATGCCTACATACAAAAACCCCAGAAGAATGTGCCTGTGACCATAAAGGATTTTGTTGTGGAAGACAGCAAAGGAAAGAAGGTACAACTTAAGTGTGCAAGTACTGTCCAGCTACTACAATACATATTTTGACAGAAAAAAAAAACGCCCAAGCATTTTAGAAAGTATCCGAAAACAATAATTTCATACAGTATATAAAAAGCGAAAGCCCAGAAAAAAAAAAAAAGATTTACATGAAACAAAAATAGCTAAAAATAAGCATTGAAAAATGAAATTAATAAAAACAGAACCCCTAAATATGAATATACTCTACCTTTATATTAATGGTAGTGTATGCCGGTACTGCCTTTTGTTATTTGCAGAGTTATTTTTTTATTTAATTAACAGCAGGAGAAAGCATGTATACTGACACACCATATGTGTGCAGAAATACCCCTCCAAAAAAACTGGTTACATTCCTATTTTCAGTAGATTACCCATTACAAATGCTGACACAGTTTTTTCTTTTTTTGTTAATCACGAACATTTAATGTTTTTGTTGTCTCTGTAGATAGATTTGGGAAGCAGACCGTCATTTCATGACAATGAAAACCAAAAAGAGCAAAACTCTAATCTGTCTCCATCCAACATGAATTTCACATAATAACTTTCTGACCTACTAATAAACTAAGTACACATATTGATGAATACCTTTGCATAACTCAAAAATATTGGAACATTATGGGAATGCATATTATCAACAAGTGTATTCCGTATGCCTTGTATATTGGCTTTCACCACATGATTAGATGAAAAAGGTATTGATCAGATAAAAGAAAACATACTGTAGTCATACTCACCTGTGACATTTTTCAGACATCATTTTACATTGTAATTTAAAGATTATACAGTTCCATGAATTGGTTGTTTGACAAAGTGTTTTTTTTACCAGTTTCCATGTAATTAACACGAGCACAGCTTTTAAGAAAGAAAGAGCGAATATACAGACATGTTTTGGCTTTTCAAGCTGACGTACATGCTGAATTATTGTATTGGCACAGAACACAAATTCATGGGGAACACAAATATCAAATGTAATACAAAAATATCCATATGGGGAGCTGTTGAAGCCCATATGTACTGTATCTATCATGCATTTGATTAACTATAAGCAGATATAGAGCTGTGTGTTTGAGACCTTAGAGCAGTGGTGCACAAACTTTTCCATGCCGTACCCCTTTTTTAGCATACAATTTGAAATACATCTGAAAAACATGATTGTTTAGCAATTAAATGTAAAAAAATGAATCTGAAAAAATAAATCTGGGTTTTCACAACAAAAAAAAAAGCCCACGCCTATTGACACATTTGATTTGGCATTGTATGTTGAAGAGTTGCCATTAAACTCTTAGTTTTAAGAATGTGTTTGTTAACATTTATGTACTTTGCTAAATCTGGACTTTTTCCAGTTAAATCTAGGAAGAAAAATGCGGTTTACATTAAATCCGGGAAAAAAAACAGCTGTAAAAACATTTTTTTTTTTTTTTTTTTTTACACTTGTCGCCCCATACATGGTAGCCAACATTCTGGCTCTGTTCACTGCCGTTTCACTCACACTCGCCACTTCATTTCTCCAATTGTACAAGTGATCGTCAACGGCTCATTTGAAAGGTAAGAATTTGGACTAATTAGCTGTCATTTATATATTTATTTAATATGTTCTAAAAATGATGTTAACATTGGAGCAAAGGATTAGGCTTATTAACCATGTGATATGCACATATGGGCTTCAATGAAGCATTTCATTCTGCGGCCACAACAGAAGCACCAACACTTGATTCCAGGCTACTGTACAAAATATGAATATAATAACTGAATGCACAAAAAAAAAATTTATATATATCAATTGTATTATTTCCACAGCTCTTACTGTACATATGGCGGCAGGTTGGGATTCAATCCCAATGATAGCATAGTATAAAGTGATTCAGTCTTTTAATATAGGCCTGTAACATTTTGTCCATTTCGAAACTCTTAACACATATCCTCTGAAACATTAACCAGATAACTGAAAAAGTACTTGTTTTAAGGAAACGTCCAACAGAATATGGTGCCTGGTTGTCTGCATTCCCGATTACATTGTGTTTCCATTCAGCCAATTATTTTTTTTTTTTTGTTAGTTTAAGTATGGATACGCTTTTTCACCCTAGTGCTTTTGTATATCCATGAGTTACTTCATCATTTCTGGCAGGAATAACCAGCAATTTATTGACTTGTTGCTTTAAGGTTTCCTTCACACAATTTAATTCTTTATAGTGTACTTGGTCAAGGCACACTGGAAATGCACTTTTCTAGTGTCAACACACATTTCCGTATAGGACTAGTAAATATCTAACATATCTATAGAATTCCACATGTAAAAACCAAACAGGAAAGGTTATCGTGTTTGATTTTAAGAATAATGGTCTTTTATTCAGCACAGTTTACAGTAAACTGGGGACCTAACCTAAATCTAATAGGTACTGTACAATAAAAACAAAAAAAATAGGGGCTACTGTCTGCAACAGTGAGAGATTGGGAGTGAACAGTCAACTGTGCAAAGAATACTAAAGTATACAATGGGGCAAATCACAAAGACTAAGGCTTTATTTTCTATTTTCTATTCTGCAAACTCTGCAATCTCGCTCTCTCAGCAAAGACACTATCTTATTAAAACAGGCCTGTCTTCATTTCCAATCACAAGCCCATGCTTCCAGTAGTTTTCTAGCCTATTGCAGCCTTTGGCTTCCAGTCAAGTAGTTTCTTCTAGTTCTAGCTCTATATTAAACTTCAAGTAATGCACTGGCTATCCAAACCTGGGAATGTTATGTTACAATAACATTATTTATAATACATAAACTGCATTCACTAAATAAACTGCAGCGATGCAAGAGTTCAACACAACTTACTGTACCAACTCAGGGTGCAGGGACTGAGCCATGTTTCCTGGCTCCAGTCTTTTGTCCTAACCCTTGTAAGTTTAGGATGTCAATGTTTAGAAACTATTTTAGATTTAAATAATTATTTTAGACTGTAAATATATGCAATGCTTCTGTGTTTGACTGTTTTCAATCAAAGCTGAACAAACAGTAATTTATTCATCTTTTTTAATTACAACTTTTAACAAAACCACTGCAGACTAAACACTGTATATTCTGTGTAAACAACCCATGTTATTATTCCTTTGACTCTACTAGTGATGTCACGGTATACATTTCCATGGTTTTGATACCATGACCATTTTTTCTATACCAAGGTTAATCGGGTTCACGGTTTACCGTGTCAAAAGTATGTTTCTGTCCCTACTGGCTAAAAAAGGTCAGATGGCATAGCCCAGACCCAGTCTCTCTCGTTCATTTTACATTAAGCGTATATTCCTTATGGCTCCCAAGTATATTAAAAAAAAGCTTTCTGGCAGCTAAAACGATCATATTTGACAGAAATACATCAAGAAAAAACAGAAAGAGCACTGCATAGAACAGAAGAAAGGTTCATTAAATATATACATGCTTAGCAGCATAATGTATTAAGGCTGCTATATTCACTGTCAGTGAAGAATCGTTCATTGACATTTAAAACGTCAGACAATGATACTACGATTTTATCATGATTCTGCACAATAAAAGCTACAGGGAGGCACTAGGAAGGCCGCACTGTGGTTGATCCCTGAAGCCAGCATTGCAGCCATTGTGTGTTCTGATGCGCCAGGGAGACAAAATAGGCTGATCCCTGGAGCCAGCATTACACTTCAGCCATCAACACCAGGCAGAAGGATAGTTACATCATGAGATGGAAGGAAACGCAGACGGATCACATTAGTTTACACTAAGCTATGTCAGTTGGTGCGCGCCGAGTCCTATATCAGATGAAGTTTTAACACCTAATCTCATGTAATGGAAATCAGTAATACAACATTTATCATCTTTTTCATAGCTCATCTAAATTACTGAAAATAGGGCAGTGGTCTATTCCAACAACTCGATTGCCATTCTAAAATATGATGACAACTCAAGTTGTCAATTGGAGACACATGTTAAATTTTGATTGTCAACCTGAGTTGCCAAGAAAAAATTGCTTACAAATTGCTCGTGTATCTCTGGCCTTAGCCTCTGTGGAGATCAGCACACATTTTAGTCAGAGTTTCTGTCAAATAAATGTTTTTGTTTAAGAGTTTATTTTAGTACACTGTCAGCAAAAAAAATTGTTTTTAATTTAGTTACTAATTTAGTGACGTTTTAGTCTTTATTACTATACCTGATGCATTATTTTGAAATATACCTGATGCATTGTTTTAAAAGTACCAGGCATTCTCTCATTAGAAAGCTATTGAACTATGGATTGAGAATATCTATGGTTTAAAGATTTACTTTGAGTGTAATGTACACGCATTGAAAATGCATGCTTTTTCAGCTCTTTTTTATGACACAAGCTTAAATGCATGTTTTCTACAAGCATTCCATGTTATGTATCCTATTGAAAAAAAAATGACAATGGATAACATACGTCTATACTTTTCTATGGAAAGTAAAGATACTGTATCTTGGTATAGAATTTCACCATACATTTCATAATAAATCATTTTAATGAATTATGGCACAGGTGATGGAGTGGGGCCCTGGTGCTTTACAAAAATGTTTATCTGATCTCAAGTTTAACATTCCTTTTTTTACTTCTTAAGCAGGGAGGAAACAGTCTACATGTAAACATCAGGGTACTCAGAAATGAGGATTAAAAGCCCCTATATATCACCATGACAGCCCTTTCACACCAGTGAGACCGCAACGTAAAACTTTAAAAGGATTGGGTGACTCTTCTAACACATGCACATGAGCATGAAAAAAATGTTATTGGGGATAAGACCACAATTTAAAAAAGGGACAAAGATTATGTTACTTTCTTTGGAAACAAATGGTGAAATCAAGATGCTGCATTGCAATATTTTTACAAGAAAAGGATGGAACTGGTCCCTTTTCAATAGTCTAAATTTGTGTGTACATGTACTTTTCAGGTATGAAAATATTTTGAAAGGATATATGTGTGTGTGTGTGTGTATTTTTTAAATCCTTTAAACCACCTAAGCCTCACCAACTGTCAGTTATTAAGCAACATTCTTTGAAAACAAGAGGTGCAAGACATAAAAAATACTGTTCACACATATGAACATAGATAGTGGTAACCAAATAAATGCATACCTATTGAATGGGGTTCTAGACACATAATTAAAAATACATTTTAGATACAAAATAGTTTAATCTACTGTTTAATTTACTTGTTGAATCAATCACTTGCACTGGTTTGTTATTACAGTGCCCTCAATTCTTATACATTATATGATGATTATTAGTGGGGCTTGCGAAGCAAGAGTCCCCACTTTAAATCTTCGACATACTACTACTTCTTCTACTTCTTTTTATTCTTTGGCACGCTACTCCTCTTACACCATTTAAGCTAGAAACGCCGTTCAAACTTTAAAACGTATAGACCAGCCTGGAATAGTGTGCTTGTATACAACTTTTTGATATATTTTATACTTTTTAAACTATTAAGGTTTTTGTCCTTTTTCTGTCCATCTTCATTCACTTTCATGGGACTTTTTTCAACATTCTGAAGCTCCCCATTGTTTAAAAACTCCCAGACTTCCAACATTCTATTTACTGTAAACGATGTAACTTTTGACACAAATCAACTACTTTGACCACTTTCCCAACAAGACAAAAAGTTAGAGCATATGTGATCTTCTACTTCTCTGCTATTCAAATCTGAAATCAAAACAGAAATAACTTTTACCAATCAAGAGGTACAGCTGTTTTAGTAGCCGCATCAACTAAATTTTCTCAAACCTATTCTAAACAACTGAAATTTGGACCACTTTCACAACAAGCTAGACAAAACGTAAGAGGGTATGACATCTTCCTCTACTTCTCAGCTATTCAAATATGAAATCAAAACAGGAATGGCATCTACCAATCAAGAGGTACATCTGTTTTAGTAACCGCATCAACTTCTTTCAGTAGGCTACTTCCCACTGTTGAATTAACTGTCATAGAACTTTGAGAAATTTCAAATTCTAGCACATTCTAAACATGAGACAATTAGTAAACAATGTGACTTTTGACACAAATCAGCTTCTTTGACCACTTTCCCAATAAAGCAAGACCCACAACTTTACTTGTAAAGTTACCATCTAGTTATTATTATTTATTTCTTAGCAGACACCCTTATCCAGGGCGACTTACTATTTTTACATACAATTACCTATTTATTCAGTTGGGTTTTTACTGGAGCAATCTAGGTAAAGTACCTTGCTCAAGGGTACAGCAGCAGTGTCCCCCACCTGGGATTGAACCCACGACCCGCCGGTCAAGAGTCCAGAGCCCTAACCACTACTCCACACTGCTCCAGCAGCTATTCTTTCAAAACAAGTTGTTATTGTTATTTTTAAGGTCATGGACACCTGCAATGTCTAGGAAGTAACACTCAACAAAAATCAACAAACAACTGCTGTTTTTTTTGTTTAGAAAAGTTTTCTGTTTCCTTTTCTTCAAAGATGTCACAATAAATACTTCCGTGAGAATGTCAAACAAACGGTATGAATTATTGTTATAAAATTAAAAGCATTCAACTGTAAAATAGGAAAGCATTTTGGATCTCAAAGTGCAATTCTGTTTTTATTAGGATCAACTTTGGCAAAGTCAGTAAGCTGCTTTTCTAATATGTTTGATGCACTCAATTACTACAGCTATATTGTACACAAAGTACTTAAATACAACTTAAAACTGGTATATTTATGTATAACACAGCTTTGAAATGCTTAATGGGATATCTATATATAACCCTAACCACATATATACTTAAAAAAAAAAAAAAAAAAAACTAAAAGCACTAGATATTCCAGTTAATAATACTATAGAGAAATTATTATACAATTATTATATACCATTTATAAAATATAATCAGCAGCCTTTTACAAAAATTGGGATTTACTGTATATTCAGGGTGTGCATTACACTGTATACAGTTAACTGTATACTATGGTAATAATATAATACATAGTATGCTATGGCATTTTGGATAGAGTTGTATACAAGATGTATGATTTATATAAAAGGTACACATTATACAACTGCTGTAACCCTAGGCTGTTCACTGATGCACATTATACAGAAAAAAAATTATATTACAAAAGTAGTTTCTCAATATATATTCAAACTCAATAAGCTAAAAGTAAACAAGAACAAGTTCAATTATGCCATTTGTTCCCAAATGGTGGGAAAAAAAGAAGAAAAAAACGTACATACTTTACCCCTGTCGCAATTTAAAATTCCATTTAAAAGGCACACAGTCAGAGTTCATACATTGTGTTTTATCTTCTTAAAAAACACTGGTGATGCTTCAATTGCAATTAATATGATATATAGCTGGATTAAGTCTTCCCAGTGAAAACAACAATTAAGGTTGACTGTCCAAAATCCAGACTAGATTGACACTGGTGTTTTTGTGCACAGAGATCCCCTGGCCCCTTGGATAGAATTGTTTGAAGTATGTATCATTAATTTCTTACATGGGGCAAGATTTTAAAACAAATGTGGTCAAAAAACTTTTCATTTTCATTAGATGATACCAATAATCAAAGAGAAAGTCATGGAAGACATATTAAAGACAGTATAACCCCTTAACCTTAGGAATCTTTAGCATGCCCATGATACTGCAGAGCCATCTCAAACCACTGTAACTAATGCAAATAATCACTATATTTAACTAGAACATAACTGGGTAATTATGAATTCAAACATAAATGATAATTGTATTAATCACTTGTTATATTTATTTTCAAAGAAAGCACTGGGTAACCTATTTAAGTTTTCTAGATATGTTAATTATTATTTTCACAATAGAACAGAAGTGAGGTACAGAATATTGCCTCCAGTGGAAACATGACGAGACAAGAGAGCTAAATAATTCCACCGATCACTTTGATTTTCTTTAAAAAGGACATTCCTAACTGCTATTGCAATTATGACTTATGCATGTTATAGGAAGTGCATACCTTTGGATAATTAACCAGGAGACCATAAACCAAAATATTCTTCTGTTTTGCTTCCTTTGCAAGGAGTCTGATAGCGCCCAGATCATCCATATTGTTGCTGAAAGGCATACTTTCTGACTTGTTCAAATGCACCTATGAAAACATTACAGGAACCTGTTAGACATAGCTGTTCAATGAAAAGAATTTGAGCATACCAAATTTAAAGCAATTAAGCCTCATTGTTCCAAAACTACAACCCAAGTCAAAATTGCAAGACACTGTTTCCATTTGACAATCAGGTCAGTGAATCTATTCTTAACACCTCTAAATTGCCAAGGTAATACTCTTGTGATGAGATCTGTTTAGTCTGTCGTCATTGTCACATTGTTTTACACCTTACCTGGTTTATGTAAGCAGCAACTGTAGCCCACATACAATGAAAACAGTAGCAGACAGAGATGGGGGGTAAGTACAAATGTTTACAGACTAATTCTGTTCCATTGCACTATTTTTTATAGAGTCACTAGGGACAGCACATTGAAATTTGGTAGGCAGATCACATGCTCCCTGTGGGCCATATGGGGGGGGCTGTGCATAAAGCTGCAATAACTACAGTATTCCTTCGAATTTAAGATGCCCTACAATTTAAGACGCAGTCCAAATTTCCCACCCTCAACTTGAGGAAAAAATAAAAAAATCAAATAAAGATGCATTTACAAAAATGCATCTATTATTATTATTATTTATTTCTTAGCAGACGCCCTTATCCAGGGCGACTTACAATTGTTACAAGATATCACATTATACATTATTTCACATTATACAGATATCACATTATTTTACATACAATTCCCCATTTATACAGTTGGGTTTTTACTGGAGCAATCTAGGTAAAGTACCTTGCTCAAGGGTACAACAGCAGTGTCCCCCACTGGGGATTGAACCCACGACCCTCCGGTCAAGAGTCCAGAGCCCTAACCACTACTCCACACTGCTGCCCTGCATCTACTCATATAAGAGGCAGTTTGCAGCCATCTGCTGTCACACAAAGCATTACAGTTATGTGCTGCTTCTCATTTTCAATTGTGATTACGTTTTTCTCCCTTTTTGTGAACTGTGATATTGCTTGGCAAGTAGAAAAATACAGGGGTCTGATTAGAACTGAGCCTAATAACGAAACGCTGCTGCTGTGGTAAACAGAAAGGCTTGCCCGGAGCTGAGCTGATCGGGAGGTCCTGATTGGCTGGGAGGTGTGCCCAGGGAGCCTTAACGCAGCAGCGCCAGCAAAAGGCTACTGCACACAGCCATAGCTACACAGGCGGGCGCGAGCGAAAGCTTGCTTCGTTTACATCAAGAAGAAAAGTGTCCGTTACGTAGGATAACTACTAGGGAATAGAGCCTTGCTACCCGTCCTAAGCCCGACAGGACCCAGCGGTGTCGGATTCGGGTCGGGTCGGGTGTAGTTTGTACATTATGGTTCGGGCTCGGGTCGGGTTAGTGTTATCAGTGAGTGGATTATGGCGTTTTTAATTTTAAGTGGGCAAGTGCTTCCTAAAACTCACTTCCTGCTTCATGATTTTTGAAAAACCACTCGCCATGCACCACAGGTTCTTTGAGAAATTACGTCTCTAATATCGTCTCATAAACCCACTTATTCGTTTTGTGCAGCCTGTCAAATGCTGCACTGCTGGGCTTTACTAAGTAACCACAGGATATAATTAATTCCCAATGCAACTTAACAACCAATAATCATCTCGGCATAAACTGACATTTTGTGCAGTCTGTCAACAAATGCTGTGTGACGGTCTTAACGGGATACAGTTCAGTTGCAAAAACACCAACGTCACCAAATTTTAACAGTCGGTCATACAAATACAACTAATATTTGTTGTTGAATGTTAATTTAGCAGTTTGATATGATATAGGCTTGTCCAAAATGAGTATGCGAATTTGCAAGAGCATCCTTTGTGTGGTTATTTATGGTAACAAAGTTTGCTGTTGTTGTCTTTATTTATTTGCGTTTTAACTGGAAACCAGGAATACTCTACACTGAAGATACTTAGTTGCAATAGCGTATGTTAGGAATATATTTGTGGACATGGTTGGGTCAGGTCGGGTTGGGTATGCAAATAATTCAAAGATCTCAGGCTTGGGTTGGGTCCGGATTTTGTTTGGTCGGGTCGGGTTCGGATCAGGTTTTAAATTTAGGCCCGAGCAGACCTCTACTAGGGAAGCCTTCAACTCAATCAGTCACGTTGCTGTTTGTGTACTCGGGCAGTCACATCTTTTGTTGGCGATTTTAATTCACGCATCACTATGCTGTACTCGAATTTAATATGCAAGCCATTTTTTAGAAGAAAAAATTGGTTAAAAGTGTCTTAAATTCGAAGGAATACGCTAGTTATAAAAGACAGTTCTATGTGCACCAACACAATAGTCATGTTCAGCACAGACTATATGCTAACCAGCTTTCAATCAAGAATTACTTGAAATGGTACTGGGTATCAAATGAAATGTTTAATTATCAGCAATGATTGGCTTTCACTTCAATGCATACCTAAAAACTGCCACAGCTTGAATCTGCTAATAGCAATACAATAAATCACTATTCAAATGGATGAGGTCTGTGGTTATTTTAAAATTCTTTCACCTGGGAAAACATACAGGAAGTAATGTTTCCTGCACGTACATGCATGCTTTAAGAAACAAGTATGTGTCTTGCTGCATTTTAAATAGTACCTGGGGCCCAAGGCTGCTAATGGCCACAAAACTGGAATTCATCTGGGTTACCTTCATTTTCATTTATAGGTGAGCTTCATTCTAGAGATATAAAAGCCCTGTTCTTTTTTTAAGAGACAGGATGTCTACTCTTGTTATACATATTTAAAGTAAAACCATGAGGATAAGCACTCCATTTAAACCAAATAAAACATGTTTTGAATGCATGTGTACATAAATAAATGAGGTGTTTTTGTGAACACATACTATGTTAGCACATTCTGAAGTCTTTGAAGAGCAGGGTTAGGTGGGTGATTCTGCAGCATGGATTTGGCAGAATGATCAACTTAACATTCTTGACTTGAATTTCTCTATGTATCTGCCTACTAATCAACTCTGTTGTTATCTCTTAAGCCATGGCTGCTTGCCTTTCAGCTGAAGAATCCATCACTCTACATATCATTAGCAAAGGGAGTTACCTGTTTTGAGAAAGTATCGCCGTGATGTTGATTAAGCCAAAGAACAGTGAAAGCAGGTATGCTGCCTTGGGGAAATCATGTATAGGGTGTTGATGCACTAAAGGCCAATCACTTAACACAACCCTTTGTGTATGTTCTCTTAGGAAGTCCGAAAAAAAAAAAAATATGTAAAACTCTTCACAGATACAACTTCATTTTGGAAATTTGCCAAACTTCTCTAATGTGGCTGTGTAAACTATTGTCCTGTACTAGAACAGAAGGTATAGTACAGTAAAGCGGCAACCAGAAAAGATGTTGTGATTCAGCTGGTGCAGCAGTACAAGGACAGATGTTACATGACTATATTAGCAGACATTGTAGACTAGGGGATTTTTTTTTTTTTTGCTAAGTTAGTGTAAAATGAAAACAAAATTGCCTTGGTGGGTGAGAGAGAACAGTTTAGCATGCTGTCTGGATTTCCATCTCCTTTGGCATCACTATAACACCCTGAGTCACCGTGACATAAGGTGCCCCTTTGTGGGACATCTAAGTGTTTACAGCGATTATAACATGTGCTGGCTATAAGTGGGAACCGCAAAGAAAAAACAATGCTCGAGGGAACACATAATCAAGTAAGATTGTAAAAATATCTGTCAGGGACAACTCTTATAAAATGAGCAATCAGCTTTGTTCTGCATGGAATGGCGGAAACAATTCTCTTTAGACTATATTTGCAGTAAACATTTTTGATTATATTGTTATCCTGTTGTAATTTGTGCCTTCCCCTGCATGTCTAATGCCCCGTTTCATGGTTTATTTCACCTATTAATCCTTCCTACCCTTATGGAATACATCTTATGACAGTTTTGCAAATCTCCAATGTGACACTGGCCAAACTACTTTAAATGCTCACAGAATTTTACGTTTCTGAAATTGTGGAAATATTAGATACCATGCAATCTTCTTACCATGATCACAACAACAGGATATAGTATTGGTAGACTGGTATTCCCAATTGATTCCACAAGTTGTTTTATTTCCTGAAGGTCAGTGTCATTGACCTGAGGGGGAAATAAAACAATCATGCTGTAACTCAAGAGGGCTGCAACAGTTCATTTAAAACAAGTATTTGTGATTAGACAAATTATATACTTATAGGTATTTATATACTTATGAAATGAAATACTTATTTATGCATGTCATAAGCATAGATACAATGCAGGCTTCTAAGAGAACCACACACACAAGCTGTAACATTTATTTGAGTGGAACACAAGGGTCCGCAAAAGGTAAAACATAAAACAGGTAATACAAATATAATCTGTCCCTCTATAACAGGAAGCTTCCAACAAACCTTTTAACCACTAAGAGCAGTAAGAACTAATTGCACAACTGACATTTACATTTTGGAGTCCGGGTATTTATTCTGCCTCTTTATATTCAAGTTTCACCAAGAAAAGGTCCATTTTGTAGTGTAGTACCAGTAATCTAAACCTAAAGAAGGATGTCATATTGGGCAGCGCAAACAGTGAAATACTTCTAGAGACTCTTGATTTTACCAAAACGCTGTTCTAGCCAATCGACTACACTCTTAAATAAACATTACCAATGTTACCGGTGTTTAACAGTGAAGTACAATCAGAAATCAAAAGTATAAGGATTGTTGTTATGATAATAATACAAATTTTGAGAGATTTATTTGGATTATTTATAACTATCTTTAATTTCTTTGTAAATGGGAAAAAAAGAAAAAACAAAGAAACTGGCATAATTGCACTTCCCCTTTTTTATTTTGCTGTACTACTACTTAAACAACACACAGTTTAATTCTATTAAGAAAGTAAGTGTTCAGGGTTTACAGTAAATGATTCTTGATCTTTACCTGAAAGTAGTGCTGGGGCAAATATCTAAATATCTGAGCGAACATTTTTTTAAAAATGTCTGTGTCTGTCAGAAATTACAGTTCATATTACAGTTGCCAGAATAAAGCACTGATTTTTGTTCTCAACATTGGTATCCTGACTGTTCCTGTATCTACACTAACCCTTGGTTTCACAACCTTACACTCATTAATTCAGAAACGACACTTGCACCTACTACAGCTCTTAAACAGTCTTGACCACAAACAAAGAACAGAAAGAGGGTTTGCACCATTAACGGCAGAATACCAAGATAGCACCAATTCCGGCATTCCAATATTTTCAAGCAAGGGGCAAATTTGTAAATAGTAAAATTCTTGAATAAGAGGAAACACAAAAATCTACCAGTAACTGTTACAACATTGTAATAAATATGTATACAATTGATGTTGGTTGAATTCGGTAAGTTCTCTACATAAGAACATGTATACACAGTACTGTACTTTTTTCTTTACTTACAATGACATAAATAATATTACGATACTCTTTCGCTGAAATATTCTGAATGCAGGACACTTCTTCACCGACTGGTGTTGATATGACTTCCACCTGTGAATAAGTAAAAAAAATAAATAATAATTTATTTGGAACACAGGGCCCGATTTTTGAAAGGGCTTTCATTTTCGGTGGAAAATCCACAGAATTTTTCCACCTGTTAATCCATTAAAAAATATCTGCCTATTTTCTAACGTGATTCTCTGTTTTATTTGCCGGCAGATCACATTTCATGCATAATTTTCTGCGGTTCTAAATTAATAAGTAATGAGCATTTAAGCGGTGTACGGCATGCACCTCTTGGAACACCACCAGGATGTCTTGAGGGTTGGAGACAGAAGTCATAAGCACTCCCGAAAAGGACGGAGGGCCCTGTTTGAACTGGAGCGAGTAGCTGAGCTATATTGTGGTGAGCACCCAGATGTTCGTGGTGCTTTATCGGCAGTAATCCAGTTGGCTCCCTGTATAAGGGCCCTGGACCTGTGGCAGAAAACCCATAGGGCTGCTGTTGAGCCGCTGGTGGTTTTGCCGTTGCCTTTTGTGCATAAGGCGGTCGGCGGAATTGGCGGCTGTGCCCCCTCTGTGTCTGGCCACCCCTATGGTGGGGAGCCCCCCAACCTGCAGGCACTGTCGCCCGCTGAGTCTGGGGCTGCTGAGCCCTAGGATGCCAAGTCGCCGTTTGCTTCCTGGATTGAGGAGCCTTTCTGGGCAGCAAGCGAACCTGTTCTTTGGTGGATCTGCGCACCTTCTGGGACTTCAGCAAAAGTTCATCCACCACTGGACCGAATGTATGGCCTGGTGTGACCGAGGCATTCAAAAGGGAGGCCTTGTCACTATCAGGCACACGTGCCTGGACGAGCCAAAGCTGCCGCTGAGCAGCTATCAGTGCTTGCACCACAGGGGGTGCAGGGGCGGGTTGTGCCAGGCGTGCTTCAGCCAGTGCCTTCTGAGCTGAGATGGCTTCCCACATGCGATCGGGCAGTGACGGCAGCTAGCCTTCCTAAGTCTTGGGGGGTGGAGGATGAGGTCAATGCCGAAGACGACGAGGGGCTTCTGCCTCTATGCTTTTTCGACTGGAGCACGATCTGCCGGCGTCCTGGTGAACAGTGCACAGGCCTCACAAAAGGAGTGATCCTGTAATGCCTGCAGAACATGCTCAGCACCAAGACACCACACGCATTGATCGTGCTTATCCTCTAAAGGGATAGGCTTCTTGCAAGAATGGAACCCAAGCATCTTTGCAGCAAGACTTCAGTAATGCGCACGGGTGGTAACATGCACGGTATTGAATAGGGTACAATGTACGGTACGACGTACAGTGCGATACGGTATGGTATGTATGGTACGGTGTACAACGGTGTACAGTATGCATGGTACAGTACGGTTCACGGTGGCATTGTTCAGTACACAATGATGTACGGTGCAACATGGTGCGGGAGCATGGTACGGTATACATGGTACGGCGTACGGTGCGGTAAGGTGCAGTACGGTGCACGGTGTATTACAGTTCACAGTGCGCTGTGGTACGGTGCACAGAGGCATGGTACAGTGCACGTGCGGTACGGTATGGTGCATGGTACAGTGCACGGTGTGGTACGGTGCACGGTTGGTACTGGCAGGGCCTACGCAACCTGCGCGTGACCAAGGCATCCACAGAGGGATGCAATGCAAGAACCTGAGAGCGCCTGCTTACAACTCTATCCCACTGACAAGCCTTCACAAAGCGGTGCAGAAGCTGCCTGCTATTGTGGCATGGGCAGCAGAGCAAAGCTCTAACTGTTGGGCTACAGCCCGCAAGTTAGTCTGTGCAGCCCGAGAGCTAACACAGTGCCCGTCCAGGAGCGCTGGCTTGCAAGCAAGTCTGAGCCAGACTGCTCCGACTGCTTAATCAATAAGCCGCACGCACAGCGCCTGGAATAAAAAAAGGAAGAAACACAAATACAGCAGTTTCAACCACAATACATACTTAAACATAGTTTAAATTCACAATATGCTTGTATAAAAAAAGACTAATTAAACTCCAGCCGGAGTTGAAGTATAAAAAGAGAATAAATAATATTAATAATAATGTGTCACCGATCTGCAGGTGCAGCCAAGCCCGCTGCTGCCACTGGCCAGGAGGCCGCAAAAACAGACAAATAAATTATTTAAACAATTTTTTGCCTCAGTGGTTTATTCTAAGGGGAAAAAAACAAGCAGAAATAAAATAAGACAGGCTAATCTGACTGCTTCTGGTCGAAGATAGCAAATTTTCAGCTCTCTCGAATGCTAGGTCACTCTCATTTTTGTCTCCTGTAGGGGCGGAGACAGGAGTGCTGATGTCACGGGTGTAAGACGCAGCTTTGGTAGAGTGTTCAGTTGAATTGGGCATAATAGGATAACCCATTGCATAATGGATACATTTCGTACTTGAAAGGGAACTGCAATGTACAAAAATGAAAATGAATAAACTTTTTTTTGGGATGTTGTGACAGGACGGCAATGACATCCCTAGACCAGGAAGCTGGCACAGAGGCATACCGGTACTTGCGGGTGAAAGTGCTGGTGCACCTTTTTTATTCAAACAAAAATAAACCAAAAGGTTGTACAAAAAAGCAATGTGTATAAGCACTGTATCAACATGTTGAACATCAATCTCTAACCCTAAATAACATGTTCGTGCTGTCGTATATTTATAGACCTTATAGTTTCCTCCAGAATCATTTGTTAAATGGAGTTTTTTTGTTCAGGTCTGTGTGAGTATGCTATATTAAATGGGGAAAGCAAGCAAGCATTGTTTGTTTGTTTGTTTTTTTAATTTAGTAATTTTCCAATGTAGCCTATAGTGGAATGACATACAGTGCTCCCTCGCTATAAGGCTCTCGATTAAAATGCGTCTCGGATATAACGCTCCTACAGCATGTCCCCCAATTCCCTATACTAGTGATTCATGCACTATTTCAACAGTAAATACAGTACCAGTGTTGTTCAAACTGTAAACAACTTCTAAGTCTAACTTCTGTTTCTGTCTCTCCCTTTTGATACAGTATCTGAACTGAAGAAAAGCTGGCACTTTATAACACAGACATCTTATTCAGCATTTGTTTTATAACTAAATCTTTCCTAATGTATTTACTTTTGTGCTGTGAGAGGAGCTGCGGCTTTCTCCGGGAGATGAGATGCTTCAGCTTCACTTCAGCCCCGCTCCAGCAGCCTAACCTGGGGCGAGCCCAATCCCTCTTCTCCTCGCCCAACCCACTCTCCTTCTCGCACTTGGTTTGCTTGTCTGTCGCTTTGAACTGAACACCCAGCCGCCATTTAGCCAGGCTATTTATAGTTTAAAAACTACTAATTAAAATGATCCATGAGTTTGAATGTTACCTTTTTTTTTTTTTTTTTAAATATAGCATTGATTACATGGTGCTTTATGCATGGAGCAGCAGTGTGGAGTAGTGGTTAGGGCTCTGGACTCTTGACTGGAGGGTTGTGGGTTCAATCCCCATTGGGGGACACTGCTGCTGTACCCTTGAGCAAGGTACTTTACCTAGATTGCTCCAGTAAAAACCCAACTGAATAAATGGGTAATTATATGTAAAAATAATGTGTAAAAAAATAGTGTAATTGTATGTAAAAATAATGTGGTATCTTGTAACAAATGTAAGTCGCCCTGGATAAGGGCATCTGCTAAGAAATAAATAATAATGGGTATTTCACGGAATGTTACATTTTTGCTTCACTATATGTGCACAATAGAGAGAGAGTTCTTTTATTTTGTATTTTAGTCAGATGTGTGTTGTGTCCCGCGGCAGCCCCCACCCCCTCCCCCGTTTATAACACTCTTCGGTTATAAAGCTAATATTGTGTGTCCCCCGAGACCCACGTTATAGCGAGGGAGCATTGTATACATAAAATTGTTTGTTTAAAAAAAAATATATATCCCCAGTAAAGAATAGATTTTAGACACTCCAAAACTATATATGCCGGAGAGTTTCGATCATTTTTTTAAGTTGGAGATATTCTCCATGTATGCATTTTCTTCCTACTTCTGTAGCTGAGTTTTTAAGGTCACAAATGTTGGGTTTGCAATGGGATCTATAACTATGCTGCCACTTCCGTAATTATGTAACCTTTCCACGGACCACTTGAAGGGAGCCGACGGACCACAGATTGATAGCCACTGCTCCAGTGGATCTCCTTTGAAAATAACCGCCACAAACTTTGAAACTGTGTAACAGAATAAACATTAAAAGATGTATTTAGGTGAAGCACATTACCCTGTTCATTGTGGCATGACACTGTGGGAAATTCACAAAGCCAGTACATTAGCAAGTGTCTATAAAAAGAAAAACACCAACTGAAGTTACTATTATTTATATGGTCCTTCATCTACACCTGTATATTTGCAAAGGGAGACATCTAGCTAAGACAGAACTATAAGAATGCCAACTAATAATGTATCAGTAATTAGATATTATAAATATATTTATATATGCATACATAAATAAGATGTACAACCTTAATGTATGTTCAGCTGATTCTAAAGAGGAAAAACCTATGCGGTCATGTGTCCTAATTGCTTATGGATTTAAGGCCAATTAACTTTAAAACTGCAGAAAATGGTTGCAAATTAACCACTCTCATTTCTGGATAACGAATCAACCAATTATTCAGATACTTGGCATTTCATGTTTTTTTTTTGTTTTGTTTTGTTTTTAGGGCATTTAACTGGCTGCAATTTAAGGATTTTTAAATATCCTTTTTTTTTTTTTTTTAAATAAATGTATTTCTAGATGGCAGCTGACCCCAACTACCAGTTCCAAATGAATAGAAAAGCACACATCTGTAAAATATTTTCTACAGTAAATGCAACTAAGTACTTTTTGGATGTCTGTGTTAAGACCAGCCCTATGAATGGGCATGCTATTTTATGCATATACAACTTCAGCATTAATTGCAGAGTAATATTTAGAATAATCAATGATAACTCAGATTGCTGGAGCTTTTAAAAACCCAACACAATTATCAATAGAATAATTTGAGAACAAAAAAGCATAGCTGGGGGTGTAATTTTGAAAGGAAACATACTAATACCCCCTGTATTATGCTTACAATTACAGGTAGGGTAATTTCAGGAAGTTCCACATGTGTAGCGATACGGTGCTGTGCTATGCACTGTAGCATTGATCAAAGCATTTATGAAGTCACTCGCCAAAACGCTTACACTTAGCTTAGTTTCTTAAATGTTTTAGCTTATTTTCTAGTCTTTATAGTAAACACCATTGAGACTGGATCCTGTTCAGATTAGTGATTTGTTTAGAGTTATTATCATGTACAATTTATGTTTTGCATGGTCGAGTTTTATGCTTTATGCATGGTTCGGCTTACAGGGCAAGAGTACTTGCATTAAGAAGGTAAAAAATGGCTGAAATGGTAAATAACAGCAATAGAAAATGCATGTTCACCTCTAATTATTTTATTTATGTAGTGTTTGTTTTACAGTAAAATGGCCTTCTGTTTAGTTCAGCCTAGCAACAGATACTGTGTAACATAAGAAAATGAAGAAAGCAGGACATTTTTAATTAGAAAAAAAATGGCTACAGATGTCTCCAGTGTAGGCCACCCAGGTTGGATACAGTTATTACAGTAAGTTATTATTATTATTATTATTTATTTCTTAGCAAACGCCCTTCCCGAGGGCGACTTACAGTTGTATACAAAAATACATATCAAGAATTACAGTACAATTAAGAGCAAGATACAAAATAATAAGAGCAGTATGTGGAATGGTTATCACAAACTGCTAATATAACATTGATTCTGTCATTGACTTTACAGACATACTTTACAGAGATACTTTACCATGATCTGTGTCAATGTCTTCTCAAGGCAGTGAGCTAACTGGACTGCATCTTGCTGTACACCTGTGATAACACAGGCCTTCTGGGAAAGGCTTTCTGAAACAGAACATTTGGAGACTTCAATTTTACAAACAGAAGCAAGATACAACATAAAACTGCACACACCACAGCTATTTGTTTATACATCCAAGTGATGGTGTGCCTTTGTGCCACTCTCTGTTTGGTCAGAGAAAAGAGAAATGTGTTTCAAACAACAAATCCATTTCGGACATACGTTGTGTATACATGCAATTACACAGGAATCATTTATATATAATAAAATAATTAACAAATGGTCACCACCTAGAAAAGGATTTAAAATACAGGTGATCCTTGTGTCCCAAACTTGAAAACTTGAAAAATAGTCATTACAGGTACTTAAACTTAATGCCGAGTAACAAAGGCATAAACATGTTGTATCCATTTTTTTCAGCACAAAGAGATCACTCGTTTCCATTTAGTATATAATGCTTTGAAGAATAGCATCACCATAATGTATAGCCGACTGGAAAACACATGACCTAGAAAGCATACATTCCAAGAACAGCTGCTTAATTAATCAGGAGACATCTACAAAACTACTAGCAAATGTACTGTTACATCCCTTATGTCCGGTGGAAAACTTCATAGAGACATAAAACTGATACACAAAAATGCATGTGTGGCAGGGCAGAAGCCCTGCTGCTGTAAATAGTGTGTGTGTAAGGTTGGCAGGGGTGGGGTTAAATCTGGCCACATGTATAAAAAGGACAAATCATTTGTTTCGAGGAGTTTACAGGTGAGTGTTTACACTGTGAGTTTGTATTACTTTGTAGTGAAGGCAAATGCCCCACCTACAACTGTTTAGTCTTTTGTTTAACCCTTTTATTTTGGCCCTCGTGCCCTGTTGGTTTGTTCCAGTGTTTTTGTTCTTTAAATAAACGCACCAGCGCTTAAAGTGCAGCTTTCTGTCTCTGGCTCCAATTCCGATGCTACCCTGTCACAGCATGTTTAAAATACAGTTTAACATGTATGCAAAGGTTTTGTAATCACAATTCAAATAAGCTGCCAAATCTCTAAACCAAAATTCTATTCTACGTTTTCTTTAATTGTAACTATGAAGGTCTAAATTGTTGAGTTGGACATTGGAACTGAACAAAACAGCAACATGATTCCAAACCGCGGTTGACCCCTGATGTCCTGCAAGAAACAATCCTGGCACCTAGACTACGACGAGTGCTGAAGACAGACATACATCTAGGATACCCACTATTACAACATTAATATAGTCAGCTGGGCGCTAAAATACTGATCATTTAAAAGAAAAATGAATCCTAGATAACAAACATTTAAAAAAAAAAAAATCTGGTTTAGCTTTGTGAACACTTTTTATGATATAATTGACGACGACACTTGCAGAAGCGTTTGTATATGTGTGTTTGGTTTAAATGACTCAACTAAGGGCTGATTTTTCTATTCCAGCAATGACACCAGAAACCTCAGGAAACAACTGCAATATTCAACAATACTTAAAACAGTGCTTACCTTTTATCTTTCCATCAGTCTCTTGTTTAAAGAGCTAATTTGTGGAACACCAGAGTATTCAATCCTGATTTCTATTAGACTGGTTGTACGGCTTTAATATTCTGGCTGCCTTTTTGCTTGCTAATGGATTTCTAAACAAACGCAGTGTCATCTACTTTATTAACAAAGATCTGTTGTGTTCATGTTGCAAGACCTGCTGAGCCCACCCAGGCCTGCAGTGCGTGCCCAGACGTACCGAGTCTAGTAACATTACCAGACTGCCAAGACCAACACAGCTCAACTTGGTTCACATACTGTAAGCAAAACACACAGCCCAAAAATGTAAGCCCTCTGTCACTGTCCAATATGTTTTCGATCTGATAAAAGGGTAGATCATATGTTTTTATAAGCAAGTTTTGTTTGAATAAGTTTACATTTACCAGTCATTTTTAAAATTCTATGAACTATACAAGAAATAGCTGCAGTAAGGTTATTGGATTCAGTCATGTGTCTATTTTCATAATTTCACTTTATTTTAATCTCACGCTATTACATTCAAAAGAAAAAGAACACGCAACGGAAATGAATTTGCCTCTGAAGCCCCGTAAAGGGCTCCCTTTAGAAGAGAGGTGTGCATCACTTCCTTTCATGGCCCGGCTTCTTGACCAAAATCAAAAACCCACCACGGCAACAGCAGCAGAGACGCTGTTTAGTGAAAGCGCCTTTACTTAAAACACACCTATTTAATACCAGCAAGACCAGTACAACTAGCTGTCTACAGACAGTACCAAACTGTCAGAGTTCATGCAACGTAACACAAATGTATATACTGTATATTTTGTCAAATTTGAATATTGCAGTGCAGACTTCTGTATACTTCCATACCCATACACCTATAAACAAAACAGAATACCAAACTAGAAACAAATTTATTGAAGCCCTTCCCGAGAGAAATTGACAATTGTAGCCGATCGGGCTGTAATTGAAAACAAGCGAGTTGTTTGTAAACCCAACATCAGATGGGGGAAGGGGGCTTGAATCCATCAAGCAAAGGGGCCGCACTCCAAAACTATGTTCTGTCACCAGAGGAAGCATGGTGCCAAATTCAATGTTCAGGCACAGTCTGTATGCAAACCAAGATTAACACTAGAAAATGTAATTTGATCGTTGCTCCAAGTGTGACGCTAAGGTCAGTGAACACCCGAAGGTAAGTTTGTATCGTGATTAGGGTTGATTCAATCATAGTGTTTTCAAATATTATTATTATTTTTTTATTAAACTTGAGTGTTTTAACTTTGTAACCTTAAACATGAAAGTCTATTGCAGCATCATACAATAAAATGTGGCTTGCTACATTTAATTTTGTTCAGGGAAATGTCCTTGGTGAATTCAGTGTCTTGAGCCTGCTATACGTTTGATTGTTTTGAGTTTATAGGGGTTGACAGAGGACCATGTTTGTTTCCCCATAATATTTTTAAAAACTCAATAATGGTTTGTTAAACTCATTATTACAAGTATGGCCTTTTTTTATCGACTGTATTTGACTGCCATTTTGGGGTTAAAATATTTTCTTTTAAGTCCGCCATGTGTGGTTGTGATAGCTTCAGAATAATTCTAATACCTCAGGCTGCTAACATCACAAACTAGTTTAGCAATCACAGTCTTGTAAATATGAAAATTGGACCGCCTAATTGAAGTCAGCACTTCAGCCGAGCGGTATGTCTAGTCAGCAGGTACTGTATCTAAAAAATGCTGCTTTTTTTTTTTTTTTTTTAACCCTTATTGAAACCTTCCTTGAAAAGTAACAGTACGGGTATTAAACGTCACAGTAAACATGAATAGCAGACCATGCTTACTCATATCACAGATTATTTTAGAAAAAGCTACTCGCAGACTAATAATCTATACTCCATTCCAAAAAACAAAACAAAAAGAAAACAGCAACTATAAAACATATCATTATTCCTCACTTGAGGATTGCTGCAATACATTTCTGTCTCCATATGTTTTTACTTTAGATGTTTTGGCAGATTGTTTATTAAAAATGCTCAACACGTGTCCTAAAATAGACCCCTGTGATACCCTGAGTAAACACATGCCAGACTGAAGGAGACCCTTTTAACACAAAACATTTGTTTTCTGTGATATAACTAGAAGCCAAACCGAGATATAATGGTCACCCCAAGGATAAGTATTTCAGTTTGTGTACTGGCTGTTTTATTTGTGAAATCTACTGGTGCAGTCATGGATAAATTGTAAAGTTAAATCTGTATTGATAGCAGAGAAATTACTTTATTGGTTATGAACATGCATGTGAAATGTATTCTGAAACTGCTATAGAAGGCTAGGAGTGTAAAATAAAATGCTTCTTGTAGATTGATGCAAAATCAAAACAGTTATCGTGTTCAAAATGTACAGCATGACAGACAAACAGGCATGTGGGTCAATGAAAGAGCTAAATGAAATGTATCCTTTAAATATAGTAATATTTAACATACTAAATACTGTACTTCATAGGACACAGATTATATATCTGTGTACAGTTTAAATGTAGATGCATTACATGGATAGGTTGATAGTGGACTATGTGGGTATTTTAATACAAATTAAACTAAAAACAGTCCAAATCAATGTGTTATTTAAAGATGTATGCACACCAACAGTATGCATTACAAATAAATAACTGTTTTGTCACTTGGCAGTGTTGCATACTTTCTATGATACCATTTACTATCAATGTGACAAACATATTGTAAAAAAATGTAATTCAATACAAATATGAAATTATTATTCCAACATGACAAAGAAAATTCACCATGGAGCACCACACAGGCCTGTCTAATAATAATAATAAAGACAGCAAAGACTACAGGTCTCAAAATGTAACCAATAACATGGGTAATTCAGGAATACATAAACATAGAATACAATCTATACACTCACGAAAAAGTAATGATCACCTATCATGAAAAGTCAAATGAGATTTTAAACAAAACAGATGTGAAAGTGACTGAAGTTTTTACTTTGAAGCATTAATACAAAAAAAATAATTCAAAAGAGGATTCTCTCATACAAAGAAGGTATCTTGTACATAAGAACATAAAAAAGTTTTACAAATGAGAGGAGGCCATTCGGCCCATCTTGCTCATTTGGTTGTTCGTAGCTTATTGATCCCAGAATCTCATCAAGCAGCTTCTTGAAGGATCCCAGGGTGTCAGCTTCAACAACATTACTGGGGGAATTGGTTCCAGACACTCACAATTCTCTGTATAAAAAAGTGCCTCCTATTTTCTGTTCTGAATGCCCCTTTATCTAATCTCCATTTGTGACCCCTGGTCCTTGTTTCTTTTTTCAGGTCGAAAAAGTCCCTTGGGTCGACATTGTCAATACCTTTTAGAATTTGGAATGCTTGAATCACAGTTTTATGGCCTGCGTGCACTACCTTACGCGTTTCTATATTATATGTAATTTGCCATGTGTCTGCCCAGTTCTGAATGCTTTCTAGATAATTTTGAATGACCTTTGCTGCTGCAACAGTGTTTGCCACTCCTCCTATTTTTGTGTCATCTGCAAATTTAACAAGTTTTCTTACTATACCAGAATCTAAGTCATTAATGTAGATTAGGAATAGCAGAGGACCTAATACTGATCCCTGTGGTACACCACTGGTTACCTCACTCCATTTTGAGGTTTCTCCTATAATCAGTACTTTCTGTTTTTTACATGTTAACCACTCCCTGATCCATGTGCATGCATTTCCTTGAAACCCTACTGCGTTCAGTTTGAGAATTAATCTTTTATACCATGTTGTATGCTTTGCAATTATCCACTGTCGATGTTGCATCCTCAAAAAAAACAAGCAGGTTAGTTAAACACGCTCTCCCTTTCCTAATACCATGCTGACTGTCTCCCAAGATACTGTTACCATATAGGTAATTTTCCATTTTGGATCTTATTACAGTTTCCATAAGTTTACATATAATAGAAGTCAGGCTTATTGGTCTGTAGTTACCTGGTTCGATTTTGTCTCCCTTTTTGTGGATCGGCATTACGTTTGCAATGCTCCTGTCAGTACAACCTGTTGCATGATCTTGGTTAGCGGTTTGTGAATAACTTCTTTCATTTCTTTAAGTACTGATGGGAGGATCTCATCCGGCCCAAGGGATTTGTTCTGTTATGCTAAAGTTATTTAAAACTGGATAAGAACAGGTCGACATGTGGGGCATGTTGTCCGTATCCTCCTTTGTAAAAACTTGTGAAAAGCAATCTATTGATCTATTAAACCATTTTGGCCATTTTGTTTTAGATGTAATTGTTTTGCGCCTCTAGTACTACATTTTTGAAAAATAGCCTTTTTCTGTGGATGTTTTCTCTATTTTAGTCTTTATGAGATAATCCCCTAAATTATTAAATTTTTTTGTCCTGTGCAGTTCAGGGCTTCCATACTTCTACATGTTGGAAATAAAAAGCAAATGGTGCTTAACTAGCTTACCCATGGCTATGTGTATTGTCTGTACAATAAACAATACGTTTTACTTTGCACCCCTGAGCAACTTGAAGGACTTCTGGGCGTTCTCTAGTCTATACAGTATGTGTTGAGCACGCAAATTAGCTGGATGTAATGTTTTTGGACCGTTTAAAGTAAGAAAGTGAATGAGTGCATGCACAGGTTAAAAATATTTATGTAAAACTGAAAGTTTGTCAGACTATAGCCAAAAACAATCTGAAAAGTCTACAGGAGGCTGGTAGGATGGTGAAGATTGGTGCAAAATTAAGGCCTATTATGTCATTCTGTTTCCCTGGCATTTTTCACTGAGTAAAAAGGGATGGTTTATGCAGATTTGGTACTGATTACAGATCAGAAAGTTGATCACCAACTTCAGATCTTATAGCAATGTGCACTTATGATAAAAATATACAGTATTAATACAAACATCCAGAAAGTACATTTGCACAGTAATGTTACAGCTTGTCAGTTTTTTCTGTTCTTTTACTATGTATTTGCAATATTTGTGTTTAAAAAAGAAACTTTTCCATAATCAACATGACTTGCATTTCTTTTTTAATAAGTAGTAGGCCCTGCTCTCTGACATTTTAAATATGTACATATACCAGATGATTGACTGAAGTCTTAAACCTATTTCCCCTAAAGTTATTCACTACAATTGCACAACTGCAACAATACCTGTGAACAGATGTATTCATTTGCATATATTTTTCCTTTTACCATAAGGGAAGACTCCAAAATAAGTAGTCTGCTATAGTGCATGGTAAACATATTGATAGCTGGATTAGTTCAATCAGCTAAAATGAATCAACAATCACGTACCCTTAATTATTGATTCAGCTGCAAACAGATCCCGTTTGAAGGTCACCTAAAGGACATACAAACCTTATTAGACTAAAAGCTAAAATAAATGAAAAACCAATACGAAAGCAATACCGTGAAGGAAAGACTGAACATGGTAAGCACAGTAAAGAAATGACGTGGTCAAACACATAATTACAGTAAATACCACCGGCGTGAAATGGTTGTGTTATTCACCAGAGACAAATTAAGTATTAAAATAATCGTGGCCTATTTTGTAACTATTTACAACGTTTCAACATTTTTTTTTTTAAACCCAGATTGCTTTCCTGTACAGTTTTTACAGTATTATCCTGCATATACTTAATACAAACAAACCTTCATAATATCAAAAATATCATTCTTTAACATTTTGTGCAATAAAAAAGAAGAGACTGACAGATACTGTCTTACAACGCACTTCCATTCAAAATGAATGAAAACAATGTGGGGGATTAGGTGGCCATTTTATACTGAGGCTGATTTGAATCAAATCCCGGTTCAATTAATAACTGTCAGATAAACAGTAACTTGAGAAACAAAAGTCATACAGATAGTTTGTGAATAGTATTATACAGTGTATCACTTGAAGTATACTTCCTGCCTTTTACAGCAATATTGAGATGTAACAAATTGCATTTTCTGTATTTACAGGCCCAGCTTTTGATAAATGCATAAACACAGCAAGATGCTAACCATTTTTGTTTTTAACAGAGTTCATAGTAAAATCTGGCAGACAATGCAAAGTGTTAATATGACATAGCAAGAAAAGTTGTACCTTTCCATAATAGTATTTGGCATGTATTTTAAACAACCAATAAAAATATATAACAGCAGTTATTATGCTAACAAGATCCCTTGAGCGCACAATATTCACTGAAGGCTTATTTTTAAATTACAATTTATATCTGTTGACAATAACAAACCACTCCCTGCACAGTGCTGGCCAGTCAAGCTAGTAGAAACTCAAAGCGAGGAAATATATATATATATATATATATATATACATTATATATATATATATATATATATATATATATATATTTTTTTACCAAGGTCAGAAGAATGTTTCTCCTTTATTAAAATACACAATAGTTACCATTGTATGATGTTAACAATTTTCGAGTTAATAAACACAATTTGAAACAATTTGGCAAAAACATGTTTAAATGTTCACGCATTTCCTCTTAGTGTTTTGAAACAGGGTATTGAGACAGCATACTCCAATAACATTAGGTGCCAACAGCTGTGCATGGAATATGGTAATGAAAATGTCATCCTGTACATAGAAGGGATGATGGCATGGTTAGCATCTTGGATCACAGGGAGATTGTTGTAGTTTAACCCCCACAAGAGCTGAAAACACATAATAGTGAATGACAACATTCATGTATGATTTGCAGGCTCCACATAAGCTAACACATATGGAGCTAAGACAGTGCCCAATAATGGGACAGGTGTGAACGAGTCAACCATTAACAGCTCGCTAAAGATATTTACGTTCAGCAGAGGTTAAAAAGACTTTAAACCTTACCTTCCAGAGAGTGGGTGGTCCCTCAATAAGTTTGGCTTTGGAGCCACAGTACTGCAGGACTAGCTGCAGACATTCTGTTCCGTACTCAAAGTCATAGTCGCTGCACTGCAAAAATAAAGTTATGGGTTTGATAATTATCTAACTTTTCACATACAAAAATCTATTACATATACTTATTTAAAGCTGGATTAAACCAATCCGGACCAACAGTTATCCCAAACAGGCTTTTGGATTCACCATGGCATCAGACAAAGCAAGTGCTGTATCAAACCACTTACCTCTCAGCCAATTAGTATTAGTAGTAGTACTAGTAGTAGTAGTAGTCGTAGTAGTAGTAATAATGTATTTGTCAGACGCATTTATCCAAGGTAGCTGTACACTTTAAAGAAACAGTGTACATTTATTTGTTGCAAGGGACAAGAACACAGGCTAGGTATTTAGCAGAAAAAATATAGATTTATATTTTTACAAGGTTCAATGTCATGCAATAGTACTAATAGGACTAACGCAATAATTATAGCAAATTGCAACATTTGAATCTATCTTGTGGTATCTTTTTAATGTATTGTATCTTTCAGGTTGTGTTACAAGTAAAAGAAGACAACAACATCTCAAATATGATTTTTCACAATAGACCACACTAGGGATAGTATTATGCGTCGTCTCATTATTTTTTTTTCTTATACATTACACCAACATGCTCTCCTAAAAAAGAATGCACTGCACTGAAAGGATACCTTTAGAACATAAGAAAGTTTACAAAACGAGAGGAGGCCATTCGGCCCATCTTGCTCGTTTGGTTGTTAGTAGCTTATTGATCCCAGAATCTCATCAAACAGCTTCTTGAAGGGGGGGGGGGGGGGGGGGGTCATACGCATCACACACATGGAGTCATAAGCAAAAAACACTCATCATATAATAGACGTATCCCCCCCCCAACTCAACACGACACGACCATTATGACAGTAGAAATAGACATAATGAAGCGTTCTTACCTTTGTATTAGTTAGTGATCAGCAGATGTGTCAACCGCACAGAGAGCACAGCGTGTGGTTTTCACTAACTCTATTGTGCAGAATAAATGAACTTTCTTCCTATGCATCGGGACGCTGGACATTTGCAATGAAATAGGGACTGTCCCGACCATATAGAGACTGTTGGCATGTATGTGTCAAACTGACCTGTACCAAACATTAACACAATAACTTAACATGTCTACAAAGCAGAAATGCATGCATGCCTGCATGGCCTCAACAAGGTCAGGATGTATATAATCCTGAAGGATTAATGCCTTTGTGGCAAGATGGCTTGCGGGTGACGTCAGACCAGGAAGTATATGGACACAGAATGGTGAGTGAATTGGTGAACCGGTTTATTGTAAAACAAATAAACACAAAGGTTTAATAAACAAAACGAAACACAATGGCCAAAACAAACAAACAGACTAACAGACACGGAACAAACAAACAAACAACCAAGTATCGTGCTGGTCTAAACTAGCACTGTTTACTTCTCTTAGGTTTCTCTCCTACTTACGACTCCCGTTCCGCCTCTGAACACCTAACCCCCGTGCATGATTCGTGACTGCTTTTATCTACAGCTGTGCCGGGACCCGATTGCTAATTAATCATTCACTTGAATCTCGGCACAGTCTGCACAAGAATTAATTGTGCACTCCCTGTGCCCGCATATAAATACCGACTTTAATCTGCACGTGAAGTGATTGTGCAATCCCTGTGTCTAAATACAAATATACATTTTAAATAACCTGTGCTACATAACCAACACTACCCCATGCACCAACACATACATACAGACAATAACAAACCACACAAAACATAAAATACGCACAGGAGCAGTGCACCCCGCCACAGCCTTCTGATATGAAATCCCTTCTTGTTTCTGATATACAAGGCATTATGGCAATGGCAGCTTTGTAAAATTACTGGGATGAAACAGGTTCATTTTTCTTGAATGATACCTTCAAATCGAACCTTACATGGAATCGTAATGCTAAAAAAAACTAAAACAAGCCCAGCTGTTTAAAGCACTAAAATCTTCACAAAACACTTGACTTTGTGGACGCATTTAAACAGGTCCCTGTGATGGACATATAATGGAGTTTTGGTTGTAAATCTCCCTCCCGACCTGTGAGGGCGCTAAGCATCAAGGACAGAGTTCTTTAGACGGGCTGGACTGACAGTTCTTTCCCGGGTCGGGGAGTTGGCCAGTCTGGAAGAAGGCGAGTCCTTGTTGCAGGAACGTATTGACCCGGAAGGTAAACAATGTAGCAGCCGCTGATTGTAAAGGCAGCTGCATTAGTTTACCAAGGGGTCATGCGTGACATAATAAAAAGGGGACAGAGACTCGTAATCTGTTCCTTCACTTGGGTTTTATTGAGAGACTGGAAGGACCATGCGAGACGCAGAGAACGCATACAGGAAAATATTCGTGAGTGTTTTGTTTGCTTGTTCGTGTCTGTTTAGAAACTGTCTGTGTTTTTGTTATATAGCACTAGACGGCTAAACACGAATCCGGAGCTGTCGCCACGGGCCAGCACAAAACCGGCCAACTACAGTGCACTACAGTGACGATTAACATTGTTATCAGCACTTGTTCAACACTGCACTACAGTCACGATTCACATTGTTATCAGCACTTGTTCACAAGTATAGCACGTATTATATTGTACTTCACCACAAGCACTGAGAGCACTCACTTTGGGCTTGTGATCGTGTGTGTGTCTAATTGTGTGTGTTAGTACTGTGCTTATTTACGGGACTGCAAATCTTTTGATTACTGTGCAATACATATTGTTGTGTATTGCCAGTTCATTATTATTTGCTGGCTGGTCATCGGACCATTGGATTAATAATCATTAAATTAACCATTTCACCCGTACTTTGTTGTCTGTTTGTTCTTGGGATTACTGCATCCGCACCACACCTGCTACTAATTACCACTTTGCCACAGTCCCCCACCGCCCCTACTCTTCTTCTAGGGTAGGGGTTAAAAGAGCCATTGGGGCAGCGTTGACCAATGGGGGGGAGTCTGGCTGTGGGTGTCCCTGGCCTGGTAATAAACAGCAATAACACCCAACTTATTTTGTATATATTTAGCTTCTGCAAAAACATAATTGATCTAAACTAAAGAAAACAATACAAAATGGGAAGGCACTTGCTTACTGCTGTATCTGATGTTTATTAATCTTGGTAACTCCTGTATAGACCATCAAAGAACTATTCTATAATGGTGGTAAAATAACTAACTTCCTACTGACTGGTTGCCACTAGGCAATTGTATTTTAAATTATATATTAGTTTGTTATATACATGCATAGTCTACACCCTAAAAGATACTGTCTCTCAATGTATCCTGTAGTATGTGTTGAATGCCACACACAGTTCTTTGAAGTATTCTGCTTGTACAATAGCCTAAGGCACACTTTGCCTTTGAGAGTCATCACTGGCCTTTCTAATGCAACATGTTGCTGTATTTCATATTGACAGCACTTCATATTGTATATCACTTTCTCCATGTTCCCTTTGGATACCACAATGGAAATATATTTATCATTAATACAACAAGTGTTGAGAGATCATGCATTGAATAACTTTTTCAAATGCAAAGCTGTGCAGAGGGAATTTGGGTATCTATACTATATTCCATTAATTCAAATTCAAAGACAGAATGACCACGTGAATCACACTGTTCCAAATTATACCACATTGCTAAACTGATGCAGCACTTGATCCAGGGAGAGTAATCCTCAAAATGTAGTTGTTTATTTAGGTTTAAACATTATTTTCCATACATCGACTGTATGGGGGCTGGCGTGTTATTCATACATCCTCATTCAGGGAATAATAGCAGTACTCCATGAACAATTCATGGTGTATGCATATATAACAACATACCAATACCAAAATGTCTGTACATATAAAATTAGAGCTACCAATATCATGAAAAGTAGATCACACTGTTGCCAGAACACAATTATCACTTTATGTTTTGTACTTTCCTACCACGTTATAACCTTTTTTTAGAATCAAGTGCCTGTGCTATAAAACACTTTGTAAAACGGCCTATTAAAAAGAAAATATTTTGAGAAATTATGACACCATGAGGGTAATGGCATCGGTGGTTTATCCATGCATTCTCCCTCAAGCCAGGGTGAAAGGCAATGCCAAACCCTTCAAACTGACCGAGTGGTTACCATTAGGACTAAGCAGAAAAACACAATATTTCACACTGGAAATACTGAAATAGACAAACAGTAAAATATGAAATAAAACACATGCCTTATCAGAAAAAAAACATAGTATAATATAATGTAGAATACTATATAATGTATAATATACTATGTAAAATACTATAACCCAGTATACAGCACACCTTTTTTTTTTTTTATAATTTAGTCGTTGCCAATTAGTTTTTATTATTTTCTCCCCAATTTGAAATCCAATTATTTTTTAGGCTCAGCTCACCGCTACCACCCCTGCGCTGACTCGGTAGGGGCGAAGATGAACAGACGCTGTCCTCCGAAGCGTGTGCCGTCAGCCGCCCGCTTCTTTACACACTGCAAGCTCACCGTGCAGCCGCCTCAGAGCTACAGCGTCGGAGGACAACGCAGCTCTGGGCAGCTTACAGGCAAGCCCGCAGGCGCCCGGCCAGACTACAGGGGTCGCTGCTGCGCGGTGAGCCAAGGACACCATGGCCGACCTAACCCTCCCTCCCCCCGGGCGACGCTCGGCCAATTGAGCGCTGCCCCCCTGGGAGCTCCCGTCCACGGTCGGCTGTGGAATAGCCTGGACTCGAACCGGCGACGTCCAGGCTATAGAGCGCATCCTGCACTCTAGCGAGTGCTTTTACTGGATGCGCCACTCGGGAGCCCCCTACAGCACACCTTTTAAACAGTGCACAACCCATAGATAAAACACAAAAATTCTCTCAATGTTTGTAAAAGGGTGGATGTTATATTTGGAAAATTACCGTAGCTAATGAGTTTAAACAACATTGAAGTAAGCATAGGAGCCAAGATGTGTTATGCTGAGAATCTGCTCAAGTGAGCTACATCTTTACTTTCATCTCCAAGTAACAACAATAAAACATATACTGTAAATCCAGAAATATTTGCGGCCAAAATATTTGCAGAATCACACCCAGAAGACCAATTTCGCTCCATTAATGTTGGCGACCTGTTGCCTAGGGTGACCACCCATCCCCAATTGGGCAGGACAGTCCCGAAATGTAAAGATCAAGTCCCAGTCCGGGCTTAATGCCTCCAGAACGTAATTTGTCCCGAATTTGTAGACACAGTGCAATCTTACAGTTTAGCACCACAGTCAAACCACAGCATATCTGTTTATAGCACATCATAGCACCGTCTCTGCCGCATTATTTTGCAATCCCTTACACTTGCTCGCCAGTTAAAACAGTAAAAAAAATGTATGTATATATCCAGGCGTGCCCCCAGAAACCTTTCACATGGTACGCACAACTGAACCACACCGACATCCCATCTCATGCAAATAACAACTCTGCTGCAACATGCTGTAGAGTGTTTCAGTCAGAGTGCAGCATTTCTGTTCTTTCCTGAGTTTCCCTTTTTCTAAATGAATAAACACAGCGCGCTGCCATCGAGACAGATCAGCAACTAAAGTGAGAGCCAAATAGTCCACAACAATAAAAGCAACAAATAAATTTGAAATACAGGCTTAAAGGAAAAAGTAGCTCACAAATATTTTATGCTGGTTCCATTTCTAATTATTTCACTCTCACAATCACAACTAATCATTACTCCTCCCCCCAGGAAACAGTAAAAATATGGAAATATACCCCAGCACAAGAAATGGCAGGTGTCCCGTTTTTGCATTTTGAAAAGGTGGTCACCCTACTGTTGCCCTGAAAGTTGTATACTAGTTCATAATACTATATATACAACATGAAGACCTGATGATGGCTAATATTACTGTATGTGCCTTCAAAAAATAAAAAAAATAAAAACATGTTTAGTGTATTTATACAGTGTATTTACATAAAGACTAACGATTATCACAGGGTTTGAAAAAAGAAAAAGACAATACTGCATACACAATATAATTTACTGACAGGAAAATGAATATGAAAATCAATCAACCAAAACTGTTTAAAATGCAAGAACTACACAAATAACTTCAGAGACATTTGGTGTATGCAGTGTATAGGCCTACTAGTGCAATATTAACTCCAAAACAGAACTGAATGCAAATTCTGATATCATAGTGAATCAACAGAAATACTACTAGAAAGTATTTATCAAAGTTAAAATGTGTGTTTTTTTTTTTTTTAAACTAAACATTCTATTTTTTAATTTACAACAGAGGGTCACAGAAAAGCTATGTGGAATGTTCTAAAAAAAAATAAATAAATAGCCACCCACACAGTTAGAACATGGATTTTACTATGCCATAGCAAAATATGAAAATGGATACATTTACAGTAGCTTTTATTTATTATTTACAAGATAATCTAAATTGTACCAAATACGAAGCTACTGTACTGTAAACCCATCTGTTTCCAGGTCTCTATCTTTTTTTTTTTTTTTTTTTATACGGATTCTGCCAAGTCAACGCTCTGGTTTGAACGATCACCCCATCCCAACTTTTAGCTGAAAGTCAAATTTTCACCATAATTTCTGGTTTTTAATAATCATGCGCAAATAATGCCTGAGGGAAAATATCGCGGCTCACGTGAATAATAAAAAACTGCCTAGAAGTAGTTGCTCTGTGCATTGAATGATTCAGGGTTAGGGTTAGGGTTCCAGCGCTTGGCCAGTTGTGCACCGCCCCCTGGGAACTCCCGTCCACAGTCGGCAGTGGCATATCTTGGATTAGAACCGACGATCTCCAAGACATAGGGCGCATCCTGCACTCCAGAGGAGTGCCTTTACCGGATGCACCACTCGGGAGCCCCCATGCTTTCCTATTGTTACGCTACAATTCACTTTTTTTTTTTAGACACTGCAAGAGCTTGTAACTTGGGCACCATTGCAATAATGCCTATAATTTCACCCCTGCCAAGTTCCATTATATTGTCAAGAGTTTAGAAAAAAATATAACAAAAGGGTAACTTGGGGAAAAAAACACAGCAGGATAAGTTGATCATTAAAGAAAATGAATTATATCAATGAATAGTATTGTTTTAGGAACCAGGGACAAAGTACCAAATATATATCGAATTACATTTAAATCTTTTTAGATAGGGATCCAATAAGTGTTAATGAAACAAAAAAGGGCAGTAATTCATAACAAGCACTGTAGCATAAGCTTGTGTTGGTACAAAATGTCAAGTTAAATCAACATCTGGTGCCTTACCTGCTGATACGCTTGATATATGGTATCAAATAAAAATGCCTGGGGCATTTCACTAGCTCTGTATTTAGCACGCTCCAGTGAACTGTCCAGGCAGCCCTCCGATGTTGTGGCAATCACAGTGGAAACAAGGGGTCGGGTGGCTCCAGCTGCCTGCAAAATATTGGATTAATTTTGGTTTAGAATTACATGGGTGAAAATGACATATCCTTCCCTATAATCAGAAAGACAGGCCTGTCAATTTTAATGGGAGCTCAGTGCCCACATCACTGATTTGCAAACCTTTAATTACTTTAGAAGTTTTGTAAATTGTAATGATTAAATATAAATTTAAATTCCAAAAATGCAGCTCATATTCAATGATGCATACATGTAGGTGCAAATCTGCTCATTCTTCATTTAATTAAAATGAGTCTTCAAGCAAAAAGACATTACAGCAAGTGTCCTATTCGTTGACAGTCAATACCGTGATATTTTTCAAAGATTTCCCTTTCAAATTGTACATCAAAATGTATTTTATTGATTAATATCTATACCAAAGTGATTACATGCAAACTACAGTACGCTGAACAGAAGATTCCAAACACAAGTCAGTCTAGATTTTCATCAAGGTACTTTACCTAGATTGCTCCAGTAAAAACCCAACTGTATAAATGGGTAATTGTATGTAAAAATAATGTGTAAAAAATAATGTTATTGTATGTAAAAATAATGTGATACCTTGTAACAATTGTAAGTCGCCCTGGATAAGGGTGTCTGCTAAGAAATAAATAATAATAACACTATGTAACACAATTTTTGTTCCTGGGTAGTAAGTGTTATTTTCTAATTGCTTATGCCTCAAAAGTATAGAAAATGGCTATTATTCCCCACAAACTTTGCTTTTGTGACCAGGACAGTGATATTTTGAAATGTACCTATTTCCAATGAGAAAACGGGCGAATTTGTGTCTTTTCGTTCACATAAAGTCAGAAAAAAACAACACATGAATCCAAATTAACATGTATTTATACTAAAGTAATACAAAAATGACTACAAAAGATTTAGAAGTGAGTAGTTTTCCATGATTTACGATTATACTGTAAATCACTTTCACGAATCAGCCCCCAAATGTAGTCTCCCATCATGTTCTCGTTATACTGTCCTTGGTAGCGGCGTTCAAAGTCCAGTATATCCTGGTGGAAGCGCTCGCCTTGCTCCTCGGAGTACGCTCCCATGTTCTCCTTGAATTTATCAAGATGAGCATCAAGGATATGGACTTTGAGGGACATCCTACAGCCCATTGTGCCGTAGTTCTTCACCAGAGTCTCAACCAGCTCCACATAGTTTTCGGCCTTGTGATTGCCCAGGAAGCCCCGAACCACTGCGACAAAGCTGTTCCAAGCCGCTTTCTCCTTACTAGTGAGCTTCTTGGGGAATTCATTGCACTCCAGGATCTTCTTTATCTGTGGTCCGACGAAGACACCGGCTTTGACCTTTGCCTCAGACAGCTTAGGGAAGAAGTCTTGAAAGTACTTGAAGGCTGCCGACTCCTTATCTAGAGCTCTGACAAATTGTTTCATAAGGCCCAATCTGATGTGCAGTGGTGGCATCAGCACCTTCCGGGGGTCCACCAGAGGCTCCCACTTGACGTTGTTCCTCCCCACAGAGAACTCGGTCCGCTGTGGCCAGTCCCGCCTGTGGTAGTGCGCCTTGGTGTCCCTGCTGTCCCAAAGGCAAAGATAGCAGGGAAACTTGGTAAAACCACCGTGGAGACCCATCAGGAATGCCACCATTTTGAAGTCTCCTATGACCTTGATGCCATCTCAGAAAAATGCAGATATGTATCCACTTAGGCAGCTGGAACTAAACTGAACTGGTGGGCTTAAGGCCCCTGTATTTATACTACTATTTATATTACTGGAAAGTTCTAGAAGTTACTCCAAGTTTACTCAGCACTGAATCTATCTGGAATGTTCTGGAAAATAGGTAAATTTCAAAATATCACTGTCCTGGTCACAAAAGCAAAGTTTGTGGGGAATAATAGCCATTTTCTATACTTTTGAGGCATAAGCAATTAGGAAATAACACTTACTACCCAGGAACCAAAAAAAAAAAAAAATTGTTACACGGTGTAATAATAGGAGCTAGGAGTCACAAATTGATAACAAATACAGAATACATTCTGGAAACATTATCTTACTTCTTCAGTTTATAATCCGGGGGTGGGGGGGGGGGGGTTGAAATTTTAGAACAGTATTCGACATATCAGCCACTATTATCATATTAGTATTAGTATTATCACAGTATTTAATTGGCTTAATCTGGAAAGGGAACAAGGCACATGTTTGTCTGTGATCAGTGTTACAAAACCTTAATTGATTTTGGTTCTGTCTTCCAGTTTGACATTGGGCTGCAAGCTTCAATTCTGTGAATTCTGTACCTTGAACTAAAACAATTTATATATATATACACAGTGCCTTGCATAAGTATTCACCCCCCTTGGACTTTTCTACATTTTGTAGTGTTACAACATGGAATTAAAATGGATTTAATTAGGATTTTTTGTCACTGATCTACACAAAATAGTCCATAATGTCGAACTGGGGAAAAAAATCTACATATTTTTCAAAATTATTTACAAATAAAAAACTGAAAAGTCTTGATTGCATAAGTATTCACCCCCTTTGCTGTGACACCCCTAAATAAGCTCTGGTGCAACCAATTGCCTTCAGAAGTCACATAATTAGTTGAATGGAGTCCACCTGTGTGCAATTAAAGTGTCACGTGATCTCAGATTAAATACACCTGTTTCTGGAAAGCCAGAGTTTGTTAGAGAGCATATCTAAACAAACAGCATCATGAAGACCAAGGAGCTATCAAAACAAGTCCGGGATAAAGTTCTGGAGAAGCACCAATCAGGGTTGGGTTATAAAAAAATATCCCAAACGTTGAACATCCCCCAGAGCACCGTTAAATCCATTATTAAAAAATGGAAAGACTATGGCACAACCGCGACTCTGCCTAGAGAAGGCCGTCCACCAAAACTCAGTGACCAGGTAAGGAGGGCATTAGTCAGAGAAGCAACCAAGAGGCCAATAGTAACTCTGAAGGAGCTGGAGAGATCCACAGCTGAGATGGGAGAAACCGTCCATGGGACAACTATAACCCGGACGCTCCACAAAGCTGGGTTTTATGGAAGAGTGGCGAGAAGAAAGCCATTGCTGAAAAAACCCATATCAAATCCCATTTGGATTTTGCCAAAAGGCATGTGGGAGACACAGCAAACATGTGGAAAAAGGTTCTCTGGTCTGATGAGACCAAAATTGAACTTTTTGGCCTTAGCGCAAAATGCTATGTGTGGCGCAAAGCCAACACTGCTCATCGCCCTGAGAACACCATCCCCACGGTGAAGCATGGTGGTGGCAGCATCATATTATGGGGATGCTTTTCATCGGCAGGGACTGGGAAACTGGTCAGGATTGAGGGCAAGATGGATGGAGCCAAATACAGGGAAATTCTAGAGGAAAACCTGTTTCAGTCTGCAAGAGACCTGGGACTGGGGCGGAGGTTCACCTTCCAGCAGGACAATGACCTTAAACACACAGCCAAAGCTACACTGGAGTAGTTTAAAAACAAGAACCTGAATGTCTTAGAATTGCCCAGTCAAAGCCCAGACCTCAATCCGATTGAGAATCTGTGGCAAGACTTGAAAATTGCTGTTCACCAACGGTCCCCATCCAACTTGACAGAGCTTGAGCAATTTTGCCAGTAAGAATGGGCAAAAATTGCAGGATCCATAGATGTGCAAAGCTGGTAGAGACTTATCCAAAAAGACTCACAGCTGTAATTGCTGCCAAAGGTGCTTCTACCAAGTATTGACTCAGGGGGGTGAATACTTATGCAACCAACAAATGTCTTTTTTTTGTTTAATTAACTTTTGTGTCACAATAAAAAATATTTTGCACCTTCAAAGTGTTAAGTATGTTGTGTAAATCAAATGGTAAAAATCCCAATTAAATCAATTTTAATTCCAGGTTGTAACACTACAAAATGTGGAAAAGTCCAAGGGGGGTGAATACTTATGCAAGGCACTGTATATATAGTTAGGTTTGAAGGACTTGGTAACATATTTATGCCAAAAAGTTGTCCCAGGTGCCGGCCTAACTGACATGTTAATGCATTCCAGCTTTTCCACTCACTACTCATTTTCTAATTCCTGGAAGGACAAAATAAATCAAAAGAAAGAATACTGATGTCGTTGAATGAGGTTTCCAGTTGAACAACACCCTTTGCTCTCGCCCTGAACCCAAGAAGCCAAATTTACAAATGACTTCCCTTCTCAGCAAATGATACCAAACCACTAATGGGTTTTAGAACTCTACTTGGAGTCTTGCTAATTCTGGTCCTCCTTCCAGATGGAGGCCCCAGCAATTGCCATGTCCCCATGAGTGCAATCAGCCTATATTAGCTAACTCCCTATCACAGAACTATGCACAAGGCCACAGCGTCCTAAATTGTTTATTTAAACAACGGGATGGTTCTCTCCTTTTTTGAACTACTCAAGGGAACAGCAACAAGTAGTATAAACAGAAAGGAGTAGACACTAGTTCACATTTGTGATATGCTTATGATTTTCATATTACCAATTTAATGGGGTCCACAGAGAGATTGCTTTTTGTGCTCCCTTGAGCTACAGATGCAAATCAGCTGGGGAGGTGCCAGAGGTGCACTGGTGCAGACATCCCAGGCCCTGCTACGTATGTAAGGTTCAGCAGCTTTATATTATAATTTGTTTTAGTATTATAACTTTTTGCACAGATTATTATGAAAATAATCCACAGCTTGTTGCAAAAACATTTACTCTGGGCAATCTTTATTCATTTATTCCTTTTTTGGGGGTGTGACGGGGTATGCCCCACCCCATCACACTCCCAAAAAATGTGTTTCGTTTCGTATTAATGTTAAATGTATTTGCGTTGTTATTATTTTAGTTAAATGCAGTTTGCTTCTCGTCTCTGCCAAAATACATCCTGTGAGAATGCGTGGTCGGCAGCTAATAATTTATTGACAAATTGGCTGTCGACCATGCTCATTAAAAAAACCCATACAGAATGTGGTCGAGGGATAAACAAGGTAATTGACAACCATTTAATCCCTAGAACACTATATATACACTGGCAGCTGTGTGCTGGGATGTTGGTTGTGGAGTAGAGTAGAAAGGAGACAGAGAGAAAGTATGAACAAAGAAACTAAAAACAGTTGCTATTCATGCTGGATTAAGACCAGCACAATACTTGTTTGAGTTATTGTGTAATTCATCCAAGCTCTCTGGGCCTCAAGATGGGGCCTTGCCTGCGAGGAGGAGGAGGAGGGGGAGCCTGAGTGTCCAGCGATCAAGAGGGGTGAGCCCGAGTATTCAGCACCCAAGAGAGGGAAGCTCAAGCGTCCAACGCCCAAGAGGGCAGAGGTCGAGTGTCTAGCACCCAAGAGAGAGGAGCCTGAGCCTCCAGCATCACTGGGAGAAGCCCCGCTGTTGCCAGCGCCACTGGGAGAAGCCTTGCTGTCTCCAGCTCTTGAGGAACAGCTGCACCAGTCTCCAGGGAGACAACCTGTTGCTCCCACCTCCACCGCCAGAGGGAAACTACCTGCTGCTCCAGCGTCCACCACACAAGGAGCTGGAGCTTCCACCACCACCAGAGGGAGAGCTTCTACAGCTACTTCTACCTCCACCATCAGAGGGAGAGGAGCTGCCACTACCACCACCAGGGGGAGACTAGGAGCTCCTGCCACCGCCTTGGCCAGAAGCTCCAGAGTTGCTGTTACCTGCCGTCTCCTCCCTAGGGCCCGCTCCTGCCGTCTCCTCCCGAGGGTCATTTCCAGCCGCCTCCTCCCGAGGGTCCGCTCCTGCCGTCTCCTCCCGAGGGTCCGCTCCTGCCGTCTCCTCCCGAGGGTCGCTCCTGCCGTCTTCTCCCGAGGGTCGCTCCTGCCGTCTTCTCCCGAGGGTCGCCTCCTGTCCTCTCCTCCCGAGGGTCGCCTCCTGTCCTCTCCTCCCGAGGGTCGCTCCTGCCCTCTCCTCCCGAGGGTCCGCTCCTGCCCTCTCCTCCCGAGGGTCCGCTCCTGCCCCCTCCTCCCGAGGGTCCGCTCCTGCCCCCTCCTCCCGAGGGTCCGCTCCTGCCCCCTCCTCCCGAGGGTCCGCTCCTGCCCCCTCCTCCCGAGGGTCCGCTCCTGCCCCCTCCTCCCGAGGGTCCGCTCCTGTGCTTTCCTCCCGAAGGTCCGCTCCTGCCGTCTCCTCCCGAGGGTCCGCTCCTGTCATCTCCTCCCGAGGGTCCGCTCCTGTCATCTCCTCCCGAGGGTCCGCTCCTGTCATCTCCTCCCGAGGGTCCGCTCCTGTCATCTCCTCCTGAGGGTCCGCTCCTGCCATCGCATCCCAGGGATTGCTCCTGTCCTGTTCTGCATCGCCTGGTGACGTCGAGCCTGCGCCACCTGGGGACACCTGTCCCGCACCATGCGGGGTTGCCTGTCCGGCACCGGCTGAGGATGCCTCTTCATCAACGGCTGAGGACGTCTGTTCATCAGTATTGGAGTCGAGTCCACTGTATCCGAGTTTGAGTTAAGACCAAGACCAGGACTGTCCGAGTCCGAGTCAAGACCGAGTCTTCATAGGACCGAGTCCGAGTTGAGCCCTCAAGTCCAGCAAAAACGTAACTGCCGGATATTTGGATAGTAATAAATGAGAATAATTACTAGTACTACTACTACTAATAATGATCGGTGGCGGCTGGTGAACTTTGAGAGGGGTGGGGCGTCGGAGAACCAACTCTTATTTTATCCCCCAACCATAACCCCCCGTATTTCACCTTGCCCACATACAGGTACAACATAAAAACACTTATACTACTTACACACGATGTACTATATTTAACTGTTCTTCAGTTATCCTACATTGTGTCAAATCAGCGATTTGAAATCACTCAGTGTCTGTTTATTTCCAAAATATTTTTGAGAATCCACTTAATTGTTACTGACTGCATTACATTATCGAATGACAGATTGATTTCTCTTTTTATCTCCGATATAACAGACATAAATGATAGTGAAGCTAAAGGGGAAACAGACAAATTACTGTGACAGACGTTAATACTGTATTACCAATATAATTGTGGAACACTAGCATTCCTTGTGAACATCTGAACTAATAGGTGGACTCTTGCTAATTTAAACGATATTATTTGGGACTTGAATCAGACATTCGGGTCGCAGGATTTATGCACATGCATGTATCGTGAGTGTAGACTGTGTTTAACCCAGGACCTTAATTCAATGAAGGATTTTAATTTTAATTGCAATAACTGGGAAAAGTATAATTATTTTTCATTATTTGTAATATGATTTTATTTAGTAAAAAATAACCTGCCACTGGAGGTGGGCCTTGCACCGCTGTCAGCCTTTCCGCTACCAGCGTGACCTCTGGAGGAGTTTCTTGCACCACTATCATCATTTCTGCTGCCAGCGTGGACACTGCCGAAGGGCCTTGGACCGCGGCCGCCAGAACTGCCACCAGAGCTGCTGTTGCCACCTCCGCAGCTAGGAGGCATGCTGTTGCCGCCTGGCACAGCCAGGAGGCCGGTTCCCTTTGCTACCGACCCCCGGGGATGTTTTGTTGCCGCTACCCGTGGCCTCATTGTTGCCTCTGTTCCTGTGCGAGGCCAACGAGAGAGACTTTTAGGTCTTTAAGGGGAGAGGTGGCAGTTAAGGCCATGTGTAATGTTTTTTTTATTATTGTTACTGTTTAATGTATTTGTATTATTATTTTAGTTAAATGTAGTTGGCAGGGACGATGTTTGATTGTCGCCTCTGCCAAAATACCTCCCGTGAGAATGTGTGGTCGGCAGCTAATAATTTATTGACAAATTGGCTGTCCACCATGCTCATTAAAAAAAACTGTGCAGAATGTGGTCAAGGGATAAACAAGGTAATTGACAACCAGTTAATCCCTCGAACACTATATATACCAACAGCTGTGTGCTGGGAGGTTGTATTTCCTGGTCTGACGTCACCCACCAAGCCATTCATGACAGGAGGTATTTCAAGAGGCATTGTATCATTATTATTATTATTATTTGTTTATTTAGCAGACGCCTTCATCCAAGGCGACTTACAGAGACTAGGGTGTGTGAACTATGCATCAGCTGCGGAGTCACAATTACGTCTCACCCGAAAGATGGAGCACAAGTGACTTGCTCAGGGTCACACAATGAGTCAGTGGCTGAGGTGGGATTTGAACCGGGGACCTCCTGGTTACAAGCCCGTTTCTTTAACCACTGGACCACACAGCCTCATACATGTATATATACAAACATTACACTAGTTCAAATAAGGTACAACGGAAATGTGTCCCAATGTGCTGAAAGTGACCAAGAATGGCAACAAGACATATCAAGATTAACATCATGTTACCATTTTTAAAATTTAAACAATGTGCCGTGATTTATCCCAGGGGGTAACAAAATCAATTTTGTGCCCCAAATCAGAAAGCTACTGCCATCAAGACTTCCTTTATTAATATATTATTTTTGGTTTGTAAATTTATGTTAAAATGTTACCAATCATTTCCACAGATTAGGCAAGGTTACAAATCATAGCTGTCTCTTAGGGATTCTGTCTGAATCAGCTTTGGCTTAGAGCCGGGCAACAGATCATAATTACTGTAGGATGATTAATTTTTCCCTCCATTCTATTTTATAAGAATTGTTACCACATGTAAATGCCTGGAAAATATGTTTATACAAATCAAATGGATTGCAATGGCAAACATCCACAGCCACATTTACTGTCTGAACAAATTTAAAAGCACTAGCCATCAGTCCCTGTATTTCTGCCAGTAGAAACGTGCATGTTTCTGCACCAAAACCTAATTATAACACTAGTGTAAGTCTCTCAGCCACATAACTACTCCTACTGCCTCTGAAATTCAGGCACTAAATTACTACCTAGTATCTAAATGTTATAGGAGTTGCTTCTTCAAAGTTAAGACTGATTACAGATTTTTTCACATTTGTAATCAAAGTCATTTTTATTTCTTAAAACTCTTAATGCATAGGTGGGTGAAAACTTAGTGTGCCTTCAACATCACCAAATAAAATATAACAGTATAAATACAACTGTTGACGGAATTAAACAAATTGGTTCCTGTAGGATTGACAGGTGAAATGAAGTAACAATTGGAAGGGTTTGACATTGATCAGTTCACTTCACAGCCTCACTGGTAGAACTGAAACTTTTTCTGAAAGTATGCAGGCACCAGAATCTTTTTGGATAGTGATAACTTCGGGAGGCTGAAGTCCAAGTTCGTTGCTCGTAGTAAATTTTTTTAATAACTTTTTTTTTGTTTCTCAGCTTTTGAATAACGAAAAACTAACAACAAACCAGGTTGTTTTTCATTGTTTGTTTTCCAACTTATGAATAACAAAAAACAAACTAGGACTGGGACAATGCATCGATGCATTGAATCGTTGGAATAACCATCGATGAATAAAATAACCATCGACAGTTCATTAATAGGACCGTTTTTTATTAGGACCGGCAAAATTTAAATATACACTCTTATTCCTTGCCTTTCCTTTGGTTCCTTTAAATAATAATAAAATAAAACCTCCCTGACCACACGCAGCACGTACATTTTCAGAGTAAGCGTGACAAAAAAAAAAAAAAAAAACCTAGAGAAGAGACTAGAGGTAGGCCGCATTTCCAGATCAGATTTTGCTAGTTAAATTGTCGATTTAATTAAATTTTAAATAATGCTGTCAGATGTTTGGAAGTTCTTTTGTAAAAAAAAAAAAAAAAAAAAATTGTAAAAAGGTAAAATGCGCTGTTTGTGGAGTTTTAATGAGCTTCTGTGGTAATACCACCAACCTGCGGGATAATTTAGTGACAGCACCCGACAAAATACGACAGCGGGAACACAAGTAAAAAACAAAAGGAAGCAACCCCTTCAGTGACAGTTTATTTTGGAAAGAAAGTTGATCCAAAAAGCGTCAGAGCAAAAGAAATAACAGGCCTGACAGCGGATGTGGTCACACAAGATATAAGACCTGTTGTTATAGTAGAGGGAGCTGTGTTTAAAAATCTGATTTTGAATCTTGCTCCGGGCTATGAAATGCCCTGTCGAAAGACAATCTCCAAATTCATTACTCTGGATCACGAACATGCAAAGGAAAAGCTTAGACAAGATTTAAGTCAGGAGTGTAATTCAATGTCTGTCACTATGCATGGCACAAGAAGCATGTCACCTGCCATTACATTAAGCAAAACTGGGAATGAGTCAAAAGTATTACCGACAGGAAAATTACATGAGAGACACACAGCTGTGAATTTAGCAGAAGCGATAAACACAGAGTGGCTACAAAAGTAATAGCGGCCAACGTGTGCAGAGCAATGTCTTTGCTTTCTGCAAGCGAGCGTGCTGTGTTACTTTTTGGTAGCATGGCAAGAGTGAGCTGTACAGGGCACAAAATAAATCTCTGTATTCAGAAAAGCTTGGAGGATGTACGACAAGTCCATACGTTAGTGGCAGCAGCAAGGAGACTGGTTGCACATTTTAAAAAGAGTGAGATGGCAACAAGTGCTTTAAATAGGAAACAAACAGAAATGCTGAACACAGAAAATGTACCACTCAAGTTAATACAAGATGTACAAACAAGGTGGAACATGGTTTATTATATGTTTGAATGCCGCCTTGAATTAAAATGGCCAGTTATTGCTGTTTTGTCAAAACCAGATTTGACCAAAAAGTCTGACGCAGCTACTTTAGATCTCACAACTGAGCAGTGGAAGCTAATGGCTGTGATACTACCTCTACTACAGCCATTCGAACTGGCTACAGTACTTTTGAGTGCAGAGAAAAACATTACGGCTAGTTCTTTGTACCTTCTTGCAACCGGGATAAAACATAGACTGACTGAAGTTCCTGATGAAGGGGAGACACCGTCGTCTTCAAATTCAACTGATTTGCTAAATTTAGTTATACAGAGTTTGAGAGATAAGCTAGTGCGTAATTTGTCTCTGCAATTTTGTTTACATCAGCTGAATGACCCGAGTAATGAGGTTATGCCACTGCTTTGTGTCATTTCTTGACCCCACGATTTCGCCATCTGGATTTCCTATCCTAACAGGCCAAAGCCCACGTGTCTGAAGCACTGTCTTCCAAACTAGTGAGCTGGTGGAGGACAACCTCGAAAATGACGGAAATCATGCCTGTACAAGTGAGTGCAGCACAGAGGACTTAACTGTTAAAAAGAAAACGAAGACCGAACAAGCAATGGAATTGTTACTTCGTGGACGGCAACAAACACACACTACTTCCAAGGAAACCTTAATCCTTAATCCTTATGCTTCTGGTGGAAAAATAACCAAACGCTTTCCCAACCTAGCAGCCTTGGCAAAGAGCATGTTAAGTATCCCTGCAACATTGGTCCCGAGCGAGCGTGTGTTCAGCAAAGCAGGGATGCTTGTAAACAAACTGTTCTTTGAAACCGGAGAATGTGGATGCCATAATATTTCTGAATAAAAACAGAAAATAAGCTCTGGAGAGAGCACAGACTTTGTTACGTTGGACTTGTAAATAGTTATTCTTATGTTCCCCGTTGGAGTTTTTTTTTTTATTTCTCTAATCTTAAGGTAAGACAGTAATATTTGTAATGTTTTATTAACTTTCTGTGAAACCTCACCGACAGTGTGACTAGACATACATAATTAGAAATGTTTAGTTTTAAGTTCAACTGGAGAAACGTTTACTTTTTGTGATTAGATTTGATGAAGATATATGTACTTATTATTTACACGTTTCTTTTGCGTTATGAAAAAACGATGCATCGGGTCTTTATGAAAACGATGCATCGATAGTAAAAAAAAACACTATCGTCCCAGCACTAAAACAAACTAGTTCTTTTTTTTTTATTTTTCAGCTTTTGAATAATATTAACTATTATGAATTAGTCATTTAGAAGGCACTTTTATCCAAAGCATCTTAGAGACTAGGGGTTGAACTATGCATCAACAACTGCTGCTGCACAGTCACTTACGATAGGACCTCGGTTTTCAGTCTCATCCAAAAGACAAAGCACAAGGAGGTAAGTGACTTGCTCAGGGTCACGCACAGTGAGTCAGTAGCTGAGCCGAGATTTGACCTGGGAACCTCCTGGTAGCAAGCACTGTTCTGTAACCACTGGACCACAAAGCCTACAACAAAAAACTAATAACAAACCAGTTGGTTTTTGTTATTCATTTTCCAACTTTTGAATAACAAAAAACAGATTAGTACATTTTTCATTTATTTTTCAGCTTCTGAATACAAAAAACGAACAACAACCTTTGTTTTTTGTTGTAGCTTGTTCAACACAGGCAAATATGGTTGGGAGACCATGTGTCCTGACAAGAAAGAATTTAAAACAAGACAAATTACACTCTTACTTTATCTTTATACAGTCAGCGCCGCTTTAATCGGGGTGCCTCTGGAGAAGTAAAAATATCCTGAATAAGCGGCTGTCCCAATTAAACGTGAGAAGTTTGAGATTCACACTTTTTGTTTATAAATGAAAAGAAAAAGAATGGAATTACATCACATTATGAATAAATGTTAAATATATCATTTAAAATGAGTCAAGTGTTTTGTTTTTTTATTCCTAAACAAAATTAATCTTTTTTTTTTTTTTTTTTTTCATGAAATTAAAATTAATGAAATTCCATCTTATCACAGGAGAGGCACCTGCGATGTTGATATGCCAACTTTCTTTGCTACAGAAGCCCGAGACTCCAGCTCCTTCAAGAGTTCAACACGGTTTACGCAATTTACGCAATTCACAGCGTAATTACTTTTCTGTTCTATGTGAAACTGTCTTGCTCTGAAAAGCGATCCCCGTTCATCATTTGAAAATACTATCTCCCAATTAAACAAAGTCACGACCCAATTAAACTACATAAATAGGATTGGGATGAACAGTCTCCCAGAATGGTATCCCATTTAAGCAAAAAATTTGATTATCAGTAGCCCAATTAGGCGGCACCGACTGTACACGTATGTGCTTGGGTGACTGGAGCATAAGGATTGGACAAACCCTGAGCTACACATTCTCCTCAGTCCTGAAAGTTTGAACTGTAAGGGATCTCCCAATTAATATTCTGAAGAACTGATCAATAACAATTGTTTTTCTCTTTAAATTCTCTGTAAATCAGTAAAAACAATACTTTTGAAGGAGATTAAAGGTTAAAAACTGATTATACAAATAAAATAATCTAACCTGCTCTATAGTGCACCCTATGCTGCAAACATTTACACTACTGAAAAAAGTGGAAACAAATTGAAAGAGAGTTAGCATTGTTTTGTGTGACATTACACAAAAATCACTGTATCTGGAGCTACATTTCAGTTTCTCTAAGCCAGTGTTAATACATGGGAATGCAATGAATACTCTATTCAACAATGTAAAGGGGATTGGCTAAAGAAGTTCCCTTCCCTACCTGCTACCAAGCTGACCAAAAACAAGCTGACCACATCAATACAGATCTGGATAAGAGGTATATTTGACCTTAAATACCAAATAAGGCCCTTTGTGATACAGAGGAAACAGTAATGGTAGCCTTTATGACCTTTAACTTTAAGACCAACATACAATTGCTCAAAAACATATTACTGTACAACTTATTTATACATAAACAGTGGATAAACCTAAACACATAATAGAGTTCTGAAGTTTAAATGTTGTCCATTTCAAGTTAATCCTGATGCTCTTCACTGACCCCAGATGCAGCTTCTGCTTTTATTTTTAAGATTAGTAACAGAAAAGACTTGGTGTAGTTAAATGATGAGGTAAGGCTAGGATTTTAAACTCCCTGAAGCTTCTGTACTGTCTACTACAGACTGGCTGTTACAGACTCCATTCAAATGACAACTCTAGCTGGGGACATCATCTTAGTCATAATGCACAACTTAAAGGGAACAGAGCCCACAACACTACACATATATTTAGTATTCATTATTTTTATAACATTTTAATTGTCACACTCATGTTTTGGGGTAAATAACGTGAATACATGTTTTTTCTTTTTGTTTTACTGCAAATGGAAGAAACTTAAACTGACCAAAGCGGTTCAAAATGGAAATCTGGAGGAAAACATGTTCAAGGTAAAGAGTGTGGCTTACTTGGGGGTAGGAACACTTCTTTTAAAAGTCCTTACAAAAATGTGACATTTTCATTTAGGTATAATGTGGAAAGTACATACCCCATGATCTTTAGCTGCAGTGGCTATCTTAAGAAGCAGATCTTCCTCCACAAAAGGTCTTACTGCATCATGGATGATGACGACTTCTGGTTTTGTCAGCTTGGAATCATAAACCTGGCTGTCTGTGAAGACTTTGAGGCCATTGAAAATGGATCTGTGCCGTGTTTGTCCTCCAACAACCAATGTAATTCTTTTGTGACTATATTTGTGAATGATAGTCTTCATCAAATCAATGCACTCTTTTGCCACGACAACAATGATGTTTTGAATCCAATTAATTCTGTAAAAAAAAGGACAATGTTTAGTTACTTACACTGTGTTGCTTTATAGTTATGGGGCATGTTATATTGCTGTGTTCTGTAACGGTAGTCAATTAACTGACCTACCTAAGCTACATTATTATTATTATTATTATTATTATTATTATTATTATTATTATTATTATTATTATTTAGTGTAAAATATTGAAAAAGAGCAAGACCCAGGGATAAAACCTGTATGGCTTTCTATACTTAATGATTGCTCCATGTGTATTATTTGTGGCAGCTGATAACAGCAGAATGAAACAAAGGTATGTATGGAAAAGCACATTGCAAAGCTACACGTCGCGCAATATTCAGCCATTCGAGCCATGATACACTGTCATTGTTAATTACTTTTAAACAGGTGATGCATTTGATGCAGACACATCACTCAGGCGATTACACAGTAAAGGACCGTGCAGTTTTACCTCTAGTGCTATATACAGGCGTGTGAATACTCGTTCTGATACATTTATTTTAAAATTAATTACGTTTAAATCGCTTGACTCCGCCATCAGATAAGTTGTGGAATGGTTTCCTTTCTGCAAATTCCCGCTTGACTGCAAATGATGCAAGTAGTTGCTTGAGTGCATTTTTACCGTTTAAAATGTATGCTGTAGTCTTGAGTCATATCGAAAGAAAACACAATTACACAGGGACTCATAATGTAAGGTTAACGGGGTTTTTTTCCTGATCAGTTAAAAGTGCCATGAAAGTGTAGGAAATACACTTTATTCGACTGCAAGGCTAGAGAAGGGATCAGATTTCACAGGTACAGGATGTTAATTTGGTCTGTGAAAGTCCTAAACCTTTACACTCCAAGAACAAAAAAAAATACCGGTTTCACTACACTGACAACAAAATATGCGTTTGTCACAGCTGAATATCCCAAAATATTGCTATCTCTGTCTAGCGGTCGGTTGTTTGATAATATGTGACGGTACATTAGGATGACGATTTTTAAAAGCATCAATTGAGCTGAGAAGTCCGTATTGATTACCTCTCGAAGGCTTCAATGGTGAAGCTTATCAATGGTCTATCCAAAAAATCACAAAACTGCTTGGGGGTCGACAGTCCCATTCTTTCCCCAGACCCTCCCGCTGGTAGCACTACAGCCACCGGGAAACCGACCATTCTGCTATCAGTGCAGCTGCAATTCAAAGCGGGCTCGGTTGTAATGCGAGTCGCTGGTTTGATGGCCTTGGCCTTGTGGGGGTATTTTCTGTCGGTTTCCATACAGAAAAGCTGTGGGAACAGAGAAGTTACTTAGACAGAAAAAAGGCAATACGATAATTCTAACAATTAAATAAATAGTAAATAACTGTGAATTTACCACAAACGCCGTTGTTTGTTTTAGGGAGAAGAAAGTCGCAGCAGCTGCCTGCAATAATTCTGCAATGACGTGGTAGGATGAAACACGACTATTCAGCCTGATAAGCAATGTGGTGTGGGGATATTCTGTAATTGTTGTTCGTGTACGACTGGGTCTGTTCAACTTAACGCTCTTTGTATGTTTAAAACGAAAACAACTGGGGGCAAAAATCACCCATTAAATGGCCATTTAATTTAGAAAAAAAATAATTCACTCAACTAATAATTTCGCAGTGGAATTCCATAGAAAGAAATAAACCTGTTCTTAATCCTTAACAACGCTAGGTTTCTTTGTGCATACAATGACTAGGTGTTGATTACGTCCAGGGTTTTTTGTGCTTCGCTTGTAATTAATAAATATAATGAACGTATACATTGATACTTCAGTGCAATAGGCTACATGTATTTGCAGCATTTGTTACCTAGTTTCCATGTAATTTATATTAGTGAAAACAACATAGCATTTATGTTTGACAGTATGCTATAATTTGAATGCCTTCATAAAATGATATTGCCGTCAACACCATACCCATATATTGTTGCTCAAGGGAATAATATAATATTAACTATTAGGCTACCATTACAAATGTGTTGTAGTTTGAATCCTCCCCAAGTTATCGCAGGCTGGCAGGAATGGGTTCCACCTTTTAGTTTACCATCAGGACAATAGAGGTTGGTAAAGATTAATAAATGGGAATTACACAAAAATGTCATTGCAGAGTTAAATTTCAGATTAGATTGCAGATGAGACTGGCAGCCCACAGCATTTGGAACAAGATGAGATTATATGGACCACTCAACCATCCAGATTTACTTTGACTTCACAAATCATTACAATGTATTCAAATTTCATAGTTCACTTAAGTCCCTACAAGTGAGATGAATGAGAATTATTTTGGTGTCCAAATCCTCACATAAAAATCTAAATATTGGAATTCCAACAGGAATACTACATTTTTCTTAGAGTTTGGTCCTGTATGTAGACTGTCCCCTTTCCACCCACCCCTCTCTTTTGTTTTGAAGATCTGCCTTTTTTCAGGATATAAAGATTCCAGTTCTAGATATTATTTCCTTTCCAAGCATTGTGTAAGTCTGGGAATCATGAAGTTGAATTTCAATAAATCATATTACTGGCAGGTGTTTATTGGCTTGAATTGGAATGCCTATATCCTCTTAATTGTCTCTTCAGTAGTCATGTATCAAGCACCTGCCAATCCAAAACAGTAAAAACAAACAGCTTCATTGTTCCTTACAAGTAATGTTATGTTGTTATGCATGCCAAGGATTACATTTGTGAGTCTTATGTCATTTGGAATCTACTAATGCTTTAAGAAATGCAGTCCAAGATAAGACATTTGAGTGTGTGCATGTTTTATAGTTTTCTATCATCACAGTGTAGGGTAAATCATGAATATTTAAATTTTAATGGAGAAAATGTGCCTTTCATGAGATTATGTTATGTGCATGCATTGGGGAAATATGACCCTTGCTTGAATGTTACATTTTGTCACCACCAAGAACCATCAGGGAAAGGGTTGTCTACTGCTGTATATCTTCAAATAAAAACAGGAGAAAATCAGTTTAAACTCAAAACCACAATGATTTAACAACAGCACAAGTGCATTTAGAGTTTTATTTCAAACTGTAAAATATTTAGAATCAAAATGTGATTCATTGGACCCTGCTGTAATTAGCATAAAAACTGTCATGTAACTAGCCAATATTTGTGCTCAAAATTTTGAGGTTTTAATTCTGCCATCATGTTGTAGATACCCCCCCCCCCCCCCACCCCCCCACCCCCCCACCCCCCCAATAATTTACAAGATACATTATGTGTAACTCATTGTTTACTGTTCTGGTCAATAGTTTGTTCACATATTCAGTGTTAAGTTAATTAATGCATTGAATGACATCTTTCAGATGTCAGATTCCTCTGCAGACATTGTCTTCCTCCATTCATTACCATTTGCTTCCAGTAGTTCCCGGCACGGTCAGTAGTCCTTTCTTTAAACTTGAAGTGTGCCTTTCCTAAAAAAAAGCAAACACAGTTTTTCTGTAAGGTTGCAATCTGACTGAAACAGATGAAAAATGTGTATCTTTGTCTTTATGTATATAGATTGTGAAAGATTGTTCTTATTTTAAAGGTTCAATAGCCCTTTTTAAGCAGACCCAGAGACAAGAATATTATTTTTAAACAACACTTTCGTGCTTCAATTTATTCGTTGCAGAAAAAAAAATAAAAATAAAAAGAACAAAACAAAAACCTAACTCACTAAAGGAGTACTAACTACCCTTTTTTCAGTCCTTAAACTAATCAACTGGACAGCTAAGCTGTTTACCAGTTACAAAACATACATGGTACATCACAAACAAAAAGGTTCACACTACCGTTTGTTTTTGTTTGTTTGTTTGTTTTAAACCACACAGGCTCTTCTCACAGACTGGAGACTGCCCAGGACAAACATTTTCCTCTGGTTAAATACCTGCTATGGGCAGGTGGCACTTTAACAGAAAAATGAATTACATCTGTGGCTGTGCGAACATAGCCACACCCCCACCTTTCTCTGGCAGGAACAGAAATTAACCCTATCCCTGCCAATCCCCAACACATTTCTTCCAGGCAGAGATCCGCTCTGCTACAAGATGTATTTTCTGAAACAGCAACTGTTGTGATTGCCTCACGTTATGCAGGAGATCACTGAACCAACATTGGCAAGAAGGAGTCAATTTGCTGGATACTGTGTACTTCTTGATGACAATTGTTATGAGAAATTGAAAGACCAATGCATCAGAGTTCAGACAAATGCCTCGCATGTGATGGCCAAAGGACACCTTATTGAACTTTCTGTCACAAACAAACACAGATTAGCTCATGTTGACAAGCTCCAAATTTGGTTGCACATCATGTTTTATTATATATCAGTAGTTTTTTGTGAGTATAAGTTGCCGTTAGTTACCACAGACAACATCATCATCAATTATCTTAACATCTGCAATGGAGGCTGTGTGGTCCAGTGGTTAAAGAAAAGGGCTTATAACCAGGAGGTCTCCGGTTCAAATCCTACCTCAGCCACTGACTCATTGTGTGACCCTGAGCGAGTCACTTAACTTCCTTGTGCTCCGTCTTTCGGGTGAGACGTAGTTGTAAGTGACTTTGCAGCTGATGCATCGTTCACACACCCTACTCTCTGTAAGTCACCTTGGATAAAGGATAAATAAACTAATAATAATAATAATCCCCTGTAAAGGATTGCAGGAATTTAACAGCTGTTTAATGGATTTCTTTAGAAAGTTGTATCATAGGTTCTACTCTACTACTTTGATGGCTGTCATGAACCACTATTTCAGACTTACTTTAAAAGCAATAGAAATCTCATTTGTACCTGACTCTTCAAAAGTAAAAAAAAGTTGCTCTGTTTTGGATCATAGGTTTTATTTTATAAATGAGTGGTAAAATGTAAAGGCATACGGAAACACAAAAAGATGCAGACAAAGTGAAATTTTGCAATGCAATGATCCATTCATATAATGAGACATCATGGTTGGAGATGGGTTGCATGATCAAACTACTGCACGGCAATCTTATAGTGCTTTGACTGTCAGGAGCTGAAATTGTTTGCAGAAGGTAATCACATTTCCTATTAAAAAGTGATCAAATTATTCAACACTAAGTTATTTAAAAAATAAAAAATGGTACCAATTCCAGGCTGCAACTATTTAAGAAAATCCTCTTCTAATCACTTGGCTTTATAATTTTGTTGACAGATTAATAGCTGAAGTGTCACGATTGCAAAATGAGGCTCATTAAAAAAAGGGCCTGGCCTCTGTGTGCAAAGCATTTCAAGATGACATACAACATATTTTGGAAGATATAACCTTGTAAAAAAATAGTATAATAGTAGGGTGTTTCTGTAGATTCCATATTCAGACACGTGTTTAATAGTGAAGCCATAATATTTCAAGAAGATACAGTATATAACATATATTCACATAGAAAACATACAATGGGACACTGTTACTTTGACAAAAACTGAAAAAATACAACTTGGACAAGGATAAGGTTGATTTTGTTACTACAAATACTGACCAATGAAAAATAGAATTGAAAAGTGATAGGATCGTCTTGTGTCTATTCTTACCTAGCGACTGGAACCCTGGGTACTGGACCACTGGTTATAATACATTTCTAATTAAATAATTATAACAGTATAAAACTAACAGGGAACTACTCAGAACAATTTTTAACACAAATCAAAAAGATTGACAGAAGATCATAATCAAGACCAAGATGTTGATTATACCGACAGAATGTCTGCCTGACTCATAAATCTTTACAAAGGATTAAATAAACCTCAGGCTACAGTTTTATATCAATGAAGCTGAAACTCAACCCTTTGTATCTTTATAATAGAAATATTATAACACCGTCATTACTTTTCCTAATTGAAAGAAATTCCACACCTTCTTGTAACATTTGCAGTCTTCGTTTCAAAGTGTTGCCAAATATTCAATGAAGAGCTCTCCTTAAAGCACTTTGAGTAAATGTGGAAATGCACATTCTGTCTGCTTGTATTGGTATTCTGATATGAATATTTTATACAACATGCCCCACTTACATGCCCCCCATGATATCTAATTGCCATTAACCCTTAGATAAACAACCAGTAAGGCCTGGATCCAGAGAGCGCATGATGAAGCAGATGGGCATAATAATGCACAATAACATCTCAAACTTCAAATATAAAGAGTGTATTATAATATGCTGTACATTAACTGGATTTTTTTTTTTTTTTGAGAAAACAAATGATATGGGGTTGATCTGATCAACCTATACCCCGCCAGGGTAAGCCACAGCTGGATTTTATTGGGGTATTTTACAGCACTAGGAAATCACCCTTGATTGATTGCAACAAGCACCTAACTCTGGTTATCCCAGGCTTACACCTGAGAGAAGGTGGTTCGATGAACTCAGTGCTGTTAAATACTCCAGCTGTGGCTCATCCCGGCTGGGTGTATGTTGATAAAATCGACCCTTGAGGATGTGTATGATTTTATTTTGGCCATAAAATGAAATAACTAATTACAAAATGGCCCTTGATAAAATTGAGTTTGACCCCCCCTGCCAGAGACCATTAGAAGAACTGAACAAGAGGAGCTGTTTTTGGAAGTAAATAAACACCCATCGACAAACTTGACGTGGGAGTCAAGTCTGATTAGTCAAATTAGACAGTCAGTGGGAAAATCAAGTTTGTTGGTTACATATACACCCAACCACAGCTGTAAATTGAAAATGTGACGTATCAGTGTCATGAAATGGCTGATAATTGTGTTCACCGTGTAGATAGAGTGAAAAAGACAAATAGAATGGGCATCCTAACATTGCATACGGGTCGATATGCTTGCTCTTAATTGTATTATTACTTGTACTGTAACACTTGAAATGTATTTGCTTACGAAGTCGCCCTGGATAACGGCGTCTGCTAAGAAATAAATAATAAGAAGAAGATATATAGTATGGATGGAGTGTAGTCCACTACATAGTGATCACGTACCTGTGTGAAGCAAGAAGTTTTACAGTAGGAAAGAGGTAACCACCATGTGACGATAAGATGAACTTCCCTGTCTAAGAACTCACTGCTTGCTTTTTAGGCTAGTCGAGAAATCACTTTTGCTTGAGAAATGATGTATCAAAATGAATCTGCTGATTTTTTTTGACCAATATTATACCTTACTTAAGGTAACATTAGGGCCATAAGGTTCATATTGAAATACATGTATGTGTTGTAATTGACCAAAATGATGGATCCAAGCAGCATGGCTGCACTGTTCAAGTTCTTCCTGAATTCTCAGGTGACCTTGACCTAGAACTCTGGGTAAAATCATTCACATTAAAGGGGACAAACCAAAGATGAGGTTTAGAATATATACTGCAGCCAAAAATGTAGTATTTTTGTATTGCATATTGTATTATTAAGCTAATTTTTTATAATTTTGATGACTATAACTCATTGCTTTGGTTGCAGTTTATGTTAATATGAGTAAAGAAATAAAATGTATTGAGAAAAACATTTTATAATAAAGTAAACAATTAAAACTGACAGGAGACCAAAGTTATATTAATACTTAAATAGCAATATTTATTTTTGCAAAGAACTTGTGGTTCAAAGATTGCACATTAACAAAAACATATATAGTTATCATTTCATTATACATGACATAACTGTCTCTAGTAGTACAGTATATTAAAAACAAACACCTGTTTTCAACACATTGTTAACAGAGATGGCTTTTAGTTAAGAAAATGCTATAAAAAAAAAAACAAGCTTTACAATCCAAAAAAAACATATATTACATTATATACAGTATTTAAATTCTTAATTCCAGGTGCAAAACTTAGGAATTTCTTTGGACCATAACAAAAAATATATTTGACAATTCTGTTGTACCATGTGTTTTTCATTAAATAATAACATTGAGTAAAATAAATATGTAATTTAGGTGTGTTTCTATGTGTCTGTTTATTGTAGTAATGAAACAATTTCAGTAAAAGGCTTATTTTAATTATACCAGAGCTTTCATATTGTTATGAACTACTTATGAATTGCATCGTTAACACATTGAAACAAGTATATTCAGAATTGGCTAGCAAAGATGAAAAGAATTCTTCTCTAAACAGACAAGATTAAATGTTATTATGCTTTATGGCTCCACTGTGACTAAAAATGACTTCCGATCATAACAGGGTTGGAATGAACGATAAGCCCCGGCAATTTTGTGGTACGCGGTAGAGAGGTCTGCATTCTTTCTGACTTAGATCATGCATTGAGCTGATAAGCTAGAACTTCATAGTATTTCTATTGGATGATTATACATGAAGCTCATGTCTGGTCCGCAAATGGAATATCTGTTTAATTAAAATGTGGGTATTATGAACAAAACATCTCATATTGGAGAGGGGCATCTCAAAGACCTTTGAACACAGTTAAGTATTTGTTATTAAGTATCATGGTCATTTTTAATTAGCTTTTGACCTTCCCGCTTGGTTCAAATACCATTCTATATCACATAGTTTAGACTAGTGTTCCAGTCTGGTGTTCGTAACCTCAGCTAATACCTCATAGCACCGTAAACGCTGTAAATCAAAAGACGTCAAACGACTGACTGTAAGGGCCATAGGTACACACTACCATCCTATCACATGTCCCATTAGGGTCACACATTTGACAAACAAAAAAAATTGAAAAATGTTTACAGAGTGGTTACAGTCACAGTTCAGTTTTTATCTTCTGGTTCATGCCAGTTAACTTTGTGCTTGCCCGTCTTGCCTGATCTCTTCTTCCCTTTGTGATTATGAATGGGCTTCGGCGGAGAAGACACCTCAAAATTGTGGCTGGACTCATTGTGTTGCCTAGAGTACCTCTTACACTTGCAGGATGTGACCACGGTTATTTTGTACGTTCTTGTGCTCCCGTTTTGGCACTGGAGTTGGATGCGTTGGGTTCGGGTCTTGTCTGTGACGCAGCGCCACTCCTGAGCGTTTCTTCGGCTCCAGTACTTTCTGCCATAGCCACCACCGATCCAGTTGGGCAACATTTGAGCAGGCAGGCACTCACCAGCACAAACTAGCTCCTTCACAGGGTTAATGCTTGTGCATTGCCCATCTGAGATGTACTTGGTGGACCTGAGTTCTCTGCAGCCAACCTGAGCCTGGTCTGTGGAAGCCAAACAAAAACACACCTTTAGCCCTTCAAACTGAAACTTATAAATAAAAAGATTATTGTCTGATTAGATTCATATTAAAGCCAACGTTTCCTTAACTAAAGTTTCTGAAAGTATTCAATATGTAGTAGAGATAATAATGAAATATCTTAATGAATGAATGCAGTGTCTCAAGGTATTCAGCATTCAAAATATAATCTGAGATTTCCTCTCCAGCTAAATTAACTCCTATTAAATAAAAGAGACACACCTACATTTGCTGAATACGGTCTAATCCACTTTTTCATCGGCCATGTCTGGGTGTCTGCTGATTTCTATGAACTGTGCACTGTTTTTGCCAGAGTTATTTCATGACATTGTGTAATGACTGATATTAACCCTTTTGTGAGCACACCCTTGCGAGATTGTTTTTTTTGTTATGTATTTTATTACATTTTACCTACTGTAACTATATATTTTATGTATTTATTCTTTAACCAGAAAATAACCAAGTCCTGTTATAAAGTTTCCCTGGCAATATGACCAACATCTTGAGCCTTGAATTATTCCCATTATGAAAAGTGCACATCCTAATGACAAGATCTGACATGACTGTCATATAGGTATTTGAAATGTGTAAACTGAGTAGATTCATAATAGACTTTAATGGTTAAATAGCCCATGTGTCCAAGAAAGCTATATAAAATAGAATAAAAATATGTAACTTTTTCTTTAACTACAATGTATTTAAAGAATGCAATGTGCTGCTTTGTCTGTCTTCAGACTGCTAATCCCTAAATAATACTGTGTCCTATATTTGGAATAAACTGTGAACAAAATGCAAAAACCACATGTCGAAATACATGTATATTAAAGATACGTTGCAAAAAAAAAAAAAAAAAAAAAACATAATAACGCAATGTGTGTATGTCCCTTTCGACACAGAACAGGTTAGTCTGCTTGGAGAAGGAAGCATTTTCTTCGCGGAAACGTTTAATTTCGGTTGACATCTCACTTTACAATACTGCACACCTGTCAGCGTTTACCTTAGTTTTATATCTATCTATCTATCTATCTATCTATCTATCCTACACAGTGAAGAATAGAAATAGTGATATAAATACATTAATACAATACCTTACCATTTTGATCAGTTCCATAACCTCCTAAGTGTCTTCCTCCATTTCTCGCCTGGTTTAATGTATCGTTGTTAGGATTCTCTTCCACAGGATTAACCAGGCGTGGATATTGAATCTCTGTAGCATCGTTTTTGAAAGCCAAACAGTTTATCAGCAGAACACAAGCTAAGATTAAAATGTGGCATTCAATACTGTGCAGAGGCATGGCTGTTTCCCTAACTCTAAAAACGTAGTAAATGATGCGCACCAACCGTATTGGGATTACTATTGCTTGCTCTCCTTATATACTCGCGGGTTGTTTTTGGCATTCATTCATGTGTAACTTGCGGAAAGTTTTAGAATGAAAGTAGGCGTGACCTCCCATACGACCACGCCCACAAGCCAGTCGTCAAATAAGAAAGGCAACTACAGAGATGAGTACCTGACTGCAGTGTCAGTACTGCTGTAAATAGACACACCTTCCAAGTGGCAGTATTATTACAGTGACAGGTCTTAAATGTTCATGTAAGCAATGCAGTATTAAACAATATGTTATGTATAACGTATGCATGTACAGTATATATATATATATATATATATATATATATATATATATATATATATATATATATATAAAGATAGTGAGACAAAAAAAAACCTCTGACATAAAGGAATTACCTTATCATATGTTCCTGTTAATGTGGTCTGTAAAGTCGTTAATGGTTGAAACTGGGAGAACTGGGTGCCAAGGGCATTGAAAGACAATGCTCTACTGTACTGTAGATCAAACACTGCTGCACTGTAAAGTGAGTCGAGTGTCTGCATAGTATGGCACTAACTTACAAAGACATTAAATAAATACATGTGCTTCAGCGGCAATCGAAAATGACAAAGAATATATAATTTAGAGCTTGAAAATGAAACTGACACTCATAATATTTTTCTGCATGAACAGACAAATCATAGAATTCTGATTGTTTTAAAGTGAAAACTCCACCCACCCAAAAAGAAGGAGAAAAACCACAAAAAAAGGTGTTTTTCACAATTTCCAAGCCACAAACTATGACCTCTAATAAACGTACTGTTTTGGGAATAATTATAATATAACTGTCTCTGGCAATAGTGACAGATACACTATATGCTTTATATTTAAAATACATTCTAGACTGCACTGTTGCCACATTCTTCAGGGGAGATATTTACAACCACTGGCAACTCAAAAGATGTATAATGTTTTTTTGTTTTGTTTTGTTTTTTTTCAGCCAGCCATGAAGATAACTGATTGGCAGCAGATGCCCTGTAACATGGTAAAGTTGAATTTTTGACCCTGTACTCGACATTAGGTTTGCAACTCATTACTTGGATCAGATTCGGTTTGTATTTTGAAACGGTTCTCACACACATTGTGACTCTTGTTTCGTTATACAAGAATACATTATTATTAATGAAACCATTACAAAAGGCACTGGCTTTTATTTCATCTGCTACTTCTACTGTTGCTTATGATTCAATTTGACACTGAGCTTCCTAGTTCAGTCACTCTGTCCTTCCAGTCGCATTGTGTGCTATAGGGATCAATCTGTGGTGGAAATGCTCAAATCAATACTCCCTGTAGTGTTTTATACTATTGCATAACCTGCCTTGCTTATGCAGACCTTTCAGCAATACAAGTAAAGGCAATATTCTTTACTGATCCGAGTACATTTCAGAAATATGATCCAAAATATATTCTGTTTGTAGGCTAGCTTCATACTTACTGACTATTACTTTTGTCAGGAACCTTGTTAATGCCTGCCTTAATAACAATGGATGCTCAATGTTGAAAATCCCATTATATTGGCAAATTAATTTTCAGTGGCAAACATGATGGGAGCACTCTTCATATCTGTCGGGGGACACTCCAGCAGCAGTTGTCCCTTTTTTGTGGCTCTATCAATGAGAGTCACAATTCTGCCACACCCTGGTCACACTTAACTAAAACACATATGTTTAGTGTACCACTTTCCTTTTAGGCAAATTACATTTAAATTTAATAAAATAAGTTGCCTAAACCTCAAAGACACGTGGCAATTAATCAAACCAGAACATTCATTTTATTCTTTTAAAAAAAAAAAAACATACAATTTCCTGAAATTATTATTTGGAACATTATGCTCTATAAAACAATTCCACTTTCCACAGACATGCATTTTGCATTGCATGTCTTCAATCTATCACCTTCTAAAATATGTTACAGGATAATATTGTATCAGCATTTTATTTTACAAAAACATAAGAAAAACTAAAAATTTAATTTTTGTATCCAATAAATACAAACTTTATGAACAATAAAGCGAAAAATAAGCTGAATTTATCTTTCGAAGGAATTATAGCATCTCATACTCTTGCCTCCTCACTTCCACACCACTTACTATGCTATTCAGGAACGTAAGAGATTCGGGTTAGACGTACCCAGGTTTTATTGATTCTCATTTGAAGCTTACAAAGCCTTGAGGTAAAAGAAAATGTTTTTTTTTTTTTAATGTAGAATTAACATTTTTATTGTATATTGACATGTGACAATCATTTCACACGGCTGCCCACATAATCCATATGTTCAATTACAATTCAGTGATAATTGCAGCAAAGTCATTTTTGTTGCTGAAGGTCAGGGCAGCAAAGCAGTGCTGTGCTGTGATTTGCCATGTGTTTATTTTTTTCTCACTGATAACGTTCTGCAGATCATTGATCTGAATTGTTCACTAAAAACCTCTAGGGGGGCATTCTTTGATTACAACATTTTATTTATTTTTTTATTTTTTTTATGTAAACTCATGAAAAACACATTCAGCATTTACAAATATTAATTAAAAACATGACCAATACTCAATTATAATAAAAGTAAAACTTGTATGGCAGTATTTACCAAAAAAGAAACAAATCAACTGTACAAAGTAGTATTTTAACCCACCCCCTAAAAGCTGCAGTATGTTCGAATGTTTCTAAGAATAGTATAAATTACTCTACATTGTGAAAAACATTATTTCATAAGATAATTTATATGAATTTTGGCCTGTGTACTGTGAATGGCTATATAAAATGAACACAATCTCTTCCTCTCAGATACATGCCTTCTATACACTGTTTGGACAAAAGCTATTTGCATTTGCCTTTCTACGGGATGTTTATACAAAAGAGCTCAAATCAATTGGAAACTGTGAAATTACAACAATGTATTTTCATTTGTAAAAGCGACAGTTTGGAAAATAATTGGATTTGAGTGTAAACGCAAATTACTGTCCTTTACTGGCTCACTTCTACTAAGGGTCCCAAAGTTTTTAATTACTATGTTATTTAAATGTATTTGATTACATTTGCAGTTGATTACACTTAAGGGCAAATCAATCACATAGAAATAAATCATTCTGCAACAGGAAACAGATGGGCTTTTCAATGTTTAACTCTTTGAACCAGTGGCCTCATTTTCAAAGTTTGGTCATTTAGGTTGACTAAAACTCCATTAATAAAGCTCTGAAACCAAAAAAGGAAATCACATTTTGGCATATTTACTTCAACAGCATAATTTAACTGAGCAAAACAGGGCATTACATTTCTGCTGAGATACAAATGTAGCAGATTTATAATTTTGAAATGTGAGGAATCTTTTCTTACTAGAGAGGTCTGTGGTTTTGTGTGGAGTTATAATTTCTTAGACTTTGAAAAATGCACTTGAAAATAGTTTGTTTGTAGTGTGCAGCATATACCCAGTCTATTTAAGAGATGCACCAATTGTATATTTGTGAATTAGTAACACACTGAGCAGGCTGTCTTCTTTGTGCTGAATTTATATAACACAAAAATACTAATTATTAATACAATGGACATTGTTCCTTGTATTTTTTTTATTGTAGAGGCAAATCAATAATCTATCAATTCATTAAAAGCAAAAAAGACTAAGCAAGCATATTTGATTGGTAACTATATTTGAGTTTACATCTTTAAGTCATGCCTAGTATCCACTAACCTTACAGCATCTTAAAGTGACCTGAATTTTAATAAATACTCCAAAACAGGCTTTCCTGATTTATATGAAATGTAATCCACATGAATACCCCGTACGAGACTGTAATAATATCTTCTACTTTTTGTGAGATTTCATAATATCCCTGTCTAATTAGATTTTTTTTTTGTTTATCAAAAGAGATACTAAACCTTTCCTTAAAAGGACTTATATTTCAATGAAAAAGAAAACCAAAATCCCAAGGGATGATGTTTGAATTTGGATGGAAAGGCTTTGCTGTAAAAGCAGTGGGATTTTTTTTTTTGGGTGGCAGATTAAAAGATCAATCACACTACAGTATATATGATACGCTGGAGCGTCAATTTGTACTTTTCAAAAACCGGAAATATGAGATTGCCTTTTTAAAGCGCTCAATAGCCACAATGGCTGTGACATATAGGTCTAGAAAGGGGAAGATAATAGACTGCTAGGTGAAAAAGTGAGTTTTGGATATATTGACAGGATACATGGCATGAGCGTGTCCATTACCAGGAAAGAGCATACACTGCAATACAGGGTGGAGAAGCTTGATGAGAGCTGGACAATAGAAAGTGTAGCATAAAGAACAAAAGAATAGGAAGGCCACGGGCTCATGGAAATCTGTCTAAATCCCTGAGGAGCCTTACTGTATCAGACAGTCCACATAATGAATATGCTTCAGTTTGAAGTGACACTTGAAAGTGTTTGTTTAAAAAAGTTCTCTCTGTCCCGCAGTGCCCAGTTGAGAAGCTGGCTGCCTCCTTGATTTTTCTTGATTAAAAATGTTTTTTGCTATAAAGTATAGACTATTTATTTAAAGAAAAACGCACACACACAGGTAATCTGCTTCAGGAATACTTTTTATTCAGCAACATAAAGAGTAAGATATGGTTTTAATTTCTGTTATTTGTTTCTATGGGAAGAATGTTAACGTTATAAAACTAACAAGAAGCAACACAGAACAATAATATTAACTGGTCCTAAATGGTCCCAACGTTTCTCTGTACAGTTAGAACTGGTGCCAACAAATTACTTCCTTAAAATTACAAAAATAGATAGGATATATAAACAGTGTAACATACTAATGTATTCCTATCATGTAATAAATATCACTGAAGGTATGAGTATTGGTTGTGGATTTAGATTTCTACATGTATGAATGTTAAAGTTATATATTTGAAAATATGTTTGTATTATAACATTGCATGTATGCTATTTATACATTTAATAAAATGTATTTATTTTAAAAAATAAAATAAATACATAAATAAAAATAATTTGTCCTAACAGGAAAAATGTTGGCCCCAATATCCTGGCTTCTTCATTGTGAGGCTGGTGAATACCCATAACAGACTATAATCTTGCCAGGACAACAACACACTTTTTTCGCTGAACACCAAATAATCTTATTCCCAAATTCATACTGTACATAGTGTCATTATTGTTTGCTTAACTAAATTGGGTTTATGCGTCTCACATCGATTCCTGTAAAACTGATTGAGTTTGGCATGTAAACAATGATTGATTCTATGTGCATGGTTTTCCAAAATAATTTGATAAAAACAGTCTTAAACATGTAAATACAAGTTACTGTACAGTTTAATAGTGGAAAAAACAGTATTCATTATGAAACATAACCGACTTCTTTACTGAGGCTGTTGTCGCCAAATCTTTTGGAAGAGAAAGTATGCCCTCTAGTGGTGAGCTATATATGGATTCTTAATGTTTTTACTGATTTTTTCTTCACAGTAAAAAAATAACAATACAATCATATTAAGTATTCAACTATTCCTACATAAAAATAAATACATAAACACATTTACATTTTATTTGTTTAATATATATATATATATATATATATATATATATATATATATATATATATCAGCTGGCTCTTTGAGCTAATTATATATATATATATATATATATATATATATATATATATATATATATATATATATATATATATATATATATATATATATATATATTAGCTCAAAGAGCCAGCTGCCCAACGTTTCGATATGTTGTACATATCTTTCTCAAGGGAGCCTGTGTTTGAATCAAAACATTGGAGGTATTTATAGGTTTTTGACGGCATGACAACTACTTGTTATTGTTTACATTCAAATCCATGATTTATTCTTACATGATGTAATGGTGTTCTATATATTGTGACATCATTTTTACTTTTATCTTTGAATCTGTATTAATTCTAATTAACACTACTTTATATAAACTTATATTTTTATTATATCATGCAATGCTGGCTCTGAGGATCAGTCTAGATTTGGCCTCCCCAGCGCATCAGCATGCACAACTTTTGAATGAATTTTGTTTATTTATTTAAATGTTATATATTTATTGAAGTTAATTAGTTCATTCTTTTCTGTTGAGTCCCGCTGGCATAATCGTGTTCAGTCTATTTATCCATTTACTTTATTTTATTCTTCTATATGTCGCATTGTCTAATTTGAGCTGTTCTAATACTATTATTATTATTATTATTATTATTTATTTCTTAGCAGACGCCCTTATCCAGGGCGACTTACAATTGTTACAAGATATCACATTATACATTATTTCACATTATACAGATATCACATTATTTTTACATACAATTACCCATTTATACAGTTGGGTTTTTACTGGAGCAATCTAGGTAAAGTACCTTGCTCAAGGGTACAACAGCAGTATCCCCCACTGGGGATTGAACCCACAACCCTCTGGTCAAGAGTCCAGAGCCCTAACCACTACTCCACACTGCTACCCAGTGTGGAGTAGTGCATCATTTATGTCATGTCCCTGACTGGTGAAGTGCTGTACTATTGGTTCATTCATTTTTTTATTTCTAATTAACGAAAGGTGGTTCTGAATTCTTTTATATAAAGCAGTTCCAGTCTCTCCAACATATTTGATTTCATCACATTTTTCACAGGCTATTCCATAAACAACATTGCTATTTTTACAGTAGGTATTAGTTTTTAGTGGATATGTGGTGTTCTTATGTTTAATTATATTTTTACTTTTGTCTATGTATTTACACACTTTACATCTACTGGTGCACATGTTCATAGAACCTATTTTGTCAATTATTCTTTTATGTTTACTGTTTGAACTAAAATATCACCTAAATTAGCTTCTCTTTTGAATGCTACAACTGGGGCCTTAAGAAATACTTTTTTAAAAAAAAATTCTGAATTATGTAGAATCCGCAAGTGTTCCCAAACTATCTTAGAAATATTGGGCAAAAGTTTAGAGTAAGTCATTATTATTGGGACTCTTTTGACCTTTTTATCTCTATTTTTATAATCTAGTAGATCATCTCTTTTTAGTTTATCCACTTTTCTTAACTCCATCTCTATAATTCTTTCTTTGTATCCTCTTTTTTGAGATTTGTTTTTAATACATTTCTTTGTTTTACATAGTCACTTTCTTTAGAGCATATTCTTCGTATTCTTATTCCTAGACCCTTTGGGATTGCCCTTTTAGTGTGTATCAGATGTGCAGAGGACATGTGTAAATACTGGTGCATGTCAGTAGGTTTACAGAAGAGGTCAGTCTCAATTGAACCTTCTTCAAGTTTTACTATGGTATCTAAAAAATCCTATTTCTTTTCTTGCCCATCGAAGGTCCACCTTAATATTACTGTGTATTTCATCTGCCATTTTATGAAACTGGAAGAGATTCTTCTCCATGTGTCCAAACCCCAAAAATATCATCTACAAACCGAATGTATTCTAAAGGTTCTCTTTCCGATTTTCTACGTAATTGTTCTTCCCATTTCCCCATGTATGTACCATCGTTTTGTTTGTAACTCTTATTAACAAATGTAAAATAACTGTTTTCTAAAACTACATTGATCATGTTCAGCACCTCTGCTATTGGTATTGATTTATCTAGTCTATTATCTAGTGCTTTTTGACAAGCTTCTAAAGTTTCTTTACGAGGGTCACTTGGGTACAAGGATTTTACATCCATGCAAAATAAAATTGTATTCTCTGGAAGGTTGTGTTTTAGTGATTCAAGACTTTTTAAAAATTGTGTTGTATCCTTAACATAGCTTGGTAATTTCTCAGTGTGCGACCTAAGTTGTTTTTCTGCTATTTCAGCTATTATGTGTGTCAATTGTACCGACTATCATTCGCATAGGGTGATTTTCTTTGTGCATTTTAGGATTTCCTCTTGCTAGGCCTGTTCTTGCATTATGTGGCTGCATGTATTTTTTTAATTCTTTTGATATAATTCCTTTATTGTATAGTCTCTCCGCAATTTCCTTAACCTCTTTTACCGATTTATTGATCTTATTGCTTTTAACTTCTTCATATGTATCTGTATTATTTAATTCACATTCTACAGATTTCATATAGTCATCTGTGTTCATTATCACTATTCCTGAGCCTTTATCTGCTGGTCTTATCATTATATCATCATCATTTAACAACTCAGTCATAGCTTGGTTAAATTAAGTTTACATCTTTTCTTTAGTCCTGCTATTATTTCTTGTTTAACTACTTCAATATACATATCTAACCATTTATCTCTTCCATCCGGAGGAGTCCATGTGCTTGTACTATTAACCTTAATCCCATGCTCATAATTACCCTCTGAATCTGAGATATTTTAATTGAAAAAATATTCTGCTAATCTCATGCGTCTCTCCCACTCCTTTAATTCAGTGGCCAGTTTGTTATGTAATAATGTGTTGTTTTATTATAAAGCTGAATCTCTACTTTGTTATATTTTTCAATAGAAAAATTAGAAATTATAGAAATCACTTTTTGTGGTTTTTCAATTTTTTCTTTTTAACTGCCCAAATACTTTTGTCTGCGACTGTGCATTTCAATTCTATCTATTTTTTAAAACAAACAAACAAACAAACAAACAAACAAACAAACAAATAAATAAATAAATAAATTCAATATTTCTAATTGATGAGTATAAATTACAGACTGTCTTAATTGATTTTTCAATTAAGTGGCTCACACATGCTACCCAGCTCCTGGTCCAGGCCCTGGTACTCTCCCGCCTAGACTACTGCAACTCCCTCCTGGCTGGCCTCCCTGCGTCCGCCACCCGTCCGCTCCAGCTCATCCAGAACTCTGCTGCCCGCCTGGTGTTCTCTCTGTCTCGCTTCGCCCACGCTACTCCACTACTCCGCTTGCATCCAGTTCAAGACTCTTGTACTAGCCTACAGACACCCAGCTACCTCCAGAACCTCATCTCTCCGCTCCGCCTGCACTAGAAGACTGGCTCTACCTCCGCTAAGCTCCCCTGCCTCCAGAGCCCGCTCCTTCTCCACCCTTGCTCCGCAGTGGTGGAACGACCTTCCTACAGATGTCAGGACTGCCCAGTCCCTGACCACATTCCGGCGCCTCCTTAAGACTCACCTCTTCAAACAGCACCTGTAGAACTCCTCTGTTTGTATCCTGGGACACTGTCACCCTTCATTTAGATGTGCTTTATTTTGCTCTTATCTGCCCCCTATTTTACTGCATTTAATCCTGTACTTCAGAATACTGTAATCTGCCATGTGTTTAACCTGTAGTACTTTGTATTTAATCACATCCTGATGTAACTATCACTATTTAATCATATCCTGATGTAACTATCACTATTATCTGCTGTAGTATTGAATTGTGGTTTGTCACACTTGTACTTTGCTTGAACAAAAGTTATTGTATTTCTTGCTCTTATTGTATTACTTGTATTGTAACACTTGAAATGTATTTGCTTACGATTGTAAGTCGCCCTGGATAAGGGCGTCTGCTAAGAAATAAATAATAATAATAATAACAAGAATACAGACCCTGGGGATCGCCTTCATTTTCGAGACTTTTCCCCCCTTGGGAACAAGGAGGGTGGGCTGTGTAGCGACGAGGCAGACAAACCCGGGGGTAGGATGGGGGGGGGGGGGGGGGGTGTTGAGTTCAGGGTCCCCTTCGCTTGTGGTTGCTTTGTGTGGGTTATCTCCCTGCCTGTTTGTTAAACACTTTTATTTATCCTGTGTTTGTTATTATGTATTGCCTTTGTTTTATTGAACTGCTTGTTCTTTGTAAAATAAACCGTGCATTTGAGACCAGACTACCTTCCTGGATTGCTTCCTTTGCCACCACGTTACAGTATGTTGGTGTTGAAAAAAAATACCAATACACATAGTATGTTGGCAACAGTTCAAATGGACACTCAAATTAAGATGCTACCCGACAGGCTATGGCTTCATACGAAAAGGATGGTGCAGAAAATAATTTGAATGCATTTCAAACACCTGCTGAGTCAAGCATTGTAGAGATGTACAACATTTGATTAAAAAAGTGTAAATGGAGCAAAAGCTTGCTACAAACATTTGACTGGTTCTTCTAAAAATCAACATATAAACTAGTGTCAAGGTATTCTTTATTTCCAGGCAATAAAAGACCAGCTGCAGAAGTATGGATTTCAAAGAGAAGCAGATCTCAGCGAGCTTTATCTTGCTAAGTAAGTCAAATGGAAGCAATATGTACTTTCCTGCAGTGTTGTTTCAATGTAGCTAATAGTGCTTGAAGAAATGATGTTTACCACAGGGTCACACTATCAGAACATACAGACGTGCTCAAATTTGTTGGTACCCTTACAGCTCATTGAAATAATGCTTCATTCCTCCTGAAAAGTGATGAAATTAAAAGCTATTTTATCATGTATACTTGCATGCCTTTGGTATGTCATAGAATAAAGCAAAGAAGCTGTGAAAAGAGATGAATTATTGCTTATTCTACAAAGATATTCTAAAATGGCCTGGACACATTTGTTGGTACCCCTTAGAAAAGATAATAAATAATTGGATTATAGTGATATTTCAAACTAATTAGTTTCTTTAATTAGTATCACACATGTCTCCAATCTTGTAATCAGTCATTCAGCCTATTTAAATGGAGAAAAGTAGTCACTGTGCTGTTTGGTATCATTGTGTGCACCACACTGAACATGGACCAGAGAAAGCAAAGGAGATAGTTGTCTGAGAAGATCACAAAGAAAATAATAGACAAGCATGATAAAGGTAAAGGCTACAAGACCATCTCCAAGCAGCTTGATGTTCCTGTGACAACAGTTGCAAATATTATTAAGAAGTTTAAGGTCCATGGAACTGTAGCCAACCTCCCTGGGTGCGGCCGCAAGAGGAAAATCGACTCCAGATTGAACAGAAGGATAATGCGAATGGTAGAAAAAGAACCAAGGATAACTGCCAAAGAGATACAAGCTGAACTCCAAGGTGAAGGTACGTCAGTTTCTGATTGCACCATCCGTCGCTTTTTGAGCGAAAGTGGGCTCCATGGAAGAAGACCCAGGAGGACTCCACTTTTGAAAGAAAAACATAAAAAAGCCAGACTGGAATTTGCTAAAATGCATATTGACAAGCCACAATCATACTTTGGACAGATGAGTCAAAACTGGAGCTTTTTGGCAAGTCACATCAGCTCTATGTTCACAGACGAAAAAATGAAGCTTTCAAAGAAAAGAACACCATACCTACAGTGAAACATGGAGGAGGCTCGGTTATGTTTTGGGGCTGCTTTGCTGCGCCTGGCACAGGGTGCCTTGAATCTGTGCAGGGCACAATGAAATCTCAAGACTATCAAGGCATTCTGGAGCGAAACGTACTGCCCAGTGTCAGAAAGCTCTGTCTCAGTCGCAGGTCATGGGTCCTCCAACAGGATAATGACCCAAAACACACAGCTAAAAGCACCCAAGAATGGATAAGAACAAAACATTGGACTATTCTGAAATGGCCTTCTATGAGTCCTGATCTGAATCCTATCGAACATCTATGGAAAGAGCTGAAACTTGCAGTCTGGAGAAGGCACCCATAAAACCTGAGACAGCTGGAGCAGTTTGCTAAGGAAGAGTGGGCCAAACTACCTGTTAACAGGTGCAGAAGTCTCATTGAGAGCTACAGAAAACGTTTGATTGCAGTGATTGCCTCTAAAGGTTGTGCAACAAAATATTAGGTTAGCGGTCCCATCATTTTTGTCCATGCCATTTTCATTTGTTTTATTATTTACAATATTATGTTGGATAAAAAATCAAAAGCAAAGTCTGATTTCTATTAAATATGGAATAAACAATGGTGGATGCCAATTACTTTTGTCAGTTTCAAGTTATTTCAGAGTAAATTGTGCATTCTTCGTTTTTTGTGGAGGGGTACCAACAAATTTGAGCACGTCTGTAGTTTGATAGCTTTGTTTTCCTTCTCATTGGTATTATGGTTATCTGGGGGTTGGAGTTAATTTTGCTGTGAACCTTCTCAGACGATGCCCTGAATATACTAATTTTGTGAATGCTAACAATATGTTTCTGAAGCTGTAATGCCTGCAGGTGCACTATAACCCCCCTTTGTATTTTCAACATTTTGGTATACAGCCTTACAAAAAGCTCCAAAACCGTGTGTACTGTACAATATAGAATTGTTTTGTTGGTTTATCAGTCTGAATTGTGCCTGCATTACCTCGTATACATACATGTAACATTTTAATTACTATTGTTTTCTGCTTAATAGAAGTCACTGATCTCTTGTGATTTCAGATGTTGAAATACTTAATAACAATAAGGTACAGCAAACAAAGCTTTATATCTGTATTTGTTTAACTGAATTTCCATATAATGACAATTTGCAGAAAACTGAGATCTGGGTCCTTTGTTTAAAAAAAAAAAAAAAAAAAGTAAAATTTTCTTTAAAATTGGTTGATATCTGCATTTGGTGTTAGTGGTATATTTCAGTATACAGTAGATCAGTGGTCCCTACTGGTGGTTACATGCAGTTCTTTAATTGTTCAATTAAGTAATTAAGGACTCGATTAGAATAAGGTCTGGATGATCACAAATGAGGATCATTTCTCTACATTTTTATTAAATATGTATTATCTGTTGTGATATGTTTGCTAGTCTTTATATTAATGGGAAAAGCACATATTTAAAATAAAAAGGTAAGTTAAAGTGCGAGTACAAAAATAACTATTTACACTTAATGTGAATGGTCCACAGAATACAGTTACTGTCAAACTTACACCACAGACCTGCCCTTTAGAAACTTGAAAGCGAACTCTTGCCATACCAGGGTTCGACATTAACAGTGTCCCGGCGGCCTGGGAACGGCAGAGATCGCGGTCTGGCTGGTAGTTATATAGCACCACAGGCCCGACTGAGTCGGTAACACTTTAACTGTATAATGGCTTCCATTTCATGAACCCAGGAAAATGGGCCAGTGTGCCAAAAAGATGAAAAAAACTAACTTACAAAGCCATTTTACAAAGCGTAAATGAACTAGTCTGAACTTTCCAGCCGCACGTCGTATCTGTTCTACAGTCACAGTCTGAGACTACGTACTGAAATGCTGCTGGTAAGACTCGTTCCCTTGACATGGCAATTTTTTACAATTTGGGATTTTTTACAACTAAGCAATCGACTGCACCAAAAAGCCAAAAGTAAAGCGTTTAAATCAATAATGATAAAGAAAGAAATTATGAAAAAAAATGACAGAAATTTGGAGTGCAAGAAAGACTTAATCTGGCTTCATCATGACAGTGAAACAAATGTCAGTTTCCCAGATTTGCAGATAAAACAGCAGCTTTTTTTGTTGGGAATTCAACATTTCATTTACATCATATCCAGTCTCACAGCAATGGTTTACAAGATAGCAGCAGGTGTTTGTCTGTTGTGACTGTAGCGAAAAAGATGCACCAATGGATTTACAGATACATCGCATGGAAGCTGGACAATGGGATCGAATTGTCAAACTGTTTGATTTGGGATACAATAAATCAGCCTGATTTTCAGAAGGCGCATTTTTTTGAGAGAAAATAGAGGTTGCAATGCATTTGCACTGAGAGTTTTTTTGCCACCTAATTATATGTCTCGATTTTCAACAGGGACAGCTTAATTTCTTCTTCTCGCAATGCCCTTTGCGACTCCTGCTTATAACTGATTTTATTGAAACAACTATTGATTTTCAGGTTCATTAACAAGCCAATTAGTCACATTTGAAGTCTGGATTTCTATTTAACTGGAAAACAACGAGGCAGCACACATGTAGTTGCAACAATTGGAAAAATACATTCTTAGCCACCCAAGTTAAGCTTTTGCTCAATTATATTTTAGCACATAAAACTGTTATTTTCGGCAAAAGGTCCGAAGCGATTAATAAGAATTTACCAGGTTTTTTATCTTTTTTTTTTTTTTCAATTCAAGCAAAGAATGTTTGAAATCAACCTCTATGCTTTTTATGGCATTGAGAAACGTCTCATTTAGCGAAACCCATTTATCATATTCAACATGCAACAAAAATAACGTTTGGTCACAGCGGAGATATACCTTGTAAAGATAAAGATCCTACACAAATTTAACAATGGTCTCAAATAAACCGTAGAAAACGCAGTATATAAAAAAAGTGTATTACACAGACTTTTATAGTGTAAATTTACGAGTAAAAATAATATGCACAGAACAAAACATTAGCTGACCACAACTAACTTGCACTTGTTATTCAGAGTCTGCGCTGCACCCATCTCCTGCTTCAGCACAGCTGCACACTGGAAGGCAAGGCAGACGGGCCCGCTTCGTCCTGCCGCGGAGACTTCAGCTTCCTGTCAGGGTATTCTGCACACCCTTACAGAACAAAAATATATTTTAATATATAGAGAAATATAATGTAATATATTGATTAATATATTTCAATATACTGAAGATGACAAAATGTATTATAGAATATATGCCAATATATTTTGATTATATTGTACAATATATAAATCATACTCTAATATTAGTTTTGTCTGACGTGAATACTTTAAGTAATTAGTAGTTATTCAAATGCAAAAAAACAACAAATAAACATTCAAGAATATTAAAAACATTAAGACTAAAATGGCAATACATTGTATGTCAACAGATTTACAAAATAAGTGTTTTCCTCTTGTGCCCCATTTTCGAATCAAACTAGCAACTGTCATCGTATACCTATAGAAACAGCTCACCTACACTGTAACCCGCTAATTTCAAAGTAGGAGCTTTGAATGACAGGCACTATAGCTGGCAAATGAAAGTGCACAGTCGGTGCAGGTCTTTATGATTGGCAGTCATTTACACGAATGAGAGAATTCTAGCGCTGTTTCAGTTAACAAGATCTGTCAGAACAAGATGAAATGACTGAGTGAAACTGCAGTAGCCTACTAAGGGACCACTGAAATGACTGACCGCGACCCCTAGCCATTCAGAGCGGAACAGAGACGGGACAGACAGCACGTATACAAACTACACAAACTAGAGATGATTTCTAAATTATTATTTTTGGTCGAATTCATATTTTTTAGGAATTCGACGTTTACGAGCTTTACCGATTAAAATCGAAAAGTAGCAAGCCTCTCTCTCTCTCTCTATATATATATACACACACGGTTGTAGTCAAAAGTTTACATACCCCAATGGAAAGTTATAATTTCTAGAAAACAAATAATTATAGGAAAAATATTTTTTTGACTAGGCCATTTCAAACCTTGATTTTATTCTTATTTAATCATTCTGAAGTAGATTTTGATGTGTGCTTTGGATTGTTGTCGTGTTCCGCTTTAAACCAGGTTTTGTAGCGGAGGGTTTTAGATGATTGGCCAATATCTTTTGTTATGCTATGGAATCAATTTTACCATGTATTGGAACAAAATTTCCTGTGCCATTAGAGGAAAAACAGCTCCATATAAGGATATTATCACCTCCATGCTTGACAGTATGTATGGTGTTCTTTTCTTTGTACACCTCACCACTTTCTCCAAACATATTTTTCTAAGAGTGGCTTTTTCCTTGGTCTGCAACCATTGAGACCTTCACCATGCAATACTCGACCTATGGTTGAAATGGAAACTCCAGTTCCACTTGCAGCCAATTCAATTTGAATATATTTGGCAGCCAGCCAATCTCAGATGGTTATTAACCTTCCTCACAATTATACTTGTTCTTGGTGAAAGAACCTACTTTCTTCCAGACCGTGGGATGTTGTGACAGTATCATGAGTCTTGTACTTCTTGATAATAAAAGCAATAGTTGAAATTGGGATACTCCAATGCTTGGAAATCTTCTTGTATCCTTCTCCAGCTTTATGACAGTAAATCATTTTCTGCTTAAGGTCTTCAGATAGCTCTATTTTTTCCCCCATATTGACTTATTGGTAACAGCAATCATCCTATGCCTAACCCTTTTCTCTACAATCCAACATTTTCTAGACTTTTCTGCATTATCATATTGAAATTCCTAGCACCTTCTAGACAATATTATCATAGCATCAAAGGGTGTGAATACTTTTGAATTAGCATTATTTAGTTTTGCAAAAATAAATAAATAAATAAATAAATAAATAAATAAATAAATAAAATAAATTGTAGACATGTATTTCTTGTAACTTTTTCCTCATCCACAAAAGCACAACTTTTGCTACAAAAGATTTTTCCTATAATTATTTGTGTTTGAGAAATTTCTAGAAATTATAAATTTCCAAAAATCTAAATGTAGAGCCCTGCATAATACTGTATATGATTTGTAATTAATGTACAACTCTGAATAATTGTACAGACTAAAATGTAAAATAGGAGGCTGTGTGGTCCAGTGGTTAAAGAAAAGGGCTTGTAACCAGGAGGTCCCCGGTTCAAATCCCACCTCAGCCACTGACTCATTGTGTGACCCTGAGCAAGTCACTTAACGTCCTTGTGCTTCGTCTTTCGGGTGAGACGTTTTTGTAAGTGACTCTGCAGCTGACGCATAGTTCACACACCCTAGTCTCTGTAAGGTGAGTTGCCTTGGATAAAGGTGTCTGCTAAATAAACTAATAATAATAATAGTTATACTCAAGTACAAATACAAAGAACAGCAACTTTAACACCATTTTATTTGGGAAAAAAAATACTTAATATTTTAAACGACATGACTAATGCACAAACTTTCAAATACGTAATTCAAAAATTTAAATTTCTAATTTAATATATCCACATATTTGGTAATGTTAATAATGACTGTTGTGACACAAGTGAAACATGATATTGGTATGAGTTACAAGCACTTTGTGCTCCTTTAAGGTCACTTAGTGAAGATATAGCTTTCTCATATGGACTTGATCTACTTCCCTGGAGTACATTTTTATAATTATGATTGAAACTTAAAATTATCAAAAACATAATGAGAAAATGCCATTATAAATATTACTTCATATGTGTCATCGTTGATTTCACTTAATTCTGGCATCACACACGGACCTTGTTTTTGCTTAATTATATTACGCAGTAGTTTAAATAGTGTTTCAAAATGAAGTTAAGGAATGCGTCTTCCACAAAGGTTTATAAAACAACCAGGGAAAAGCACAACACACGTCGTTTTCTGTAACACTGATCAGTATAGCTTAGAGACCAAATGATGTAATGAAGAAGCCTATGTTGTGTGTGTGATTTTTGGTTTTGTTTTCACATGAATCTAAAGTTTTTAAATTACATTTGTTAAACAAAACAGTCCTAAGGCAAAGTGTACACTAACACATTTTGTTGTCCCCTAATGTTTTTATGGTATTTTCAATGATTCGAAATGTTGCTCAAATAGAGTTTCATTAACAGAAGTACAGCTTATCTAATTGTGGTTAAACTTTGGTCATACTTTAGCACAAGGTACTATTAGAATCTGTGTCTAGAGATGACTGTCCAGCTGTCTTTATGCACTTACATTTTCCAGATATGTAAAGAACCACTTACTCAGTTACCACAATGTGGAGATATATGGAGGAACTTGCCCATCCTTACGCAGGTCACATTTCTAGTATATTTTTACATGGTGGACAAAGGTCACAAAGATATACTTTTTCATGATACAGATTGTTCCAGGCTTGCATGACATTCAATGTGATTTGTTAGTAAATAGGTAACATTTAGGGTACAACTGCACGGGTGGTTTCTTCATATTAAAATATGTTGCCTATATTTGAAGAGTAGACTAGAACTATTCAGGGACACCTAGATATTAGTAAGGTTAGGTCACACCTGCACATTCACCTCTTTGCAGCAACCTATTTAAATCATTTATCTGACTTGTGATTGGTAACTCTTATGAATGTGATATAGTACATCTTAAGAACCACTCTTCTGAATTTCATGAAACATGTTCCCTTTTCAAAAAAAATATATATGTTGGGTTTAAATCTGCTTTAAAAATTATATATATGTGTGCCAGGCTGTTCAAGTGGAATCCCATTCATGAACTTCAGTGCAGAATAATTAGTAATGTACTTCCCTGCTCTTTCCATGTAGCATTGGTGGTATGTGACCTTGCTGAGCACAGATTCATATACAGGTGCACTCCACAAGGGACAATGGAAATCGGTACTTTATAAACAAATTGGTAAACACAATTTGAAATTCCTCATTAAAGCCCATGTTGTTTGGCAGGGACACGCCTCCTCAATACATTGTAAACGGAACTCCATTCTAACAGGATTTGTTATAAGTGCACCTGTATTACCAGAGCTTGACTTAGGCCAAGCCTGTGAGGACAACATCACTCACAGAGGTCTGTTTAGTTTCAGAAGCTGCTGTACTTATCCCACTCTCTGAAACGCTCAAAGCTATAGGTTCTCCACTTTGTGTTTTCTCTTCAACGTTATGGCCATCACTGGGTTCTTCCTGAGAAATTGAAGTGTCTTCTATTGTTTCCTCAGATTCACCTAAAAATATTAAATATGATGATGCAAAGCATCAATCACCCACAATGATATTTAGCAAAATATGCATTACATCCACATACAACTTATCAAACACTCACAGCACAACTTCAGTAACCCTAGGGCACCACATACAGCTATAACAGCTTCAATACATTCAGTATTTTGTTCAAGTTGTAAAAAAAAAAAAAAAAAAAAAAAAAAAAAAAAAAATTATAAAAGGCATCTTGAAACTTGACATTGTAATAAAGTTGGTTTAAATAACTAACCTTTGTTTGGTTTAGTTTTTTCTTGTTTTTCTTTCTGTTTAGCAACTTCTGCTTCATGTTTTTCTCTCTGATTTTGTAGTTTCATGCAGACTTTTTTGTGTGTGAACCAGTGTTGCTTCTGACAGTCTTGGGCACAATATATCACCTAAAAATAAATAAATAAAAAAAATAAAAAGATAAAAACTTGTTTAATTGGTATATTATTAATTATTCTTGTTGTCAGCACCTCTTACATTTGTCCTGCAACTCAGTCAGATTCCAGGTATTTTTGCATATTATAAAGATACATAATACAATACTAAAATATAATTATTCTAGTGTGTACTGTAAAATACATCATACTAGCTTTCTTGTGTTTTACTAAATATATTTGTTTAAAAGATAATGGACAACAGCTTACCATTTTGCAGACAGAACACCTTTTGTCAGCTCCCTTTTCGCCACAGGCCGTACAAAACTCAGCATCGATAAAACCAACCTGGCCAGTAATGGCTTGGGTGAGCACAGAGAGAGCGGTGGGATCATTGCCCTAGAACGAAGACATTTTGTCAGGGGAACTCAAATTCTACTCCTATTTGAATTTGACCAGGACACTGTGTTACACCCCTGCTACTATTCCTCAAGGCTTTACGCAGGAAAAATGCTGTGTTTCTTACTGTCCATCCGTCATGTTTTCATAAAGAAAAAAAGGGGGGTCAAATTCTACAGAAGACACCTGTGTAAAACTGGTCTATGCTTTATGGTAGTGATTTTTCTGCTAAATGCTAAGCTATCAGCATTCTACAAGAAAAAGGACAAACACTGTGCACGATACCATATATAGCTTGTCACCAGTGGCGAAAAATGAAAACAATCTATTGCTGGCATTTGTTTAGCAGGCAAGTTATACTTTTTGATGTTGGTATCTTTGGAACACATATGATTGAATTTGGTTGGTTGTTCATTCAAATGCACAACAGTTAACATACCTATTCAATTAGGTCAAGCATGAGGATGGTACGAGTGAAAAACTCTTAAGAGCCAATGTGCATTGGATACAAACTGAACAACCTATAGCGGTTATAGTGCTTCAGTAAAATATGTACTGAACACCTAGTGTACAAGCCAGTTTAAGAGACGTGCTATGGTAGAATATGTTTGAAACATACAAAATATACGCCAACATTAATAATTTTAATTTTGAAAACGGAGCACTGTCCGCCCCTCCCCCTTCCAGCTTGATGTCCAGAGGCAAGCCTTTAATTTCTTCATTCGCCATCTGGACAGCAAAGCGTTATATAGCATAAGCTGTATTGAAAGAAATGTCTCGAAACCCCTCTGCTGTTTGGGATTGTTTTGTTAAATCCTCAGACGACCAAAAAAAAAGATGAATGCAAACTGTCCAGTGACTGTTGATGTAACATGGAGGCACAACCAACCTCCTGGGTCACTTGACAAGCATAAGCTTATACTACAATTTGTATTATTATTAATATTTTTAGTAGTAGTAAAATATGACTGTGACTGAACCTGCTTGGAATGGTGAGTTAAATTTTATCTTGACTTGGTAGCTATGCTGAAAAAGAAACACGCATCTCAAGGATCAAGCTAAATTGCTATGTCTGAAACTACCAAACAAATGTGTCAATGTAATTTGTACGCATCACTATTGATTTGCATATAGATGGTAGATTTTCTTTGCATTTAATTTTTTTAGCCTTGCGGAAAAATACATTTACGTTAGATACGTGTATATAATTATAATAATAATAAACAACAATAACAATAAATAGCCTAATCCCAATCCATGAATATTGTTTAAAACACTGTTTACCAGTTAACTAGGTCCTAGCACTACATTTCTCAATATTTTATGTTTTCCTCTTAAGATGACATTTAAGTAGAGATGCAACAATTAATCAATGTATCAATTAGCTTAGGGCTACACTGGATAGCCAACGTCAGCGTGTTACAAGGATGCAAACTTTCAGCCTCTGGATTTGTGTTGGACAAGTCACATCGGTTAAAATATTTTCATTTTCCTGATTTTAAAAAGTGAAAGAATCTGACATGAAGCCTGGTAATTTCTGGGCAATAGGAAAAGGAGGAAGGAAAAGCAATGTTTGGCAATTTATTGGCTTTCACGTAGATGCTTTCATGTTAGATGTAAACACTAATGTTAATTAACAAGCATATTTCAGATCAGAATGACTTCTGTAAAACAGTAATGATTTATTATTATTATTATTGGTCTAAAAGGGACAGATGGTGTGGATGCACGCATATTCTTTTCAGTTATTAATTTAACTCAAGTACATTTTAATTGAAGTTATGCCTTGCTGTTTAACTATTATGCACAGCAGCATGTTTAGTTATTGGATCTTCCGATGATAATTCTAATGTTTGTTCTTGATTTTGAAACTTACACTTGTCACTTAAACTTCACAAGTGTAAGTTCATACTATTATTAGTATTATTATTAATATTTTTAGTAGTAGTAAAATGTGACCGATAACCTGCATGGAATGGAGACTGTTAAATAAAGCTTTGTTTTGTCCAGGTCAGCTGCAGTTGGTACCGCTGCAATGCAAGCTTACTTTATATATCACAAGCAGCATCAATTAAGTGTAAATAAAACAACATGTATTTTTATTTAAATTATAAAAACATGATAATTGTTCTATAGAACGTATTTTAAATACATGTGAATGTTTTATTCAATTTATATGTATTAACTGTAAAGTAGGATTTTCAATAAAATATAAACTAGTAGCTATGGTGATGTCACCAGTAAATTATGCAAATTAGTGCCATTGAAGGTTCAAACCTTGCTTCGGTAATGTATTCTGAACCTTTGAAGGTCAAAATGTATTCATTGCAGCCCTAATCTTAAACATCTTAAGACTTTTCCTAAGATTTCTAAGTGTACGGCCCCAGGACTTTAAACGCGCATTGCTATGTACTGTATCAGAATGCATTGCCATGGAACTTCAAGTCACATGCCCCGCCTACTTCATAAGAGTTTTGTATCTTCATAGTCCACACAAATCCACATGAAGATTTTAAGGAAATAATTACAATAATTAAATGTAACATTTTGCAATACCATGCCAAGTCAACGTACTACTTACAATCTCTACAGGGGCAATGCTCCTGACTAACTGCTGCAGAAGGGTGGCATCGCAGTAAGGAAACTTCTTAATGCACTCTCTGATGAACTTCTCCTGGTATGAAGGAAAACCATCGGTGTCTCTTCCTTTTAACAAACTGTTGGAAGATGTAAAAAAAAGTTTAAGAAAAATCTCACGCTGCCCAACTCAATACAAACTAGAAATGGGGAGTTTTTGTGAACAAAAACCAAGCATCCCCGGTAGTGTAATCCAAGAGGCTTGTAAACAGGATTTCAAAATGGAAATGTGAAGACGACTATATATCCAGAGGTTAAAAATGATGTGGCAGTGAAAAGGTTAATTTCTACTGGCTTTATTTAGAAAGTCATAGAATAGAGTTTGCAGTGACACACACTGCAAACCCTGAACTGGAATGATGAAGACATGGGTAACATTTTAAAATAACGTATGCAAATGTATTGCAGTTTCAATGTTATAACAATTATTCATAATAACTAAATACTCTTTTGTAAGGTCACATAACTTTGCTGACATTATTGTTGTTAGAAATAAACACACTATTTTGCTGAAAAGTCCAATTGGTTAATAAACCGAGATCCGAGTTCACTAAGTCAGATCAATGTTGAAAAAGCAATACAGTGTAAAGTAGGACACAAACCTTTTAATAAGGCCATCAAGCTTATCCTCACGATCTTTTAGGAAAGTAATACACTTCTGTAGAATGAAGCTGATGTAGTGCATTTTCATGGCCAGCACCTCATTCATGTCCCTCTGTTTGAAGCACTTCTCACAGATCAAGTCCAGGACTCTATAGCATTTCCCCAGGGCAGCCGCATCAGCCAGCAGAATGTTCTCTCTCACCATCATCACAATCTGTGTAAACCAGGAAAGCAGCAAACAGTGCAAAATAAATAACTGAACTACTGTACATTGTCCATTTGTCTTTAGACTTCACATGCCGAAAAAGGGAAGATAAGCACCTCCTACATAGCAAAGTCTGTGTACTAACTTTTCAGACTGCAGAATCCAATTACACTACCTTCAACAGGACACTGTAGATGTACTGACAAATCTGGTGAATCCTGACTGAACAACTAATGGACTGGGATGTAATGAGAAATAGTTCTATATGAATGGTAACAGTGTGACATTTATTGTATGGGGGGGAATGCAGAATGCTTTTATTTAGGGGGCTAAAATGATATTGATGAGCTTTGCTCTTGGCTAATGGGGTTGACTTTTATACTTAGGAATAGGAATCTATGAATCAGTTTAACTGGAAATAATGCAGTTTATAACTCCAAATAACAGCCATACGGAAAGCTAGACTGGAATGGCCTTTACTGTGAACAAAAACAAAACATCCCCGAAGAATAACTGAAGGGGAGTGGCATACAGGAATGAATGGTTTATAAATATGTAAAATGGAAGTGTGAAAAAGATTGTATCATTGATATGTCCACAGATCAAAACAATGTGGCAGTAAAGCGGTTCAATTATTTATAGAAAACACTGGTGACTTAAATGGAGAAATAGAAGACAACACCACTGTACCCAATATTAAGAAAAGTACAGCCTAGAAATTTAAAAAGTCATCCAACCTCAATATGGCAGTAATATTTGGTTAGATGTCAATGTCACCAACACAATTAGAATGCAGGGTTATACCTGCAATTGTAAAGTCAATACCTCAAATGGTGTTTAAGAAGTTGTTAAAAATTACCAACACAAAAGTTTTCGTTTTTTGTGAGATTCCCACAACTTGACCTAAAGGCCACAGTGAAGGTGACATTAGATGTTCTCCTCAGTTTTTTTAAGCTCGCGAAAGGCTTTCCGGATGCAGTCACTCTACCTTTACAGGGTGCAGGTTAGTCATCATGATGATTTTATGCAAGGGTCCAGCAAGCTTGGGGGGAAGCTTGGCCTCTTTATCAAGACCTTGGGGTTTTGTATAATAATCCAGTCTTTCTCGGGGAAAGAAATTGTTGATAACTGTCACACAGTCATGCTGACCTGATAAAAAGAAATACATAAAGAACAAATATAAATTCTCAATACACCAGAAAACAAATTATTATAAACAAAACATACACACAACCCTTCCTTTGGCAGAGAAAGTGAACAATACCAATTTGAATTGGGAAAAATATAATCCTCCACATTGTAAAATTTCTTTGTAGAGTAGGCCTATATCTCTAGGCTAGGAATAAGGCCTATCTAACAAACATAACAAGCCCTTTCAATCCCCTCTCTTATTTTTCAAAGCCAGGCTAAAATGCAAGTTAACCAGCTCAGTCCAGCTTACCTACAAAGGCAGCCATCTGCGCTGCTGTCCGTCCAACAGAGTTCACTACATTCGTTTCAGCTCCAGCCTCCAGCATCATGTAAGTTATGTTTTTATTACCTAGGGTTTCACAAAGGAGGACAAAGTTCAACACCAGAGCCATTAGGTTAGAAATGAAGATGTTTACATAAGCCTGTGAATACGATTGCTACACCTTAAATGATTTCTGCAAAATAGGTTGTGAAATATGTGGTTGTATTTTTAATTAAACAGGGTTTGAAACACATTGTTCTGCAGTATGTCTGTCTAACTTTAAGGGATTTTAAGGCAACACAAAAGCTTTTGAGAGTATGTTGGTAGCCATAAGCAAACCTGTTTATAACTAAAAATGTACCTGAAAACCCTGCAAACATAAGGGCAGTGTATCCATGCTCTTGCTCATTGCAGTTTACATCAGCTCCATGTTGTAGTAACAACTTGCACATGTCCTCTTTCCCTTTGTAGGCTGCATGCATCAGTGGAGTCATCCCATGCTGGAAAATAAATATTTGTTCTTTATCGTTTATCCTTCTGCATTCCAAGGTTGGCTGCACAGCATCATTCATACAATCTTTCTCTGCATTATGTTTTAAGACAGAGGGGTAAGTTATGTAGAACCATTGCAAGGTTCCACACAAGAACCTTAATTTAAGAAATTCTTTCCTGATGAAGCCACATCAACTGAAGAATATCCATATCTGTTTCACAAGCATATGAGAAACATACATCAAACCAAAATCCATTTCCATTTCAAACAGCCAAGCAATAATATGATCAACTTGGTCCCACAATGTTTTGTTGCAACAGTAAATCCAAGCACCATGAACACTATGGGGAGGCCAATTTATTTATACACTATCTCCTTTTTTAGATATCACATATTTATATGGCTGATCCCAATACAAAGAAATAGCAGGTCACCATGACCTGCAGTTAAAATATCACATATCACATCCAAGTAATACTGCAGCTTATGTGATATATATATACAGTGCCTTGCAAAAGTAGTCAGACCCCTGACCAATTCTCTCATATTACTGAATTACAAATGGTACACTGAAATTTCGTTCTGTTTGATATTTTATTTTAAAACACAAACTCAAAATCAATTATTGTAAGGTGACATTGGTTTTATGTTGGGAAATATTTTTAAGAAAAATAAAAAAACTGAAATATCTTGCTTGCATAAGTATTCAACCCCTGTGCTGTGGAAGCTCCCAGTTTACACCGATGAAAGAAGGACACAATTACCTTACCATTGGCCTCCACCTGTGAACCATTAAAGTTGCTGTCACATTTTCTGGATAAAAACCCCACTGTTGAAGGATCATTGGTCAGGCTGTGAATCTGAAGGAAAATGAAGACCAAATAGCATTCTACAGAAGTTAGAGATAAAGTAATACAAATGCATAGATTAGGGAAAGGGTACAAAATAATATCCAAGTGTTTGGATATCCCAGTGAGCACAGTTGGATCAATAATCAGGAAGTGGAAGCTGCAGCACACCACCCAGGCACTGCCAAGAAAAGGCCGTCCCTCAAAACTCAGCGCTCAAACAAGGAGACTTGTGAGAGAAGCCACAGAGAGGCCAACAATCACTTTGAAGAGCTACAGAGTTCAGTGGCTGGGAGTGGAGTAATGGTGCACCAGTCAACCATATCAAGAGCTCTGCATAACACTGGCCTGTATGGGAGGGTGGCAAGAAAGAAGCCGTTACTCAAAAAGTACCATCTGAAAGCACGTCTGGAGTTTGCCAGAAAGCATGAGAGTGACCCAGCTGCGATGTGGGAAAAGTTTTTGTTGTCAGATGAGACCAAGATAGAGCTTTTTGGCCAAAACTCAAAGCGCTATGTGTGGCGCAAACCTAACTCTGCCCATGCCTCAAGACACACCATCCCTACAGTGAAGTATGGTGGTGGCAGCATCATGCTGTGGGGATGCTTCTCATCAGCAGGGGGTGGGCATCTTGTTAAAATTGAAGGAAGAATGGATGGAGCAAAATACAGGGAAATACTGCAAGAGAACCTGCTTCAGTCCGCTAAAAAACTGAAGCTTGGGAGGAAATTCACCTTTCAGCAAGGCAATGATCCCAAGCACAAGGCCAAAGCAACATTGGAGTGGCTCAAGAACAAAAAGGTGAATATCCTACAGTGGCCCAGTCAAAGTCCTGATCTCAATCCCATTGAGAATCTGTGGCACTATTTGAAAATTGCGGTCCACAAGCGTCGTCCAACCAACCCGAACAACATGGAGCAAATCTGCCAAGAAGAATGAGCCAAAATCACTCCGACACTGTGTGCAAAGCTGGTACATACTTACCCCAAAAGACTTAAAGCTGTTATTGCAGCGAAAGGTGGCTCTACCAAATATTAATGTGTGGGGGTTGAATACTTATGCAAGCAAGATATTTCAGTTTTTTATTTTTCTTAAAAATATTTCCCAACATAAAACCAATGTCACCTTACAATAATTGATTTTGAATTTCAGTGTTTTGAAATAAAATATCAAACATAACGAAATTTCGATGTACCATTTGTAATTCAGTAATATGAGAGAATTGGTCAGGGGGTCTGAATACTTTTGCAAGGCACTGTATGTATATGTATATATATATATATATATATATATATATATATATATATATATAAAATTTTAATACAATACAAAAAATCTAAATTTATAAATGTTAATTTAAGAAAATAAAATTGAAGCCTAACATTTAAGGGACCCCCCAATAGCTCTTGTTGATTCAGACTCAGAAACTTCACATTAGGACTAGACAATTTTGTTTGTATCTAAACCTGAATATACATTACTATGATGTAATGCTGGGCTTTGTATTTCTATAGCAGCTGCTGTCAAAGTCAGACCAAGCAGAGTGGACAAGAACTGAACAAGGCTTTCTCATATGATTGTGACAGGCCCATGGAAAGATCGGCAACAGCTGTTTCCAACAGAATTCTCAGAGTCCAATTTGTCTAGTAAACTCTTATTATCATTCTACTTGTGAGTGCAATCTAATGGCTCTTACAGTCCTTGCCATATGCTTCAAGATATACTATAGATTATTGTGCTCTTTCATGGCTGACAGCTGTACGGACATTTGATAGCGTAATTCATTTATTTAGGACTTTTATAAAATAAGACACCTGAGAGTCTAAAAAAAAAGTGATTATGAAATAAACAAACATGTTAGTAGATTACATCCCCAGTCAGAATTGGAGTGACCAGCATCATTAAAAGCAGGTCACCGGGACCTTCATCCACTGTATGAATGCAAATGTATTTCGATTGGACGAAGATCCATTCAGGGATGCCAACTTATTTAGATAACAAGCAGTCTTAGGAGGGTAGAACAGACAACAGACAGCTCGCCTCCCCAAGCATCAAAAAACAGTACTGTTTTTTTCATTTTTTTTGGTATGCCAGGGTATATCAGTGTGTAAAGTGTAACCCATAATCATAGTACAGCACAATCTGCCACATTACACACAAGTGTGACAGGCCTCTGCCAGGCGCAAAAGAATGATGTTTAAAATCATAAGCCCCTTTCACACTGACATACTCTACCCGGGTCAGGACCCGGTGTCATGCGGGTCGGGTACGCGATTTCACACTGCTTTTGATAAAGCGGGGTTGACCTGGGTGCCAGATGCAAGTACACAATGCACGTATCAGTGCTCTGGAAGCAGCTTGTTACTGACGCTTCCATCCAAGCTTCTCTGGATTTAACTGTTGGCCCAAATGTTGATTAAAGCAAATGTTTCTACATCCCTGCTGCAATCTGGCTCATGCTGTGACTCAATCAACAAAAATATGGCTAAACAGAACAAATAGAAATGTTCCTTGCGAAAGTGAAACCTTCACCCAGGCATGGCTGTTTGTTACTGCGTCGGGTCACAAACAGCAGTCATGCATTTTGTCTCGCTCTACCCAGGTCAAAACGTGTCGACCCACATCCTGAGGTGGGTCGCTGGGACCCAGGTCAAGCCAGGGATGACCCAGGTACGTGGTTTCACCTGGGTAGGAGTGCCAGCGTGAAAGGGGCTATAGCCAGAAAAGCTTGTACAGCAGTTATGACAATAGAACTATAACGATTAGATTTCTTAAAAAAAAAAAAAAAAAAAAAAATCTATTGTGTAGAAATAATTGTTTAATTTTCATTTCAAGTAGTTTTGAGGATAAATATACCCTTAAGATCGTGTATCCAGTGTTCTTACAACAGTTTAACTGGATAAATATTCAAAAAAAGAGCTTGTGTAATGCCTGCTCTTGTACTTTTATAATTGAGGCCATGGAAAAATTAAAATGGCTCGTTGTTGTTGTTATTATTAGTAGTAGTCGTAGTATTAAAACAGCCTGGCTGGAACACTGTGTGTGACAGTATTGTTTCCCCTTTTTTCTGCCTCACCTCATCCAAACAGTTGACACGGACACCTTTGCATCCCAGCACTCTTGACGCCTCCTGCACATTTCCTATCCAAGAAATAAAGTTAATTATATTTATCAAAATATATAGTTTGGCATATTTAAGTTGCTACATTTTTAATATGCAATCGGTATACTAGTGGAACACATAAAAACAACGTGCATTATGCTTGGACTAAGAAGACAGAATTTATTAGACAGACAGTACAGTATCTCACTTTGAAATAGCAGCAAGGCGAATATTCTGTGTATACACACACACACACACACACACACACACACACATATATACATAGTCTTCCTAGGCTGTACACCAATACCATTTTCATGCATGTAGGCCTACACAAACTAAACATTCGCTCTGAAAATTTAAGATAGAATAAACGTTGAGAGCTACTCACTTACTGTAAATGTTTAATGCACGTATTTTTAACAACACCTAGCTTAACATAAAGTATGTACAGTAAAAGCATGATAATTGTATGTAATTTTATTGAAAATCCCTTACATATAACGCCCCCATCTTACCTGCTGTAATAGCGTTTATTAACTCTTTCTCTTCATCGGCAAGATCTCCTTTTTTCGGAGGAGCCATACTTTTATTATTTTAAATATTACTTGGAGAACTATTCATATAATTGCAATATAGTGTATACAAAATCTAACGTGTTCCTAAAACAAGGGAACCTTCCTGCATCCCATCAGTTCACAAGCAACAGAGTATAAACAGCTCGGCGCGTTAAGACTTCCTCTGGATGTTCCATTAGGCAACCAGAGAGGGGTTTGGTAATGTATAATTGTTCAATTTTAGCACATATATACAAAGGGTGAAAGAAGGCATATACGTTTTAAAAGTTTTAAATAATTATAACTAACATATTAAAACAGTTTTGGGGAGTCATGTGTTAGACTTATTTGAGGTATAATCTGGCTAAATAGAGAAACACCCCCATTTAGCCGGGTCCCGTCAAAGTCCCTTTCTAGTTCAGTAGGCTGAAGAGTAGTCGTAGTGTCCACGTGAATCTATCTGCTCTTGACTCCTGAATTGTCTAAAATACGTCTTCTCAACAACGGCAACTACTGAGCGGTAAGTGTCACATACTAAATTGTTACTGTTTGCTGTAGATGCAGAGTTGTGTTAAGCTACTAAGATACTCAGAGGTATAGGTATTGTGCCCACAATACACGTTTGTATTATTTTATTTGGATAATGATAGTGGCTTTATTATTGGGCATGTTGCATAGTGTATATAATATTAAATGTTGATTACAGGACACTATGTACAACTATTACCTAAATACAGCAGTATTATTATTATTGTTGTTGTTGTTGTTAATTAGTGATTGATCATTACATTTAGAAGATTTTAACACTGACACTTCAGGACTAAGAAATAAACAGAACCAAAATGAAGCCTACATAACTAGAAAATAAGTTTTCTTGCTAAAGATAAACATTAGCTGTGCACTGTATTTATGGATGTACTGGGGTGTTCTTTTATTCCCTGATTCAATCAACAATGTGAGCTAAAGATTATTCCACAAAGTTTCATCTCAACTGTATAAGAGGCTCTGTATGTTAAAAAAAAAAAAGTGTGATGTCAAAACATATAGACTTCCACACTATACCCCCAATGCCTAGGAAATGATACAGTGCATGGCTTTATTGGGTCTTGTTCCAGTGTCATGGTCTAACTTTTTCTTGGTATAACTTGAGGCAGGGTGTGTGGTCCCCCATCCTATTACATAGTGTAGCACACTGCTGTTGCAGATTCTGACGCAGCAGATTAAATGAGGGTAAGACCTCTGTAGCAGTTGGTGCAAATTAATCTAGTTGATACACTTTCATGGAACAAGCTTGTTCAATGGTTCGTGAGTAGTTTCTGTCCTATGATAATAACAGGTGATATTAACGTTCAGTATTGGAGCAAAAGCCACTGTAAACATCACAGAAAGAACCACAATTAGCTTGCCCATTCAATTTAGTTAGGTTTAATATTCAAGTACAGCAAACATACATCAATGTAGTTCTTTCTACAACATGCCTAGCTTCTATTAAACATTGTGTGAACTCCATGCTGTTCACATGACTTCAATGAGGTAATATAACACTTGCATAAAGCCTGACCTAGTCTCTGAAGTTAGTGTGCCATGGATAAGGCATATATATATATACAGACGTGCTCAAATTTGTTGGTACCCCTCCACAAAAAACGAAGAATGCACAATTTTCTCTGAAATAACTTGAAACTGACAAAAGTAATTGGCATCCACCATTGTTTATTCCATATTTAATAGACATCAGACTTTGCTTTTGATTTTTTATTCAACATAATATTGTAAATAAGAAAACAAATGAAAATGGCATGGACAAAAATGATGGGACCGCTAACCTAATATTTTGTTGCACAACCTTTAGAGGCAATCACTGCAATCAAACGTTTTCTGTAGCTCTCAATGAGACTTCTGCACCTGTTAACAGGTAGTTTGGCCCACTCTTCCTTAGCAAACTGCTCCAGCTGTCTCAGGTTTGATGGGTGCCTTCTCCAGACTGCAAGTTTCAGCTCTTTCCATAGATGTTCGATAGGATTCAGATCAGGACTCATAGAAGGCCATTTCAGAATAGTCCAATGTTTTGTTCTTATCCATTCTTGGGTGCTTTTAGCTGTGTGTTTTGGGTCATTATCCTGTTGGAGGACCCATGACCTGCGACTGAGACAGAGCTTTCTGACACTGGGCAGTACGTTTCGCTCCAGAATGCCTTGATAGTCTTGAGATTTCATTGTGCCCTGCACAGATTCAAGGCACCCTGTGCCAGGCGCAGCAAAGCAGCCCCAAAACATAACCGAGCCTCCTCCATGTTTCACTGTAGGTATGGTGTTCTTTTCTTTGAAAGCTTCATTTTTTCGTCTGTGAACATAGAGCTGATGTGACTTGCCAAAAAGCTCCAGTTTTGACTCATCTGTCCAAAGGACATTCTCCCAGTATGATTGTGGCTTGTCAATATGCATTTTAGCAAATTCCAGTCTGGCTTTTTTATGTTTTTCTTTCAAAAGTGGAGTCCTCCTGGGTCTTCTTCCATGGAGCCCACTTTCGCTCAAAAAGCGACGGATGGTGCAATCAGAAACTGACGTACCTTCACCTTGGAGTTCAGCTTGTATCTCTTTGGCAGTTATCCTTGGTTCTTTTTCTACCATTCGCATTATCCTTCTGTTCAATCTGGAGTCGATTTTCCTCTTGCGGCCGCACCCAGGGAGGTTGGCTACAGTTCCATGGACCTTAAACTTCTTAATAATATTTGCAACTGTTGTCACAGGAACATCAAGCTGCTTGGAGATGGTCTTGTAGCCTTTACCTTTACCATGCTTGTCTATTATTTTCTTTCTGATCTCCTCAGACAACTCTCTCCTTTGCTTTCTCTGGTCCATGTTCAGTGTGGTGCACACAATGATACCAAACAGCACAGTGACTACTTTTCTCCATTTAAATAGGCTGAATGACTGATTACAAGATTGGAGACATGTGTGATACTAATTAAAGAAACAAATTAGTTTGAAATATCACTATAATCCAATTATTTATTATCTTTTCTAAGGGGTACCAACAAATGTGTCCAGGCCATTTTAGAATATCTTTGTAGAATAAGCAATAATTCATCTCTTTTCACAGCTTCTTTGCTTTATTCTATGACATACCAAAGGCATGCAAGTATACATGATAAAATAGCTTTTAATTTCATCACTTTTCAGGAGGAATGAAGCATTATTTCAATGAGCTGTAAGGGTACCAACAAATTTGAGCACGTCTGTATATACATACATACATACATACATACATACAAGGCCAGAGCCAGAGTTTGTGAACCTTTGTTACTGCTGGAAAACTTTAGCTGGAAAGTACAGTGTATTTACTCACCTGCTTATTTTTTTTATTTTTCATCACTATTTTAACCTATATTTGTATAATCTGCTTTTGTGGTATAAAACATTTCAAATCCCCAAAACAGTTGCCAAGAAGGAAGAAGTAGTAAGTACAGTGGCTTCTAGTTAGAAATGAACTAAAATTGATTTTATCCAATACTCTGCCATATGTTCTCCTTTTAGTAGATAGTAAGTACGCATGGAGAGTTTCAAGGTATTACAAATCTTATTTTTCAGAAAAATGTCTCCCAGGGTAGTTACAACAAATGTTCTATATGGTTAGCTTTGACTATCCTGTCAGATATTTTCAGTTTGCTGTCTTTTTTGTCTCTATGTTTTGTATTCAGTAGTTAATTAACTATGGGGCATGGGCTTCAACAGCAACCCTATGGGAATTGTTTTCATTGTGTTCACCATTGCTTCTTCTGTGAACCAAATGTCTGCAGCCTACATCAGCTGGATAACCACAACATGTGTGTCCTTTATTGTTTTACTGTCTTAATTTGTACAATTTGCAAAATGATTTCTTTGCACAAGAGCCAAGCAGCCGTACTTCATAGTGCAGTACTGTTTGAAATATGCAGGATTGGTAGCTGAATTCTCTATTTATCCAGGGTAACACTTGCATTGTCAATGTTTTCCCTGATTGCCATGCAAACATGTCTCAGTTCTGCCCTGTGATGCACACCCAATCTTTGGTCTTTCTTTTTGAGACTGGAATACTCATCTAAAAACAATAACACTCATGACCTAAGCACGATTCAAATCCAGGTATTTGCCACATACATCTTTTTCTTTTTAATTGTGAAATTGTGGTCAATTCGGTTCTTTCCTTGACTTTCAGGAAGTTTATTAATAAGCAACAGAAACCAGTGCTAACAGGCCAGCGGTTCAAAACCAAGAAAAGGGTTATGTGCAGCTGTTGCTAAGCAACAGTTATCCTATTCTGTTTTAAATGTTTCATGTTTGCTTAATTTGATATAACCAAACTGCATTTACCTGATCCAATATCAAATTCGACTCCAACTATTGATAACCTTAATATCATACCCACTAGCTGTCCAATACCTAGATTTCACAGTGCAGGTTTGTTTCTATAATTGTATTCCCTTGAGCTTTATGTGGTTGTTTATGTGTTAGTCTATTAATTGCCTGTTGTGGCTGTTGATTTTACTCCAATTTAAGAGGCACAGAGTTAAACACACCATAGCTCTCTTGAAAATCAACACAGTAGGAGTAATGCTGTGCAACCACACAATATAAGGAAAACCTTAAAGGATAAAATCCTGTATTGTTATGTCTTTATCAGTCTCCATCACAAAGATATTTAATTACCCTCACAAAACCATTAGGTTTTCTTTTTATCTGACTTGAAAATGAATACATAAGATTTTTCTGCGCTATAATGTTTTTACACCCATTGAAAATGTTCAAACTAGGCTCTGGAGCTAGCCATTGTTTAATGGTAAAAATGTAACTTTGAAATACCCACACACTTAAGGTGTATCACTGGCATTATCCATAATGGACGAAAGACTATTCCAAGCACAACCATTATACCCTGTGTTTGGTTTATAATAATGTAGAACAGTGTCTGACTGAATCCAGAAAATCGTATTAGTCACGCTGCCATTCATAGCTGAAATAAACAGCCTTTTGAAACTGTGCCCATTGATCATTGTCCACACTGGTAACCTCTGTGTAAGATTATATAGTGTAAACAAATGAATATTAATGGGACTGTTTACTGTATATAGCATAACATTTGTTAGCCAGTTTTTAAAAAAAAAAAAAATCTGACACCTGTTAAAATGCAAAAACAGTTGTCTCCTTGTAAAGCATTAAATGGCTTAGACTTCAGTGCAATGGCAGCTTTATCTGCATAGTGTATCCGTCTGCCTGTCTAGCAGTATTTCTGAAAGCACAGAAACAGACCTCTGTAAAAGGTTGGGAGTTCAGTGTGTGTTCCTAAAGCATATTCGAACATATTAGAACTAGAAGTTCTGATATGTAAATAACTACTGGTATTGAATTCACTTCCTATAGCCTCACTTTTTTAACATTTGAAAAATTGTATTCCCTCTGCTTTCAAAAGCAAGGAATGGAAATTGTCCCTCAAGGCACCACATTCACACAAAACAAACAGCATGTTATCAAGGGATAGGTGATTCATATGGGCTTTACTACTAATTAACATGATCTAGTTCCACAATGTCAAATATACCATGTGCTCTTTGTGAAATAAATACCAGGGATTATTCTTGGGTTCTGCATATTCAGAAGTTAGAAACCACACAACTTGAGCAACTGACAGCTTTCGGGTCCTACAATTGCTAGCTGTGAAAGTTAACTTTTTGTAATGTAGGCGTGTATAGTACTTCCCGCTGAATTAAAATATTGGAATTGCTTAGAATCGGTTGAGGGGACGAAATGAATTGGTGCTGAATAATAATACATACAGAAAAAGACCATTTCTATATTTGACACTGCAATCTTTTTATGCAGATGAAAAGGAGAAGTTCGAGCCTACAGTGTTTCAAGACATCATTATTCAAGGTCTCAATGAGGCTGGGAGTGACCTGGATGTCACACTTGTACTTTGCTTGAACAAAAGTTACTGTATTTCTTGCTCTTATTGTATTACTTGTATTGTAACACTTGAAATGTATTTGCTTACGATTGTAAGTCGCCCTGGATAAGGGCGTCTGCTAAGAAATAAATAATAATAATAATAATAATAATAATAATAATAATAATAATAATAATAAAAGTTTCTGGATGTCACCTGATCAAGACTAGATTACCGTCGCCATGCAGACACCCTCTTTGACATCCTCATTGCAGGGAGCATGCTTGGTAAGCAAACTGCTTGTATTTACCTTAAACCATTCCCCATATGGTTTTAAAAATATTGCATATCATCACATGTACTGTACTTCTGTGAAGACTAGGAGCTGAAAGGGAATCGTCCAATCCATACAAATCCTGAAATATCAATGTAGCAACACTGACCCATGCATTGAACTTTGTTGAGGCTTGGATTAGTTATTATTATTATTATTTATTTCTTAGCAGACGCCCTTATCCAGGGCGACTTACAGTCGTAAACAAAAATACATTTCAAGGATCACAGTACAAGTAATAATACAATTAAGAGCAAGATAAATACAATGACTTTAGTTCTTGCAAGTACAAGTATGACAAAATATGATTCAATAACGGAGCAGATAACAGTGTCAGTGATAGTTACATCAGGATATAATTAAATACAAAATACTACAGATTAAATAACACTTGAAAGATTACAGTACTCTAAAGTACAGGATTAAATGCAGTAAATTGCTGAGGGAAGGGCAAAGAGATCATGAATATTAGTAATACAGGAAATATGTTTGAGCAAAGAGATTTCCTCATTACAATGCTGTATAATTATACAAAGTCCTTTACCCCTGTGCACAACACATGTAGTCCGGGTTTGTACTGGCCTCTGGCGACAGCTCTGGTTCTTTTTTATCAACTATGTTCTTCTTAGTTACACACTAATGGCAGTTTCTTTTCAAATGTAAACTACACCACTGTTTTCTGAAGCTGTTGGCTGAATGCTCAGTCTGAGTTTGTGAACTGCTCGATTCTATTCTTGGGGCTTTGATAAGGTTGCATTTTGATAACCCAGAAGCTGTCAATAAAACCCCCCAAAGTACCCACTCCAACCTTTTCAGAATTAAAACAGTTTTGAATGAGCACATTGTGCTTTTTAAAAAATGTTTTTGATGCAGAATGCAGTAGCTGTCTTCTCTCCTGCTGGCTACTGTGTTTAGTTAAAAAAACACAAATCTCATTTTGAAGAGCGCATACCCCTCCAGTATTTAACTTTTGCTTAAGCAACGCGCATCATTGTGTAGCAACAAATCTTTGTACATAGCCGAAACATCCTCTGAGATGGCTGAAGAGTTGATGCTGAAGACTGGAGCTCCCTCAAATATAATGAACAAGTTTCCTTACTGAAGCCATTGTGTTCACCAGTTCCTCAATCAATTTTGTGCAGAGCACAGTCTGGTGAATTAGTCAGTGAATAGAAACAACAGCTGGGTTTTGTGCAGCCAGCCGGCTGGTTAAACCTTTTTGAGAACCAAGCATATTCACAATCAAGCTTATTTTACGGAAATCCAGATGGTTATTTAAAAAAAAAAAAACGGTTAGTTCTCCAAAAATGATTTCTCCGGTGGTTTGGCCGTGCAAAGGTAGCAATCATAACAGCTCCTCTAAAAGATTTGTCATCAAAAAAGCGGACGAAAGTTGACAACTGGGCAATGTTGTTGTCGCAGGATTCATCGTGCAATAGACATAAATTCAGCCTTTTTAAAAGAGTCCTCATGTCTTACTGCGCTATTGTCAGACAACGGAATCTGGTTAAGCAGATCTGTAACAGGGGTGGGTAATGAAACCAAACCAGTATAGGGGTGTGCACGGCTACAGCAGGGAAATTACACTCAGGCTAAGCCACCATCATGCCGTGCAGTAATCCGACTACGCCACTTCTATAAAAAAGAGCAACCAAAATTTAATGTTTCCCAATTTTCCCCTGTAGTTTAACAGCACAGGTTATTTTATTGGGAAGGAGCAATGCATGAACCACAAGGAAAGTAGAGGACAAGCAAAATGGGGTTCAGTGTTTTTATTTATAAGGTAAAATATGCTTTTTGCATTTACAAAAATAAAATATATCAAATGGATCCTTTTTTCCAGGGCTTCATAAAAACAAAGGCATATTCGCTTCGCATATCAGCTTCACAAATTAGACACAGTAGTTAACATGTCAGCCTCACAGGTTATAAAGCACTGAAGGGCACCTAAGCAGAATACAACAATCCAGAGTTAATTGCACTGGTGAATTGGAGACGTGGTTGAGGACTCGGTCAACAAAATATATTCAAATCAAAATAACGTGGTGCTCCAACAAAACAAAACCTAGCGAGTCCTGAATCTCACCTCCAATGGAGTTCAGATATCGAGCATGTATTCCATGGACTAAATATTCCCATTCTCACAGCTATCAAAGAAAGGAACTGGGTTTTCATTTTACAGGCTAAATAATCACATAGGAGTCATTCTAGATCTCCTCCTACCCCTCTCACTACAGTGTGATTATTTCATTTTGTGATTATTTCATTTTGCCCCGTTCCAGCCCTTGCCCGTTTTTCAGGGAACACAAAAAAGATACAATATCAAAAATACATATCTGAAAATAAGTAGGCTTCCATTTAGATGTACTGTATTGGTTTTGTTGGTACAGTACTATATTTTCAACAGAAGTATTTTAATTCAGAACATATGATTCTGAAAATATCACTTGCCGAAAGAGACGGCATGTGGATTGTAATACAGTACATACTTTTAAATCTGATACGTATTGTGGCAGTATGTAAAATTCCTCATTAACGACCCAACAGTAAAATTAAATCAAAATGTTACCCATGCACAGAACTGCACACAACGTAAAAGGTAATGCAATTTAGCAAAAGATTTTTAAAAAAGACAGTATCCAAAGTCAGTATTAAAAATTGCAGAATATAGTGCTCGATAAGGCCCTAATGTCACAGTTCACTTGCAAATGAAAATGCACAAAAACAAGTAAAGATCACAGATTTACAAAAAATACATCACAGCATCTAAAACTGTTTAATGATTACATTGTCGTAGCTTGTCTCTTCGCTTTGTTTTGGCTGCATTTTCGTCAGGTGAAACTGGATGAAGCGCAGTGTAACTGCACAGACTGATCTGGCATGCGGAGAGGAAAAAAAAACCACGGGCAGCGACGGATATTCAAATAAATTGTAACATTGAAGAGAAGGGCTTTGTATCACAAAACTGGTGATGGAGTCGGAAATCCCGTGTGACAGGTAAGTAGATTAATTTGTTACATATATATAATGGGGATTGATTTTATTCTTAATACAAGGGCGGTAAAACGTGACTGACGTGTATCTGGGAAACGGATATCCGAGTGCTGACTGTATGCAGATACACACCACTGCCAGCATACGCTACAGTTCATAAACTTCGCACACAAAGTAGCAGTTTCTCAGAAAACCCTACCGCTGCTCCTATTTCCCAGTCCGACATCCATGCTCACACAAACTGCTTGTTATCCTGAACTCGTCCTCGTCCTCCCAGCTCCCTCGTTCTTCTTAATGAAGCTTTATAAAGTATTCAGCTACAAACAATTGGACTAACTAATCAATTACAATGCGGTATGCTTTAAAAAAACATAAATATAAAATAACTAATAAAAAACGACACATCTTAAATTATAAATACTAAATAAAGTGCAAAGAAAGCTTAACCCTGTTACAGATCTATAGCTGATTTACTCACTTTCTCATCATTACTGAGCACTTCATGCAGCCTTTCTATTACACAGGCCTTAACAAGCTCCACTTCAGTGGATCTTCAGTGTCATGCTACCCGTAAGGATGCTGCGGTCGCATTTTCCTGTTGGGATGCTGTTCGACTGATCATAAGGATAGAACGCCTGTAAGAAGAAATTAAGCTTTAATTTGTTCTTTGCGGATTGTAGATTTCAAAGGAAAGCTGTCATTAAAATGATCGTGTTTCATCTCAGCAGGTTAGGTTTCCATTCTCACGGCCTAGTAAATATTCTTCTATCCACTCGCAATTAAACTACCGATTTTCACTATCGACTTCCGTTTGGAAGCCTTTTTTTTTTTTAAAGTAAGCTTTGTTTTTTAATTAACTGTGATAACTGCTCCTGTCCTTGTAAATTTCCACACTTTCCTCAACTGCAGATACAGAGTCTCTCACCCTCACTGTATCTGACATCACTGGAGAGCTGAGAAGGACGTTCTGTTCTGTGCAGTGATTGATTGGCTGTTTCCGCGGAATAGACCATTTTCTTTGCTGAAAAGCACCCCTTCTCTCTCACTTTCCTCAGCTTCACACACAGGTCCTTTCTCACTCTCATGTCCTTCTGTGTTCTCGCGTGATGTCACAGACACTGCTTTTATTTTTCTAAATATAGTATGATTTGAACAGTACAATATCTGGTCGTAGTGCGGGCCATGAATCAGGCTTTCAAGGGCCTGATGTGGGCTGCCTATTGGGGACCACTGGTGTAAAACAACTGGCATTCAGTTATATGCATGTTCATTATACATCTTACAATGGACAAGTAACTGCTGCCTAGCCTATTCAAAAATGTGATGTCACTGTTCCGACATAAGTACTTGTGATGAACTGTTTTATATCAGAATTGTGAGTTTACACATTTTTGAGAATGTGGGTAAACCTAAAGGGAGCTCTTGATGGAGTGCTTACCGTTCCAAAAGTTGCTCAAACTACTAAGTCCATTAAACATGTATTCAAATGTATTTCTCTTCAATCTGCTTTTAAATTGTGAAAACCCATGCATTCTTTGTACTGCTTATTTAAATATAATTGCCATGCATGCAGAGATACAGTAATTATATTTAATCACATACTTGTATGCTTTGCTAATGAGTTTTCGCTCCTCAGGTCTTCAATAAGCTCATTAGGTGATACAAATATCTCGAAAAGGTGATTGAAGAAGAAATCAAGAAGGTATTATTATCTTTAGATATTTCAGTTTAGTTTGAATTGGATAGATTTACACGGGTTCAAATTTGCATTCCTAATGGTTTTTTTTTTTTCTTAAACAACAGCAATTGGGTGAATAAAGTGAAAAATTACAGTATTTTATAATGTTGCACTGCTATTTTCTCTGAACTCTGAGGGAAACTGGCAAACAGGTTGTGATTTTTCTAAGGCTATGCTTATTATGTGCTGAACTGTAAACCTTGAATAAAGCAATCAAGTTGAATATAAAATGGGAATTAGCCAGTACATCACCTTACAGGTCAAGTTCAGTCTTAGTAATCGAACAAAAACAATTAGGAACAATGATCAAGACAACGCACTTTGAAATGCTGACTATTGAAAATAAGATGCTGTCATCTCAATTATTTTCAGAACTGCACAGTGACTGCCATGGTTTATAGATACATTTATCATACATTCTCTGAGACCCAGTTGCCCGTTTCTGAAACCTGACCCAAAAATGCTCTGCATTGCAACTGATGACCTGAGTGAAGAAGCCATTCTGAAGAGGTACAAAGAAGCACACGTGGCCAAAGGCAAAAGTATCTTTCTGGAGCAAATGAAGAAGTTTATTGAATGGCTTTAAAATGCTGAAGAAGGTACTTATTTAGTTCAGTACTTTTGAGCGACTGGTCCATTTTCTACTTTTGTTTTAGGTATGTATTGTGTAGGTCCTTTGAAAATATGTTACCTTGTGTAACTAAACTGATTTACAAGGTTTTGCTAATCCTATTTACATGGCACCCTAAGACAAATATAATATTTGCAGATTCGTAATCTGATTTGTATACATTTATTATAAACACAGATAGGTGGTTAAATTCGACTAGCTGCTCCCTCTTTTTGTTGTTTATCAGACTGAAATGTCATCTTAAATGAAATTAAGTAGAAATGCTGCCATCTAGTGGTGTGTATAGTTTAAAAAAATAGGCCTTATTTACAAACTATTGACGCATTATATTTCCTGCAGCTGGATTCACAAACAACTTAACTGCTATGTATCTGCATCAAAGCATCACTTTTCTATTTGAAATCTTATCTAAACATCTCTACACTAGGTATCCTGATAAGATTACATTTTTTTACCCTGGTTCAGCACAACTCAGACAATACGTCTGACTTCACTTTTATATATTCTTATTTCATTTTCAGACATGGGGTACAGTATTTATAAAACAATGCAAAGATATTCATGCAATTCTTTATTCTCTTTCTTTTTCAGAGTCTGAATCATGTGAAGACTAAGACAATAATCATAAAGACATAGTCTAAAGCAGTCAGCATCTTTCAGTTGCCTCTGGCAGCAAAAATGATTTCACTCCAGCAGCTGATGAGACATTGCAGGCTAGCCTTTTCCTTTGTAATGCAGAGTAAATGTTGTAGATGTAGCCTTGTGGTATCAATTGTATTCTGTGGGCCTCTACCTCTGGCTTATTGTGTTCTACATTAAAGGAAAAGCCATTAATCTAAGAGCCATATAGCAAAAGTGAGGTGAAATGAAACAACTACAGACTCGTTTCAGATATTATGAGAACACCCCTATTGTAGTTTTTATTTTTTGGTCCGTATTTTTATAGTTCATTATTGACTTGTTTATGTTACTTGATTTTTTTAATAAATGGGTTTTATATATTAAATCCCTTCCGTCTTCTGCACAGTCTGTCACCTCATAGTTCTGATTTTATTGTTCTTTAACAAAACAGGGTTATGTAATTTGATGTTTTTAAGAGTTCCTGCCTATTGTGGGCATTTATTTTTTTTTATTTTCAGGGTTCAAGAGTTCAAACATAAAAGCCACTGCAATTACACTTGAAATCCTATCACCTCGGGTCAACAAGAGCACCCTTTACCGTTTCAACCTGACTAACTTTTTTTAAATATCTGTCGTATACACAGGGCCACAAACTTAACACAGCATAAACTTGGTACAATTTAGTCGTGATATTTTGATATAACGTTTCCTTTTTTCAATATCCAGATTATAAACAAAGTGACCATTTCTGCAAAGATCCAGTTTGCATTATGTTTGCACCAGTGCAAAGCTAGCCTCACTTTTCAGCAGGAGAAAAAACTACAGGATATAAATGTTATAAAACTAGGTGTTTATTTATACGTTTCGAGCTAGTTTTATGACATTCAGATAATGGCTTAACCCCACTGCAATAGGATACTGCTTGTCAACATGTTGCTTATGAAACCTACAGCAGATACACATTGATGTCTGCCATAGCATCAAAGACAATTCCAGAATTGCATGAAGAGCAGAATATTCCACAATCACTTTTTCCAAATATTGATTAGCATAATGAGGCACAGATATATATATATGGGTCATTCCATATGAAATCAATCAAAAAATGCCAATTTTTCACTTGACGTCCTCTGATTTTGATAAACTTTTGCACATATTATTTTCTTTGGAAGAAATGGTTACACTGTGAATTGTAGGCCTCAGTTCATTTATGAGATAGAGGTCATCAAAGCTTAACCTGATTTGGACACCCACCCTACCTTTACATGGTCATAACTTCCTCCATAATTGACATAGAAAGCTGGTTTTGGTGTCGTTTAAAAGCTCTCAAATAGAACTATATATGCATTATATCAAAACTGATGTGAAATACAATATTAAGAAAAAAAAAAAAAGTTGTGTGAATCTGTGACCTTGACCTCAACCAGGCCAAATCACATAACCTTGGATTTTTGTCAGTTTTTGATAGATTTTAGCCTAGACCCTTATCTACATTTCCTGCAAGTTTCACTTTGTGCCTTGCATTAGTTGAGGCACAGCACAGAGTTGAATGCAGAGTGTCAGGTGAGTCTTCTAAGTGAAGCGATTACACACCCAATACAATTAAACAAAAATATTTATCTGGAATATAGTGCCGTTCGAGAGCTTTAAAACAACAACAAAACTACCTTTCTGTGTCAATGGAGGAAGTTATGACCATGGAAAGGTTGGGGGGGGGGTCCAAAATGGGTCAACTTTGATGAGCTGTATCTCATGAACGGAATTTCACTCAGGCCTACAATGTATACTGTAACCACTTCTCCCAAAGGCAAACATGCATGGACATTTAAATCCAAATCAAAGGAGGTCAAGGTTTTTGATTTCATATGGAGTGACCCATTTATATATATTGTAACACAGCAGGGAGGGGGTTAATCCTCCCTGCATGGTAGAAAACATGTGCGAATGCACATTTGTGTTAATTGTTAATTATCCCCTGCACCTGGTAATTATTGTTAAATTAGGACCAGGTGCAGGGTATATAAGGGGTGCAGTCAGTCTGCTCAGTGCTGCTGTATAGAAGGAGGCAGATAGTGTGCTCTGTCTCCGAGCAGTCATACAGAAGTAAGTGCTGTGTCAAACCTGTGTGGTTTTAGTTTGTTGGGTTTTGTTTGGTGGGGAAACGGCTTAGCCGTCCTACTTGTAGTCAGGGTGTTCCTGAAAGTTAAGTTAGTGCTCGTAAAGAGCTAGATGTTTGTTTTGTTTTTGTGTTACTGTTTGTATTATTAAAAGTGCGCGGAAGCGCTGAACCCCCAATTTCTGTGTCTGGGTCCATTTTTAAAGGGGCAACGAACCCGAGTGGGTGCAAGTTCGTCACACGTGGTGTCAGAAGCTGTGGGCGCCCCTACGACCCAGTAAAAAGAAAAAATGGATTTTCAAGAATTGATCGAGAAGATCAAAAGAAATACAGCTGCTCAGGAAGAGCAAAACAAGAAGTGGAGAGTGGAGCTAGGGCTACCAGAGCCGGAGCCTACAGAGCTGGACCTGCTGCTCCAGAAATGGGAGGTAGAGCAGCTGCCCCGAGAGCCAGAGAGGGTGGAGCTGCTGTCCCGAGAGCCAGAAGGGGTGGAACTGCCAACCCGAGAGCCAGAGGGGGTGGAGCTGCAGTCTCGGGAGCCAGAGGGGCTGGAGCTGCCATCTCGGGAGCCAGAGGAGGTGAGGGAGTCAAAGGGGGGGGGGGGATGTGGCCTTGGAATGGCCGATCAGTGCTGTGCACTTAAGGGGGGGGAAGTGTAACACAGCAGGGCGGGGGTTAATCCTCCCTGCATGGTAGAAAACATGTGCGAATGCACATTTGTGTTAATTGTTAATTATCCCCTGCACCTGGTAATTATTGTTAAATTAGGACCAGGTGCAGGGTATATACGGGGTGCAGTCAGTCTGCTCAGTGCTGCTGTATAGAAGGAGGCAGATAGTGTGCTCTGTCTCCGAGCAGTCATATAGAAGTAAGTGCTGTGTCAAACCTGTGTGGTTTTAGTTTGTTGGGTTTTGTTTGGTGGGGAAACGGCTTAGCCGTCCTACTTGTAGTCAGGGTGTTCCTGAAAGTTAAGTTAGTGCTCGTAAAGAGCAAGGTGTTTGTTTTGTTTTTGTGTTTCTGTTTGTATTATTAAAAGTGCGCGGAAGCGCTGAACCCCCAATTTCTGTGTCTGGGTCCATTTTTAAAGGGGCAACGAACCTGAGTGGGTGCAAGTTCGTCACAATATATATATAGGAGGCTGTGTGTTCCAGTGGTTAAAGAAAATGGCTTGTAACCAGGAGGTCCCCGGTTCAAATCCCACTGACTCACTGTGTGACCCTGAGCAAGTCACTTAACCTCCTTGTGCTCCGTCTTTCGGGTGAGACGTAATTGTAAGTGACTCTGCAGCTGATGCATAGTTCACTCACCCTAGTCTCTGTAAGTCGCCTAAATAGACAAATAATAATAATAGATATATATATGTGTGCATATGCATACACAGACATTGTGTCAAGACCATTGCTGTACCTTGTAATGACCAGACTGAAAAGTAGTATTTTATAAGCCACCTGGCATGTTTATTATTTATAGAGTGAAACCCACTCCCCCAATATATACAACCGCAGCAAGCAGGATACTGAGCTGCTGTCTCTTTCAATGAATATCCCAGGTAAGTTAAAAACTTTCTTGTGGTAACTGTGGATATAGTGTTTCTTGTGACAGTATTTAACTTGCACGCCTCCCAGTGGATCATCCAGGAACAGTGACTTCTTTCAGTCCCTCCAGGTAAATAATTCACGTTTATAATCACTGATTTCTTATAGTTGCAGATGTTAATTGCATCTTTCTTTCCAATACATGCCCTGTGATTTTTAAGTTACTTTCTTCTTGCGCACTGACACACAAAACAAACTCAGAGTGGTAGTCACACGGTTTGTGTCGCCAAGCTGTTCCGTCTCCCTTCTGTGGCGCTGCAGCTCCTGGTATCCTCCGTGCAGATCCTTTGCTTGTCCAGCCTCCTGGCTGAACACAACCCACAAGAACGTTTTGTTCACCAAGTAAAACAATACACTTTTAGTTTTGAATTTACTTTGTTTCCAATTCTCAAAATCGGCTAAAGTAACAAAACTTTCTATTCAATTTTATATTCCTTCATGAAGGTTTTTCACCGGTACAATTTACTGCAACACATACAATCTCTCCAGCACTTCCTGGTTCACCCCCATGTGGCTTGTCCAGCTTCCTTATATTTTGCTGGAAGGCTGGACTTCAGGGCAAGGTACCTGACCCAACGACACCAGATGGGTGGTGGTCCGGGATGTGGTGGATGTGCTCTCGTCACCTCCTCCCCCTTCTCTGTAGCCCGCAGTTCTTCCTTCTCTGGTTCTCGGGCAGGCAGCTCCTCCCTCTGGCTCTTTCTCTGGCTCTTGGGTAGGCAGCTCCTCCCTCTCTGGATCTTGGGTAGGCACTCCCATACCTAATTTCTCCTCCTTCTGGTGGTGGAGGCAGAGGCAGCTCCTGTTCCTCTCCTCTCGGCAGTGCTGGCCTTACCTGATAATTTCCCATCCTTTTCAGAATTGTCAGCTGTTTTTACACTAGAAGGCTGATTTTAAAACATGATATTTATATACAATGGACAGTAGATCTCTCCAGGTAGATTGTAGTCCTCTGTATATCTTCAAGGATGGTTTTGGTTTGCTTTTTTTTTTTTTATTTGTGGTGCAACTCTTGTTTTTGTATAAGAAACACGTAGATACGTTATACACATATACATAGACTTCTCATACATAAAACAAGCTATTATTATTAGGCTATTATATTTTTAATAATTTTTAAAAACATGAATATTTTAGTTATGTTTATATAAGGCTAGTTATCTGATTGATTATTAATAACAATATGAATATATTGCTAAATGTATTTATATTTCTACCTTGTTTAAAAATGTACTTTGACTGAAATCCGTCATTAGGAGGAGAACGGCACGTTTCCATACAATCAATTCAACCATTTAATCGCTTAATATAAAGGGCAGCAGTGTGGAGTAGTGGTTAGGGCTCTGGATCCTTGACTGGAGGGTTGTGGGTTCAATCCCAAGTGGGGACACTGCTGTTGTACCCTTGAGCAAGGTACTTTACCTAGATTGCTCCAGTAAAAACCCAGCTGTATAAATGGGTAATTGTATGTAAAAATAATGTGACAACTTGTAACAATTGTAAGTCGCCCTGGATAAGGGCATCTGCTAAGAAATAAATAATAATAATAATAATAATAAACAAAATAATAGGCTAATAATCATGAACAACAGGATCTCCCAGATACTTGAAAAACACTTTTAAGCACTGCGTTTTCTTTTTGTTCAAATGCAGCTGCCCTAGTCTCTTCACAACTATATTGTATGTATTGTGCATCACAGTTCACATGGAATGAGGTTTCTTAATATAAATGATCAGTCAAATGCTGCTAATCCATAATTGTTTGTGAGCAATTTACTTACGTGATTTTTGTGTTCGGAAACATATCCTCAAACATTTGGTAATATTAATTATCGTGCACATTATATTGTTTGTAATACATTATCATACATAATATTAGTATTACGAATATACACCTATATATACCATATACAGCACCTCCCTGTCAGTTAATCGGGCAGACAGCACCTCCCTGTCAGTTAATCGAGCAGACAGCACCTCCCTCTGTTAATCGAGCAGACAGCACCTCCCTCTGTTAATCGAGCAGACAGCACCTCCCTCTCCGGCACCCGGGCAGACAGCACCTCCCTCTCAGTTAATCGAGCAGACAGCACCTCCCTCTCCAGCACCCGGGAGGGCAGCACCTCCCTCTCCAGCACCCGGGCGGGCAGCGCCTCCCTCAGTTATTCGGGCAGACAGCATCTCCCTCTCTGGCATCCGGACGGGCAGCACCTCCCTCTCAGTTACTCGAGAAGACAGCACCTCCCTTGTGCCCGAACTCCCCGAAGGCAAGGCACCAGCCTTGGTCCTGAAGGCCACTGAGGAGGTCCTCCAGCCACCATCCCACTGGGTCTGGAATGGGTCAGGTAGCAGCGGGTCCACTGGTCCATCTCCTGTCTCCTAACTGCTTGACGCCAATGTAGCGTTTCATCAGGAGGCAGAAAACGAGAGACGTTTGTTTCATTCAAAGGCTTTTATTCAGCACACCTTTTTCTCACACACACAGACCGCAGCTCTTTCAGCTACTCAGGTTACAAGACAGTGACAACAACAACCAAAATTGTGTCACAGCACCTTTTTATAACCTTAGCCATGCCCCGTTATGCAGATAGGGTACTAAGGCTCAGGCACATCTCATTGGCACTCAGCCGCACACTAGGACCAATTGGCACAGACAAAGACAACTGCACGGATCGCTACTATATATATATATATATATATATATATATATATATATATATGTATACACTGTATATATATATATATATATATATATATATATATACAGTGTGTATATATATATATATATATATATATATATATATATATATAATGTGTGTGTGTGAATCTACAGGTATATAAAGTCTACTAGCATATTGGTTTATTGCTATATTGTTATTTTTAAAAATAATGTTTATTTATTATTATTATTATTATTATTATTTATTTCTTAGCAGACGCCCTTATCCGGGGCGACTTACAATCGTAAGCAAATACATTTCAAGTGTTACAATACAAGTACAAGTAATACTATATATTTATTTAATGTGAAACTTGGTATGGGAGTGAAATACTGTCTAACCTCCAAGTTACTATCAACTTGTCTCCCTGCAAAACTGCATCACTCTGCAACACATACTACAAATGCTTTTTGAGAGAAGTTACTGGTAATTACTAAACTGAATTTCAAGGTTTAGCTCATGACATATGACACACAATATCTAATGATATCAAAATAATGTGATATATGCTGATGCTAATGTGTCTTTATATACCTTTATTTTAAACACCTCGGAATGGGGATCAAATTGGATTAGCTACCCCCTCTTTTTGTTGTTGCCCAGTCTAAATTGTCATCTTGAATAAAATGCAATAGAAATGCTGCCCTCTGGTGGTGTTTTATAATTACTAAATATAGGTTGTATTTACACACATTTGTTTTTAAGTCTGTTTTGTCAAATTCAAACACAGTAAAAGAATGATCAAATGTTTGTTATCCATTAACATTTTCTCAACTAGGGTTTATTGTTGTGTTTCAATGCTTTCTCTAAACAGCATAAAGCAAATGCAGTATTTTGTTCATCCACTGGAGGTAATGTGTTACATTGGGGCAGGTTAATGGTTGCAGTCTGGTCTATCAAATGCACTGGTTTGACATGATTCTGAGAGCTATACTGAGGCCACAGGTGTTCTTTAAAAATCAAAGCTTTAAAAAGTCACCTAGATGTAATGACTGAAACAGAAAATTATCTTAAGTAAATCTAAACAACAATAAAATAATTCTGATATTTCAAGCCCATATTTCCTCATACAAACTGTACATCTGAGACCTATGTAACTAATGGAAATGCAAAATTATTAAGATTGATGGAATTATTTTATTAGCTACAATTACTTTATTGGCTGGTTTCACAGATCCTGATTAACACTAATCTAGGACTACCTTACCCAAAATACCATTACGTAGTCCAAATTGGTTAAACTTAGTTTAAAAGGTTGTTTCTGGATTGGAGTTGCCCATTCCTGACATTCTGTGTTCATCTTCATTATTGCACCATTTGCAGGTAACACAAAGTCGTAGGGTTTTACAAACTGGGCCTGTGGCAGGGCAGTGTGTATAGACTTTGGAGGGCCATTTTTGTAGTCTTTTATCAGGAAGCCATGCTACTTGTAGGCTGATTGAAATTCAAACAGGCTTAGTATACCGACAACCTGCTAGGTAAATGTTAGCTTGATTTCTGGGGGTTAATTGACCTAAAATATGAGGAACTGTGGGCAATTAATTATCTATGTTTTGTTTACAATTAGCTTATCCATGTTCAATTGCAGTACAAATGGTGGCTGACAGATGGCAATATTCTAACCGGACAAAACACCAGACAGTACATCACTGTGAATCCACAACGTCCCCTTGGCAAAAACATATTGATTGTATTCACATTATCATAGTACTATTCTGTCTTTTTGTGGAGATCATTATATTTCATTATATTCAATGGGTGCGCTTTTCTATTCTGACAATATGTAGATACGGGATGGCTCGGAATCAGAACATTTGAAATATTTGTAACAGTAATGTATGTATTTTACGATATTATGAGCTAATAATCATTTTTACAGTGTTACAAATAGGCCGACATTTATACATAAATGTTAATTAGTCTCTAACATATATTTATATGTGTGCACGTAATCATTTCTTTTTTTATTTAAGATATACTGTATATATGCATGGTAAAATACTCCATAGCAAGGCACACGGACTGCCAATAAAATACTCAACCAAGTGCAATGCCATGAAATAAACTAGCAAAGCTGGTTTAATTTTTAATTCTGTTTTTGATTACAACATTAGTTTTATACATGATACAGACAGTTGCAGCTGGTGCAGTGGGGCCCAGGGTGTTTTAAAGGGAGTAAAGGATAACCGTGGTCAACACAGATGGGCTGTTTCGACACCGTTCTCATTGGACCACAACAAAAGTACAAAACAGGGAAGGGGTGGTATTCCGAAGTAGTATCATAGATAATAATTTCTAAAAACTCCCTGAGAAGAGCACTGTTTATTTTATTTTTCCAGTTCCGACTACGTACAATAGCAGTTAACTCACATTATACCTGTACCAACTGTGTCCCTATTTCTCAATATCCCTGCTCGCCCCTAAGAACCACCAGTGTCGAGTCCCCCCGACCCCCCGCCAAAAAAAAATACGTCTCTCAAATGTGAAACATACTGTCGCATACTACAGGCTCTACATGCATGACTGTAAAGCAGCCGACACCTTCCTTCATTATTAGTAGTTAACAGTATTGTAGTCGTTAATTTTATTTTACTATTACAATATACGTACAGGCAGCAGATGCTTCAAATATAGTGAAGACACATATATGTGTATATTATATGCACACATTAGTATTTCAGCAAAGATAAACTGCCAGTACATTCTGGGACTTTCACATGTCTTCCACTATTCCACTTAGAACGATACTAAAATTCTTAGTTCATAGCAAGAGTTAGACTAAGTTAGTCCCGTACTATAGTAGTCCTCTAGAGAGCAGCAGCAGTTATTTTTGGGTTTGTTGCAATTGAGACCTTTTTTAGTACGCAGCTGTGGACTAACTTCAGCCGCCAAGTTCGTTGCTTATTTAACTTGCGAACTAGTTTAGTACGTAATGGAGCTGCGAACTAACCACGGGGTCATCCCCACTTAGTACGCTGCTTTCATTTCGTTGCAATTGACCCTACATGTTTTACACGTCTCCAAAAAAATATTAGCCAACATTTAATTAAAGGAACAATGCGACTGAACCAGCCCTACTAGGACGTTTTGTATGCTGGAAACTATTGTATCCGACACCGGGGCCCAAATACAAGTATGCATTTTAAATCACCCATGAAACACAACCAAAGCAATACCCCGTGAACCAATACATACATCAAACAACAATAGACAATACAAAATAAACAAATTAAGCCAGGGGTGTGGGGGGTACCCTGGGGGTGTGGGGGGTACCCTGTTACAGTCCTCTTTAGAATATTTGCCTTGCCTTTGCAATTTTGCTCCGCAGAAGTGAAACCTGACCATTATCAATGCTAAAATATTCAGTCAATGCTTATCAGTCAGTGGTAAATTGAAACTAAACACCAACACTGAGAATTCTGCAGTCTAGGCACAGACAGGTGTGACCGTATTAAAAGTGACTTATTCTACCAATCAGTCGGCAAAGGAAATTAGACAGATATTTTCAACGTCGACTTTATAAACAATTTTGATGGATGAATAAAATAAAGATGCACTAACTTTGCAGTTGCATAATCCACTTGCTTTAATCTGACCTACCTCCTTGATACTGGCTCCCATTACACCATACTCATGCAACATTCATCACCTTATTTCAAACTCAGAGGAAAAATGATCAATTATTAACCAAGGAAACCAAAGGGGTGGGACATACTAACAGAAAAAGATCAGCATTACATTACTTGTGTATGTTTGTGTATGCATTTGCACCCCCCAATAAACTACCATCTACTGATCTACCACCTCATACCCCCTAGAAGAAGAAGAAGAAGAAGAAGAAGAAGAAGAAGAAATAGAAATGTATTCTATAAAGATCTTCCATGAAGAGGGAATATCTGCCATGGCTGCTCATAATTAGAATTTATCCAAGGGGGGGATCTGGTGGGGGGAGGATCTGCAATGTGATACTGGCCCTCTGCTTTTTCACATGGTACATCCCCTACACAATGTATGAAACTCAGTTACCCTGTCACAGTGAGATGAAAGGAAACTAACTCTGTTTGTACTGTATATGTTTTGTGTAAAGGTAATTTGACAATAAACTGGAAGATGAAAAATAATAATCATCATCAAATCCCCTAAGTACAAACCACTAGTCCCTTGCTATACTAGTTATAGGTACACACAGTTTGCAGGTGATGGTTAAGCATTATTCATTTATGAAAGAATGTATGGGTAGATTTCAACCTGCACGAAATAGGAAGATAACATTTTACATACTGTACTGTATCTCAGCCTTGCCAACCCTGACTCACCTTGCTCAACTACGTCATATACGGATGTTGATCTCGCGAAGTGCGGGTTAATCATATGCATCTCCGCATTGGTTTGCATATGTTTAAAGAAAATGGCACATTGGCCAATCGGAGCACTGTAGGTGTTTCTGGTTGTGCTGCTTGATCTACACTGCATTCGCTGCAAGACGTTCTGTATGCATGTGACTGCTGTGAAAATACTGATATAGGTTTTTGCAACGCTTATCTTTTTTTTCTTCGCGTGTTAAAATAATCTGTTGTTCCTTCTAATTTTTGAATTATTACAGCATTCACTATGGTTTGTGGCGGGTTTGTGTGTTCCAAGAATGCCCTCTGCGCCCTGAACATTCTCTACGTTGTGAGTATGTGAAATAACCTGATGTAGGCTGGTAATAAGAATTATTATTATTATTTTTTCTGTATGGGTAATTATAGCCACTATTCATGTTCAAATGTGTATAAACGTAGGCCTTTGTTTGTGCATACACTATATAACGTAGAGTGAAATCTTAAGGAATTATTCTACAAATTGTTGCTAAATGAAACGTTGGAATGACGTAGCCAAAGCACCTGTGGGAAGTCACCTGCACTGCCGCATATTGGGAGTTGCTGTGCTAATAAAACTCCATGGCATGACCTCCTGTTTTTAAAGTATGTTCGAATTATTATTATTTTTTTTAATTTATTTATAGACGTGTTAAAAATGCGCTACCTAAAATGTTGTGTGGTGTTTTTTTTTTTGTTTGTTTTTGATCAACTAATTTAATTTGCAGTATTTTATATATATATATATATATATATATATATATATATATATATATATATATATATATGTATGTGTATGTGTGTGTGTGTGTGTTTTAGATGTAACTTGTATAAGCAAGAACTTAGTTACGTTAAAACAAGTTCGTTTAATGTGTGTATCTTCAGTTATTCGACATGTAGCTGCTCTTCTCTTCATTTAAATACAGCTCAACAATTGCGGGAGAAAATCAAGTACTGACAAAAAGGATTTAAAAGTAATTTTCTTGCGGAACATGGTTGTGTCAGCCCATTAGTGTGATTAAATCCCTTCAAATGTGTGTGCACAGGGGAATCTGTGACAACACCCACACACAGTGGGAATGTAAACAATGTGAGGCAACTGTATGACACGTTATTTTTCCATATAGTTAAAGGTCTATAATTAAAATATATATATATGAGAGAGCCTTGTCACTGTTGATGGAACTTTGGACTGTAATTATTTTTAGCACTTTCCTATTGAGCATCAGACTGAGGGAATATTTGCAGGTGACTTAATTTGATCTCTTTGTTTTTTATTGAACATTTGTTATCTTAATATTATCACAGCTTGGGGCATGACATTAAGTTCTTTGAGAGCTCAGACTAAATGTTCAGTGCTTGAAAAACTGGCTTGCATGGAATGCATTCTCTATGAGGTTTGAAAGAGGTATTTTAGTGGTAAAACAAGATCACTTTTTCAAAGAAGTTATGAGCCCAGTTTTAAAATTATTTTCTGCATATTAGCTAGCAATGTCACTGGTCCCCTTAGTATGGTAAATATTTGTGTTTTCTGATTTATTTTCTGTATTGGGGATATTAACATTTTTACAAGGACAATTATGTAGGTTTAGGTTTACACATTTCATTCCTCCTGTTATGTACAATTCCATGGTCTGCTTAAATAGCCTCACTTGTGGACTATGTAAGTATGTCTGACATATGGAAATAATACTTTTCTAAAGCGAAAACAAGTGAAGAAAAAATCTTCCACACAAAGAAATGGGACCAGTGGTAATATTGTGAAATGCTAATACAAGATAAGAAACTGAATTTGAATGCCTAGGTTATCACTCCTTTAATATGCTCTCAGCATGAAGGAACCAACAAGCCCATGAGTTTTGAGAAAAATATGAACGAATGGAAAATATCACTAAGTTAAAACCTGCCTAACTAATTGGATGCTAAAAAAGTGAGGATAGTGTTGACCATTATAGCATATTGACTTAACTGAGAATAAAATAATGCATCACAGAAAATAACAAATGGTAAACGTGGTGTAAAATGGTCTTCAAATGTGGAAGTATTTTTATTTTGCTCCGCCAATGACTGGAAGCACACACACACACGCACACGCACACACACAAGCACACACACACACACACACACACACACACACGAGCACACACAAACACACACACACACACCATATGCTGTGTGCTTCCAGTCATGTATTTCTCCTGCAACAAAATATATAGATCTCTAAGTATTACTTCCTGGATGAGACTCATATTTTATAATTTAGTCTGATGTCCTACAAGCTTGCTTCATGATTTTTATTTTACTGTAAGTGTACAGTAAGTAACAACCTTTTCCTTGGAAATTGATTCACAGCCAGCATGAATCACAACACTGAATGTGGGAAGTCCTCTAATCTGGAACAACAGGAAGTTGAAAATATGTGTGTTTGTAATCTTTCCATGCTAGCACGTGATAATGCTGTGGAATTAACGTACACTTTCGGGACTGGTTTGCATAACCTGTTTTATTCTTGGAGCGTCTAATGCAGGGGTGGCCAACCCTGGTCCTGGAGAGCTGCTGGGTCTTCTGTTTCTAATTGAACAAATTATTTTCTTAATTGGTCAACACTAAAGGATTGTGTCTCCAGGACCAGGGTTGGCAAAACTGGAAATGGGGAAAATTGAGACTACTTAATTAACTGAAACTAAATACCGGCATTGTTATGCCAACCATTAGCAGGATTTCGATTGTGTACATATTGATCAAATAGCCTATTTATTACAGGGTTCTCCAACTGTTGTTTTTTCTTTGTGCGACATTCAGAATAAATGTTGAGTTATTTTTACCTCTTCCCTGTTTTAAGTAATGAATGAATAAAAATTGTACAATTGACCAATTGAAGTGCTGTGATGGTCGTCCTCAGCAGGATTTGAGACACATGTTGCTCTGTCTTGTGGTAGCCATATTGCAAGGAGGTGTGGTAGAATCAGTGTTAAAAAAATAACAAAAGTAGCCGGTGAACCAACTTATAAATGCTTAAAATTGAATTTCTGCTTGCTTTCCCCAGGTAGAGAGATGTGTGTCTTTAATTGCTGAAACCATCATGTACATAACTTGCTGAAACAACAGTACAGTACACCAGACCCTTTTATTATTAATAATAAAAACAGGGTTAACATAGCTGTTAATGTTGTGTTTCTAAAACAAGTTTGTTTAATTTGTGTATCCCTCCATGACTTTCCACCCAGTTTTGATTTTGTTCTACTTTGGAAACCCTGTAACATAATGCAGTGGAGCTAAAAAAAAAATGTAGACCCCACTGACTAAAATATTTGAGTAGGGTAGAACGAAAAACAACCTGCAGTCACGTGACTTTTGTTTTTATTTCAGTATTATAATGGGTGTATTAAATATATGTATCTTAACAGAATCTGACATCAAATACAAATAGTTCCCTTGTTTAACAGGAGCCTCTGATTAACAGATGACACAATCATTTTGAGTCATAACCATAATAATTTTGAATGAAGTCACATTAACCTACTTTTCAAGTTGCTGTATCCTGGCAACCAAAAGAGTATTTCTACTGCTTTTAAAATGTTACAAAATGTTTAAATGATTATTTTCCTTTAGACCAGTTCAAATGCCCGAATTCCAAAGATTCTATCGCCTCGCACAAATGGTTCAAACATATAGTTCTTCATATCGTATTGCCTACAATTCTACAGCATATTATGGCATTTTAGCTGACCAGAAAGAAACAGAATGCCTGCAAAGCACAGATTTCAGAGAACCAAGATTTTGTAGTGTTTTAGCTGGGCAAACGGAAGGAAACCTGAGTTGTGCAGAAAGATAAGGCATGGAAATACTGAAAAGGGCTGTTTACAGTAACTCTGTTTCCTGAAATGTTTAGTGCATTACTAACTAAAAATGTAAGAAAAAAGAGAAATTGGAGGCTCCCAAGTGGCGCATCCAGTAAAAGCACTTGCTAGAGTGCAGGATGCGCTCTATAGCCTGGATGTCGCGAGTTTGAATCCAGGCTATTCCACAGCCGACCGAGGACGGGAGCTCCCAGGGGGCGGCGCTCAATTGGCCGATCGTCGCCCGGGGGGAGGGAGGGTTAGGTCGGCCAGGGTGTCCTCGGCTCACCGCGCACCAGCAACCCCTAGTCTGGCCGGGTGCCTGTGGGTTTGCCTGTAAGCTGTCCAGAGCTGCGTTGTCCTCCGACGCTGTAGCTCTGAGGCGGCTGCACGGTGAGTCTGTAGAGTGTAAAGAAGCGGGCGGCTGACGGAGGACAGCGTGTGTTCATCTTCGCCCCCCCCCCCGAGTCAGCGCAGGGGTGGTAGCAGTGATCTGAGCCGAAAAATAATTGGGCACTTCAAATTGGGGAGAAAAATAATAAAAACTAATTGGCAACGACTAAATTTTTTTAAAAAGAAAGAAAAAAAGAGAAATGTTAGTCTTTAGGATTATGTTAAGGGTCATTTTCAAATATATTTACCTAACATAAGATACATTAGTAGTTGTTTTTTTTTTTTTTTAAAGTCATTTTTTCATGGAAGCTTCAAATATATTTTGCAATGAAATGTACAATTTTGAAAATGACTGCTATAATATGAACATACAGTAAGATACGTCTGAAAATGCCAGTTAATGAAGGAGTGTTAATATTCTAGAGGTTACCCATGTGCTCTGGCCGCTTACTTCTTCAGGTGGAGGAAATACTCTGTATTTAAGAAAATAGTGGGGATGCGTATGGGCATTGTCAAGGTAAAATAATTATATATCTGCATGTGCACAAGTTGAAATGAATACGCAACAGCAAGGAAAACTTGCAAGTTCATCTCAATTCAGCTTGGCAGCTTGGTGCTTTGGGGACCCAGTGCACGCCATTTGCTAAGATTTTACTGTGTGCTTCGAACATTTTGTTTAAATATCATATTACAGCAACAATTAAGGAACATAAACTTAGGATATTAGAATATGTATAGCTTGTGTTATCATGTGTTTAATAATAATAATAATAATAATAATAATAATAATAATGATAATAATACATATACAGAATATAAACACAGGATATAAACTATTTTTTATAGGAACTAAAGCTATATACTGTATTTTACATTTTGAAAGTAGTAAAGTGATTAAGAAATGTGTGGTAGTAACGCATGTTATAATTAAGTATAGCCCGACATTCACAGCTCACATAGAGAAGACTATTATTCAAATCAGTTTTCCATCAAGTCTCTGAATTTCACAAATGTGTAGAGTTATTGATTAATCATTGCTTGGTTTATCCTATGTGTCCATGTTATTAGGGTTAATACAGAAGTAAACCTGGTCCAGATATCTAGATAACCAGTGTCTGGGTGCGTTATTTGAGGTTTAATAAAGGATATGAAGTCATGTCAGAACTCTGTTGCTTTTACTTCAGGGTGCAAAGATGCAAGCTGTGTCAAAAATATGCTAAACACTTGCAGAATTTTATTATGTATTCGAGATACTAGATTCTGATTCAAGGTATTCTATTTTTTCCATTATACTTGCTGTTGCTGGTTCGATAGATTGAGGAATTAAGTTGTGAGAGTCATGAGAACAATGTGCATGACTGCTTTAAAGGCAGACAAATCTTGATGTTTCAGAACCCATTCAGACCCCAGACCCCTGTGTTGCAAAAACTTAAATAAGTTAATGTGCTCAATAATATACACAAAAGGGAAAGACCAAAATGGTTCACCAGGCAATCTGCATTCTCACCTACACTCCTGCTGATTTCCTGAAGATCAGCACTATTTAGTGAGGTGTTCTCTTAGGTGATTTTGAATTAAAACATTATACCTGATTCAGGGAGTATACTTTGTCTTGTCCTGTGGGATACAGGTGGTGCTTGCAGCATTTTAAAACTGACAATGCCAGTATCATTTTATCTTTAGAGCTTTTCCAGCTGGGTTCAACACATTTACATTCAGTAATCTTGAAATAATGAATATCACCCAAGTGTAGCTGTATTTGAAAAGGGATTTTGCATTTTATAAAAAAAAAAAAATGGCACTGACATTTTGAACACTGCTATTAAAAATTAGATAGGAATAGGGGCAGACTAGGGGGGAGGGTGCCTTGCCCCAATATAATCCTGTTTTTCTTTACTGGGATTTTAAAAAAGGAATGTTTTAATTTGTAATTGTATTATGTAAAATCAAGCACAAAACTCCACACAGTTAAAGAGCAATGTCTAAAATATGTACTGTATCAGTCACTTGAAGCAATTTTGAAATTGTAAGTGAAATATGTTTTTGTTCTTGCAGATGGTGAGTTTGTTGATGATTGGGATTGCTGCTTGGGGAAAGTGGTTCGGCCTTGTTTCCAGCTTCCAGGTCGTGGGCGGAGTTATCGGAGTCGGGGTATTCCTCTTCCTTGTGGCAGTAGTCGGATTGATTGGTGCCTTGAAGCATCACCAGGTGTTGCTGTTTTTTGTATCCTTTAACCAGAAAATGGAAGATTAAGGAACACTGTACACTCTCTGAATGAGTGCACGATAAGCTGTTGCTCACTTTACTAAACATTGTGGCATCCATTGTTGCAGAATTAAATCAATAATCCTGTCCTTAAGTTGAACAGGGTGAGTTTTTGCAGACAGCATTTAAGTTAAGCAGCGCACAGTATATACAGTATCTTACAGTATTTTGAACCCAGGGTAGTTCAGTTAATTCTGTGGTAAATTTCTTGTGTGGTTATTTGTTTTACAAAGGCAATTAGCTACCCCATCTCCATAATAATAAAACTGCAACAGACTTAAAAATAAATGCTGACATTGCATGAATAAACTGAGTGAAGCAGCGGATATCGCCTAGGCTTGGTCATGAAACACTGACTGAATTTCTTTTCCCTCTAGGTCTATTTTGTCTAATCAGAATAACAGCTTTGTCTATATTTTGGCAAACCGAATATTAACAATTTAACACAGTATTAAATAACATTTCCCAAATCTACATCCATTTTATGAATGAAAAAGAAAAAATATTCAAGCAGAGCATGACTAGAAATGTCACGAAATACAGTCTTCAGCCTTAAAAGAGGTAATGTGTCAAAATAAAATCGTGTTCATTTAAATAGATAAATGCTACGCTTCATTTACATAAATGCTGTATGTATACCATTGTTGTACTCCTGAAAAGGGAATGATTTAAATAATCAAAAAGCTGCATTGTGTGCTTGCTGCAGGAGTGAGTTTATCAACAATAAAATCAAACTTTACTGTCACTTCTTTTACACAGAAAACTACATGGTTACTCTTTACATCAGTAAAATAGCAAGTATCCTTTTAGAGTTGTACCAACTCAAAACGAGAATAAAAACTAGAGTTTAGCTTTTCATTCCCCTCTGGCTATTTGAAATCAGCTTAGTTGCTGTGACGTGATAGATTTTATAAGCTAAGCACTTTTACTGACAAGTTCCCAAAACACATCATAAACACTTGAACAGAATTATTAGTAAAACTTACCTTTTCTCTTTTGCTTTTTGTAACACAAAGTACACAACAGCTGCTATCATTAATTTTGAATTTCAACAAATGCAAATTATCTCAATAACTTGGTAGAAGCTGTTGCTATGGTGTTTTTTTTAGGCAGAACAATTTTAAAACATACTAGAACTGCAGCTTTTGGCAAGAGAAAATAGAATGTTTCATTCAACAACGTTACATTGTCATGCTAGTCGCTGCACTTTCCATGTCCCGAAGCATGAACACTTTCCTTTAAGCCTTCTGACTTCTTACAGTAACTGCCTAGGGTGAGGCAAAAACTTTTGGCCACAGCTGTACATAAGTATTCTCCAAATCATTATATCTAGAAAAAAAAGAGGTTAATTGAGGCGGGACATGTTTGTTACTAACTTATTTGTGGGGTTTACTTGGTGGGTGTGGACACCTTGGAGATTAAACCACTTTGCACACATTATTTGTGCGACCCACGCTACAAAATGAGAAAAGATGAGCCAATGATAACTGTGTGCAGAGTTACTGGAAATAGTGTCTTAGAAAACAAACTATCCATGTGTTGTTGTTTGGGGTTTTTTTTATTATAAGGATTTATAATTATTGAAGGTGCATGCATTAACAACAGTATAAAACAATGTTCTCATTTGCACGTATAAAATATGTCTCCTTGATTATAAATCTTCAGTACATGATCATACTCTTCATGGTGTTTGTTGTGCAGTTTTCAGTATCCTGTGCTTGTCTTGCACTAAATAGTGAACAACAGGTACGTCTGTCATCCTAGCTTGAGAGCCAGAATGTTCATGAAGATACAGTAGCATACTGACAGGATAATGGAAATTACAACATGGCTATCTAAGCAATATAAATGTATTTAGCATATGATGTGTAGCATATAATTGTACCTATTGTAGTCTATATACTGTACTATAAATATGCTTTGGTGTTTATTAGGAGGATGTAGAAATAAAATATAATTTGTGTGTGTGTGTGTGTGTGTGTGTGTGTGTGTGTGTGTGTTTGTGGAACGATTGATCTATAATCCCAAGTATATGCCCTGAGACTGTTTGTTTGATTATTAAAGTTTGTAACCGCTTCACAAATTCAACAATATCACTCCACCAGTTTTATTTGTAACAAAATGTAAATTTCACCTTTTTAATAACATGTTAGTTGAAGCATGGGTAAGTCAAAGCTTCCCAGAAAAAATCTGGAGATGTTTGTTGCTGGTTCGATAGATTGAGGAATGCTATTGAAGTAGTACAAAGAGGAGTACTGTCGGACACACTGAAAAACCTCTTAATATAGCAGGGTGTTCAAACGTATTTTTACATTTAAACCGACAGAGAAATATATAATGATATGGCCGAAGAGTCTGCCAGCTTTCTGTCTTTATCAATGAAGCAGGCTAAAGGGATACAGTATGTGTACAATAGGTGGTGCAGCAAATGATTATACCAATGGGCTAGAGCAGTATAGGGGCATGACATATTTATATTTACGTGATCAGCTACCATATGGCTTTAGATTTGGAAAAAAAAGAAATGTTTTGTGCAGATTGTATGATAATGTTATCTGCAGGCATCGTACGATCTAGTTGAAAATGTAAATTGCAAACTCTCTGATGCAGTATGCAAAGTCTATTCTTCATTCACAGTTAAAATCTCTCTCCTTGCAGAACCACCTGCTTGAGGTAGGGTGGAACACTTCTGACACCACGCAAAGGGACGTTGAGAACAGTCTAGATTGCTGTGGGTTTTCCAGTGTTAATTACAACAAGACTTGCAGTGCTGTGAGTAAATATTTCATTGTGTTAAGAATGTGGTGTTTTTTTTTTTGTTTTTTTTTACTTTGACTCTTCCTTGAGGGCTAAAAGAGTGCTCCGTTGAGGGGTTATGGGTCTCTGCTGGGTGTAATCTAGCCAGCACCTTAGCAAGTGACGTCCCATTGAATTGAAGACCACTTCTGCTTTCACGCTAAATGCCTCTTTTTTTGGAGCACAATGGCTTGAAAGATACTGCACTATATATGTATGGTTTTGTTATAGTTTATAAAAGTTGATGACAAGGGCATGATACACATTTTGTTTGTGTGTGAAATTTAAAAAATGTGTACCATCATAACAAATACAGGGGTAGATGTAAGGATAAACGCAAAGTGATTTGTGGGTGCAAAACCCCCATAATGCTAAAAATGCAGCGTATGTAAAGAAAGGTGTTCACGTGGCGTTCTGCACCTGTTATCAAATTGCACTTTGCCATCATTAATCCATTAAAATTATATTGAAATGCAGATGCCAGAGGATGTTTGGGATGCCAGAGGATGCGGTGCTAGCGTTATCATTTCACTACACAAGTCAACCTAGACCTAATAGTTGAATTGTGGGATGAGCTAGACCCCAGCGTCAGTCTAAGGACCGCTATTATTTATTATTATTTATTTCTTCGTAGACGCCCTTATCCAGGGCGACTTACAATCGTAAGCAAATACATTTCAAGTGTTACAATACAAGTAATACAATAAGAGCAAGAAATACAATAACTTTTGTTCAAGCAAAGTACAAGTGTGACAAACCACAATTCAATAATACAGCAGATAATAAGTTACATCAGGATATGATTAAATACAAAGTCTTTCACATGTGCTATCCCTGCACATGTGAAAGTGTCCACAGTTGGAATGTGTGGAGGGATAGCCCAATCCACCTTTTTAAGTGCTAGGCAAATTCCTGGATGTCATGCTGAAAAGAGCAGGCCAATACTTATCGTTTCCTAAGGATACTATCATAATTGATGTTGATTGAGGCTTTTCCAAACAACACCATTTCATGCAAAGTGACCTCAGCTGTAAGGATTCTCTGCTCCTTCTCTGAGAACTTTTCTTTTCTTTTCTGTGCGCCAAGAGGGCTTTGCTGCCCTTCCTCTGACATACTGCTCTCTGCTCACAAATGTGTGTCCACTAAATAGACCGATGCACTAATTGAGACCCTCATTCTCATAATTGCGGATCATTATTTGTGTGTGTTGAGTAATTTGCATTGCTCTTAAGCTTACATAGGGCGCAGTGCAAAATAATTGCCTGGCCGCAATGCAATTTGAATTTTGCATCTGCAATTATTTGCACTGCACCTATACTTGCATCTACCCCATAATGTGCATTGAAGTATTTGCATTTTTTTGCTTCCACTTGGTAATGTGAAATGCATTGTGTTATGTAAAAGTGTTAATATGTATGATGTGAAAACGTTTGGCTTATTAATCATGTTAAGTTGTACTTTTTTATGATTTCAGCCTTGCTTCCACAACCTTTCCTGCAAATCATGTGCATCTAAAATACAAGAGCATACAGGAGAGGTTCTTAGATTTGTTGGAGGAATTGGGCTATTCTTTAGCTTCTCTGAGGTGAGTGAACAGTTTAATTCAATTACTTTGCATGATAAATGCACTACTGTATTGATATTACAGGTGAAGGAAGGAGTTTGGGGAGTTTGGAGTTTGAATAATATTTCAGTAAGTGAAAATGTATTTCCTTCTATTTATATATTACTAGTTTTTGTTTGGACTTGGCATTGCAGTGTAATTCTGAGATTTTGTAGATTTACTGATTGTAGTGATACAGTATAAGTAGACTAATTACCATACACATTTGTTGTTTTTTTTTTCAGATTTTGGGAGTGTGGCTAACATACAGGTATAGGAACCAAAAGGATCCCCGTGCAAATCCAAGTGCATTTCTGTGATTTAAAATCATAAACTGTGCTAAAAATGTTGC